>NW_018020666.1:33129-367332 GCF_002006095.1 Pseudomyrmex gracilis | reverse complement strand
TACACATTTTAGATGTTTACGCATTTTAACACACATGCGATCTGCATAAAATTATCATATTACACATTTATGTGTGTTTAAATAACACAGATAAGCGTGTAATCTTACAATTACACAGAAAAAATGTGTTAAAGTAACACACATGGATTTGCAGTGTACGTTGCGCGCGCATTTGTTCTTTCACTCTCTTCTAGTCCGAGACGAAATAATGCTTCATCCGCCAGCTGCAAAGCTTACAAATCTCTATTTATATGTTTATAACGATGTAAATTTTTTCACTCGTCTTCTTCATGTTTTACGTGTATCACGGACTCCGTGTAACACAATTAAAAATTTTATAAACTGTCGCGAACAAGAGGATTTTGTTTTATCGGACACTCGCATTCAATCGAATTTTTAGTGCAAGGATATTAACGACGTCACCGAAATAAACGCAAAAACGAGGTTGCTCTACGCGCTAAATCAATGCTTGTTATAAATTTTCCAACACGAGATCCAGACTGCGGTTATTGAATTTTTCTGACAAAATTTCAAAAACATACAGAAAGTTGCGTAATTCAATAATACAATTGAATAATCAAACAAGCGCGAAATAGTTTTTGTGTTTAAGTTTATATCTCGCCATTTTGTTCAGCTTATGCAAACATCAACTGCGTTGCGCAAAATGCGGAATTTTTAATTTTTACAAAATTGGTTTTACGAGACTCAAGTTGTTGTTTTTTTTTTTACCGCAAAATTTTTCCGTCCCATGTTTATCCTCGAGTAAAAAAAATTTGGTTATCTAAAATTACACCGCGCAATTTTTAACGCGATATATCGACAGGATATCCTTTTAAATAAATGACACGTGTTTCTCTTTATGATATAATACGCTTGTACATTTCACAGATAGACAATGCGCACACAGATACAGAGACAGAATTAATCTCTGACAGAACGAAGCAAAAATGCCCGTGGAATTCACCTCGCTTGTTGTTTTGATTAAACGAGCTTCGTATTTCCATGCAAATTTCCATACGTTTTCTTTACCGCGACATGAATATATGACCGTACGCAATTTTTTGCTCGATATATACATCCATCAAAAGGAGAAAGAATTTTCATATATTCTTGTGTGATTTCTTAAGCACGCGCATACATTTGTAAAATAAATAACGGCGAGCGTGTAAATAAATGCGGCTTTAAGCACCTCAATACTGTTTATTCGGCGAACTCAATTATTGTTTGTATTTCAATTATTATTATTATTATTAACCGGTATTCCTTATTTTAGAAAGACCGAGAGTAAAGGAGTATTGTTTTAATTTGTGTATGCACATTCGCATTAATTAATAATACTTAAAAATTGCATGAAGTTGTGCGAACTGAGAGACGACCGGACTTTTATCGGTTTGTTTCGGCAAACAGCAAAATGCACTTTATTTTACATGCTTTATTATTCATGTATCCATAACGAATTTGCCGAACAGATTCGGCTTACTGAAGCAAACGCTCTAATTTCGAGATTGAATGATTAAAAGTGAACGAGGAAATTAACATCTCCGCGCGCGCACACACTCTCACAAAATGTATGTACACATTACATATTTCTCCCCGACAGACACACGTGCGCGGGAAGAGCTTTATTTCCTATGAATGATCACAGATATAGAATGACGGTAATTTGTTAGTTACGCGAAGTCGCTTTTATTGAATGAACTCGCCTAACATGTTTCCTTTTATATGTAGCAACTGCCAGAGAACTTTCACTTGCCTGTTGTAAGCGCGTCGCCAATTATATATCTGCATCTTTGTACGCTTATGATCGTTATATACCCGCGCCATATTATGTCCCGGTAAGCGAATTCATGCAAAAAGCACTCCACACTTGCTTTCCTCTTACCTCCTTTCCGTTCCCCTGTCATAAAATTCTCGCACAAAGGCAAATTACACGACATACGACTGCTTCCGATTCCCGACGACACATAGAAAGCGGGAACGTTGTCGTTCGCAATAGCGTAATGATGCCGGAAGTCGTCCCCATTACGGCAATGAATATCGCAGAGGCGGCGCGTACGTATAAGGTTTCCGATTTCTACGTTAAAGAAACGATAAGAGACGAATAAGACACGCACACAACACTTTGATACGATCCGGTCGCAATAAACGTTCAGAGGTCAGTCGCACCGACGAGATTAGATCCTGACACACGCGAATTAGACAAATACTTTTTCTCTCCGTTTTACGGCTGCGCGAGGACGAGGAGGAGAAAGAGCAATCAAATGTCGCGCAAACAGACACACACACACACACACGATCTCTGACGAAAAAACCGCACAATTGCGATGACAACGGTATATTCCAGCGATTTTTTAACTTCACAAGAGCGGGCTTATAATTTTCATGGTACGACCTCTCGTTCGCACGTAGATTAAAAATGACGATATCACCGACATCTCGCCTCTAACGGAACTTCCATTAATATCCTATCTGACCTCGCACACGATACCTTTCCGATACCGCAGACACGAAGTTTGTATTGCAATGTCATCGCGTGAATGCGGGACACGCGATGACGTGCGCAGTCTAGCGAGTCTAGCCTGTCTATGCAGACGCCTGGAAGCTGTTGATTTGCAAGCTAGATCCGAAAAGCTTCATCGTTTCAAGGAATTATTGGGATGAAAATTTGTTTATCGAAGTTTTTTCTATCTACATCGGTAAAATTGAAATTGAAACAAATTAGAGAAAACGTGTGATTTTTTAGAAAGCTAATATTATTGGATATAAAACATGTCTCATAATATTAACGTTAATAGGGTGTTTTTATACATATTGATTTCTCTATATACATATACAATAAAAATTACTCGAAAGTATTATATTAACCTATCGTTAGCTTTTATAAATTAAATATGATCTTTAATGTGATTTATAACTTCAATTTGATTTGATTTTTTGTAGTCTAATAAAATATAAAATGTATATTAAATATACATTTAAATATATAATAAATAGTTGGTTTTTTTACGTAATAATCAGTTTTTCTGTTTTCAAATTAACTCTTTCTCTATCGGAAAGAACGTCCATAGTTATCGAAGCGGATGAGTTCAGAAAAGGGATGCTGCGATTCTTCCATCGGGAATCGTATCGCAGCTATATCCAAATGAGTCGAGCTTTATTGTCGGACACGGTATCGACTCGTCATGGTAGCAAATACGAGAAATCTCGTAATGGACTTTCCTTGTATGTTGGACACGAGGCATTTTTCTCTTGGCAATAATTTCGTGAGAGCGGCTGGTGCCGCCGGGCTCGAACACGTCGTATCCGACTCCAACTCGAGACGTATAGTCGATTTCTCCGATCACGTAGAACTAGGAACGCTACTCCCACTTCTCCACAAAGTCGATTCTCCAATGGCTACGGGTTCGTCGCGGAATTTTTGACGCTATATTGGTATACCATATATATACATATATGATATATAATTTTACGAAGGAGACGGGTTTAATGGCGCCATCATGTATTGTGCACCAATGAATTTTTCTATTATTCATTTAATCGAAGAAGTAGTGTCTGAATATCGAACCTGTCGTATCTTTTTCTATTAATGACGTGTCCTTAATTTTTTGACTTGGCGTAGAATTTTGAAGTTCTTAAAAAATTCTAAAGTACGACATTCAGGTTAATTTGAAAAGTATCAGAAACACTTAAATATTTTATTTACCGTATTTTGCAACATTAACACCGATTGCTGTTACAAATTAGTTAAACCAAACCGGTTTACCTCAAAGCTAAGAAGATTAAGCTTAACTAGATGGGACCTGAGCCAAGCCTAAGCTAATTGAAGTTGACTCCGAGAAGATGGAAGCTTATAAAATATTTACATTCTCTCTCGTTATTAATATCTCATCTAAACTGACCGGATTTGACGCGAAACGACGGCAGAGAAGATAACCGGTCTTTCACGCGTAATAACAATAATTATAAACTCGTGATTCGCGCAAAATTGACGCGATAATGATACGTACAAACACGCGCAAACATCTTGCCACTCCTCCTCGTCGTCGTCGTCGTCGTGCAATTTTCAAGATTACGTGCCGGTTGTGGAAATTAGGTTGCGCCCCGTTAATCAGATGCAAATGAGGCTTTAACGCAATTCGCGCGCCGCGCGAAACCCCGCGTTGAGAAACCTCCTCTCTCGTGACGCGAAATGCTGAAGGGGACGCACGCGCGAGAGAGAGAGAGAGAGAGAGAAAGAGTGATAGAGAAAGAAACGCGAGTATAGAGCTAAAGAGCACGTGTTACGGTATGACGCGAAGATCCCACGTGTACGTATGTATACGTTAGGAAACAAGCTCTGGAAACTGATTAATATGCGACGGCGCCGTGTGCTTAGCTGATGCATCCTTCGCCGTGGGGTCGTCCCGGTCCTGGCGGTGCTCCTTGGAGGGATCCCAAGTCGCATGGCGCGCGCTTCCTCGAATCCATGGTACGCATATCTTGTCTTGCCGCGTTAATTGTACACGCTCAACGGGGGGGAGGTATCTCTCGTTGCGCATTCAAATAATTTCTAAAGAAAGGGAATCTTTAATCAACGCTTTGCGTTCTCAAAGAGAGCTCTCGGGTTTTTTGCGCACGCGATATTTTCAGAAACGTTTCTCCGACTATCGTCGAGCATGCGTCGCTTCAATTATGCAACGATAGCGCGAAACGTTAATGTAATCTACAACGCGGAAACGCGGTGGATTTTCTTCAGAGAAGCACAAAGATCTCGTTTCGTCTTTCAGAAATCGGCGGCGAGAGATTTACTCTCCCACAGAAGAAAGTACGTAAAAAAAAGCACGCTCTTTCCAGCCCGATTTAAAATCGCAATATTTATATTAGAATAATAAATGTTGCGTAATATATTGGTAGATATTAGTAGATATATTATATACAGAAAGTTTTTATTTAACGCACTTCTCCTCTTCTCCCTCTCTCACAATTGGAGAGAAGGAGAAATATTCACGTCGAATATATTTACTCGAATGCGCACTATATGCGCAATGATGCGGCGCGACAGGGATGCGTTTCAGTTGACAATGCGCAATATATTACATCAGTCTATGTGTTAGCGGGTGTGCATTCAGCGCAATTAACACATCGTCGCGCGACCGACATGCTTCTGACGCCAAAGTTATGTCTCGGAAATAGTTAATTTATGCGTAACAAGCGCGTCGCTTCTCTTGTTTACTTCGCAACTTCATATATTCGCGGAAAAAGCGCGAGAACGCGCTATATTTTTTCCGTTTGTTCTTTGATGTGTGTGAAAAAAATATTACTTTTATTTTCGAGATAAAAAAGTTTTCGGCGCGTACCCCTCACGAGAAACTGATTTTCCCAGTAATTGCACGTTTGAGTTACGACCTCGCGCCGAGAAACCAATTGGAACGATAACGAAATTACATTGTCACAGCGAATGGGAGTATCTCGCGTCAGCCTGTACTGGCAACTTTGCATCAAAACTTTCTACCGCTGCGCGAGTAACCCTGTTAGATTGACGAACATTGGCCCCGAGGGATCGCAAACTATAGACGTAGCGGTAATTGAAGGGTTCCTTGCGAACAAGAACGGGAGAGAAAGAGAGAGAGAGAGAGAGACAAATCCATTTTGACGCATTTTTCAAAGTTGATAAAAGAAGGAGAGAAAAGGAGAGAAGCTAGTCTCTAAAAGTCTCTTTATTATGTTAAATAATAATCCGTCACGAGAGGATGATGGCAAGCCCGAATTGTTTATCGCCGTTTTCATTAGATCAAACATGTAGAAAAAAATTATTTAACAAGAGCTATACATAATTGAACGAGTAGAGAACAAGAATTATTGTATAGGAAAAATTTAATCTGACAAATTTCAACTGTACTGATTTTTCGCGCGGCTGTAGTTTCTTCACAAATTGTATCGAGTTATCGTCGGACCGAATCACACAACTGATGCTTCTCATTTAAAGAGAACTGTGTGAAATTCGGAATTTTATTCATGAAACTTGTAATTCCGGGTAGTTAAAGCTCCACTGAGTGTTTTAATAATTCATAGCTCCCCAAAAATATTTACGCCGTAATATTTTTGTCGTGAATAGAATTAAATCAAATTTTTTGTGTGGTAGATTTCAAACGCGTCTATTGTCTCAAATCTGCAAAACCGTGCTTTTACTTTTTCCATTACGTATGTATACGAAAAGGTAATTGCGCTGTTTGTGTATTGAGGTAACTTGGCGTTCACGTTGTGCACGAAACTTTTCAATTATTTCTGTCCGCTCGGTCGTGATCCGCTTTTGCTTTTGGATCACGTACGTGCGGTATCGGTGAAACGGCCTTGGTAGAAAAATTATTGACTCTTTACATTCATTAAGAATGAAAGCATCAATCGCGGTAAGAGTTCACTCCTCGAAGTGAATAAATACCGTGTATGTACGCGATACCGTCTATATACAGGCGCGAAAAACACGAACGCGAGCGATATACAAATTTATACGGTGAAACACAGAGCGCGCGCAGCGATATTCTCGCGTGTTGTTCGACGCTCTCGTTAAAACGCACAGGAAGGGGGGAAAGTTATCTGCTTCGCTCGCTCTCTGAACCGACCGCGCAATTAATCCCGGAGGTGGGTTACGCAAGTAAATCGCGGCCGGCCATTTTTTTTTTTGCGCGCGCTGTAATTTACTACACAAAGAGATACATCCCGCGAGAGGAGATATATATATAGAAGAAAGAGACGGAATTTTTACTAAGAAATTAAACCGCGTCCAAATCTCTCTGCGCCGGGCGTGCGCGCAGTGACGCGCCGTGATCGCGATTCGCGTGAGAGAGAGAGAGAGAGTCTGTATTTTTCGTTCAACGGTAAATACGATAAATCGGCTGACGGGAAAAGAGTCACGTAATTGTTTGCGAAGTTTGGTGAATAATAGAGCGATGTTTTTTGCAGTCGAAATTTTTGGCAAATTATTCTTCGTCGACAAAAAACTGTCGTTAATAAATTGACGTATGTGTGATTTTTCAATTATTCAAACAACGAGCGATGTGTCGAATACGTAATGTTGATGCTGCGCGCGATTCTAATCATTCTGTTTATTTTCTTAATTAATGTAAATTAGAAGTGACGCTTTTGGAATTACGCGTGTTAGTTTTAACGTTTACGGTTGTATGTATAAGTACGTCAAAGGAGATTCGAGCACTTTATTTTTCATCGTGCGTTTAATAATACATTGCAAGAGCCAGTATTCGTCGAAATGTGACGTTATCACTTCGAATCGCGTCGTTCGTGACTTTATGAAATTTATAACTCGCGCGCGTGAGCTCAATTTAACTGTCTAAGCGCGCACGACGACGCGCGAAACGGAAATTACGCGCGCACGATCGCGCATTATCGTCGCTCGTATATATGCAAGATCGGATAAGTTAATTTGAGATAAACTGCATGGTGATTGATTTTGAGAGAGAGAGATCGATACATGCTAATTGAACCGATATACAATTTCGATAATTTCGATTAAAATTATTGTACATCGCGAGGAAGAATTGTATATTAAAAATTATCGTACGCGTATTTTGTGTAAAAATTCAAAACTTTGTCATCCATTGAAATTTTATTGAGGTATTTCAATATACATTTCGTTAAAAAAAGAAATTTCTGCGATAATGCGACGCGCGGTGTCAAGTCGCGTAATTTTTGCGCAAATTCGCACGCGATCGATGTGACGCAACTGCGCAATGACTTTTGCAACGGATCTATTTCGTTCGCGAAGCGGAACGATCCGGTCGCATTTTGATACGAAAGCGCGGTGTTATCAATTAAACGCAATCGGCCGTACGATAATTCGCTCTCGTTTCACGAATATAAATCTGCCTTCAAAAATGCGCGGAGTAAAAAAATCCTCAAAAAAAAAAAAAAAAACCAGGGACGAATATGTATTATTTCACATTGGTGATAATTTCATCGCGACTAAATCTTCTCCGCGCGTTCCGAGTTTTCCGAGGCGCATCCTCGACCATCTTCTATGACGGTACGTGCGACTCTTAATTTTTAATTAACCACTCTCCCTCAAATGTGGCAACGCACGTAACCGCGCGCGCGCCACGTTACCGGTTAATACGATCCTCCGGGTGCCTTTCTAAAGACAACCAGAAAGTTTAAACTGAAATTTATCGGAGCGCGTTTCGCTTCGGCCAAGTTGCTTCTTCTTATATTACGCGCACAGATTTCCTTCACGCTCGCGTTTACAAATCCGGTACAAATATACGTTCTCGTGTTTCGCAGCTTCTTTTCCCGATGCGCCACCGTCTTCGTCCATCTTCCTTTATACATCTGCGACTTATATAGATGTACGATGAGTGGATTTATAACGCGGTTTTTCTCTTATAATAAGCTGCGGAGGTCTTGTTGTAATCAGATGACTAACGAGATTGACATTGATGAATGAACGCGCGATTTGGCTTTACGTTGGATCAAAACTTGACTTACATCACTAATAACGAAACTGTGAAATATATTCGACACGCGGAATCTTTGATCTCGCGCGACAATTGGCTCTTGTGTTTTTTCTTCGATCCTGTTTTAAAATAAATAATACGAGTCTTGAAAATAAATATATTCGGTTTATAAACATCGAGAATAAATCTAATAGAGTGAATTTAATACAAACACAATAAAGAGAAAAGAAGATAAATACTTTCCATATGATTAATTAAAGCCTTGCTTCAGGGCTGGACGAGCAACGCTACGATCGACAGATTGCACAAGAGGAACACGGACCCTCTAGCTGTTGCGGACATGAATAAATTCTACGATGACAGGGCGACGGCAGGTAAATGGCGGAGGTTGCCACTTGCTTCTCTTACTCGCTCGAAATCTCGTTTCCATGTTATGGTCTTTTGCTCCAGGTATCGGATCGGAAACACAACCGCTGCAGGACACGAGAAACCTTTATAAGGAGGAGGTTCAGGTGTACGAGCTAACGGGTGGTGTCGAACTGGTGCCTCTGTTAACCTGCAGGCGTTATCAGTCGCATCCGCAGACCACACGCTACCTTGTCACGGACGCCACTCGTCCAGGATACACGATAGAATCGTAAGTATAGGGGGATGACGGTTTCACAATAGTGAGACCGGCTCGTATACAAAATGATTGATTACTTCATAAATGACGTTGGCGATTATGCAATAATACAGTTGTCGGAGAACGATTTGTTTTTTTTCTCGACTTTGTGTTTCTCGACTCTTGCAAAAACAAAAAGCTCGAGCTTCGTTAGGTTTTTATTTTTTTTTTTACTTACTAGCACAACACAGGCGCATGCTATTATTATTTTTATTTTAACGTGTTGTGTCAGTGAACACAACCTGTCACCGCGATGACAGCTAGTATATATACGTCTTACAAAACCATATAATACACATGATGTACATATGAGAGATGTCAGAAATAACGCATGAAAATCACACTCAAAAAATAAAAGAAACGTGACAGGGAAAAAAGTAAAAAAAAGAATATTATATATATATATATATATAAAATATTATATATATAATATTCTATATCTATACATAATACACACACACGTATATACATATATATATACCGTAAGCACGTGAGTGCATCAAAGTCAGTGACCCCGCCAAAGTCGCGCGGCCAGGTCAGTGACTCCTCCCCCAAGGTCGCGCGGCCGAGGTCAATGACCCCGCCGCGGTCACCTTACTGTAGTATATATATAATACATATAATACAATATAAAGTATAATATTATAAATATATAATAAATTATATGTATAATATATATTATTTAATGTTATATATAATATTAATGTTATATGTAATATTAATGTTATATATAATATAAATTAGTCATGTTACTTTAATCACGTGTTGTTTTTCTATTCTTTCCTGTCACATGACTTTACTTTAGTCACGTTTTTAATTTTATCCACGTATATGACGAACTGTCAAAATCGCTTTTCTGTCATTATTTATTCTCTCGATCTTACCGATTCGATTCGACTCGACTCGACTCGATCAACCAACCAATCGGCAACGCGGAAAAGAGGCTACAATAGATGCGATAGATTCGATTCCGAAACGCGCACTTCTTGGTACACATGGATTTTTTTATATAGAAGGAAGGATTTTACGTGTTTAAATTAACTTTTATATTATACGTATTTAACGTTTAGAGTTTTTTTACTCTGCTTCTACGTTTAACGATAATTTTTTTTCTCTATATTTTTTGTTTCCATTATAGTTTTTTTTTTTTTTAATTAATTTGCGTTGTACTACTCACGTTTTTATCACGTTGCGTTAAAACCTAAACGATGGGGAGAGTAAATATTATGATGACAAAATAATCGATAACGCGCTATGTTCGCCGTATGTAACAGATTGTAGCCGCACACATTTGCTCATTAACTGGAATTAATATTGAGAGCAGTCTTTGTTCTCTTTTATGTAACTTTCTTGATGAAAATGTGTTATCGAGTACGTGCAGTTTAGACGGAGGGAAAGAAAATTTGATATTTTGAACTACATATTTCAATGGGAGGATACATGCATCTTGAGAAAATATATGTTACACATACTTTAAATAAGCATATTGTGTGTGTGTGTGTGTGTTTGATGTCGGCCTTCTGCTTTATATTTCAGAGCATACACTTATACTTCCGTAACATTCCTTTCTCAAAATGTCTCTATTTTTTGTCTCTTTTTCACGTTCTTCACGTGCTTCTTTTTTCGGTTTTTATAATCTGACATAAAAGTCTCTTTCCATCTCTTTCTTTCCTTTCAGTTTCATATAAAAATTTACTGAGAAAGAACGAGCGGTGATGTAAACGGCTGCACTGCACTTTTGCGTTTCGTTACGACGCAGAATACGTGAGTTCTCGATTACAATATCGTTGTACAATTGATTTTTCAACTCGCATCCATTCGCAAGTATACGATAAACACGGCGACAATGAAGGCACGACAATGACGTAGAATTAGTCAGTAGTGATACGACACTCGTGGGATGTAACTACATTACAGATAATCAACCAATTGACCCGGATGCACCCGACCTCGACCATTTCACCTGTCCGTTCCCTCTCAATCTCACCCTCATTTTCCTCCCTTGCGCGCCGACATCGTTCTAAATATTCATCAGCGTCATCGTCGTAAAAAAATATTTTTCCACGAAAGATATCTTTTCCGGAAAGTTGAATATATTTTCTCTCGTTTTACAATTCTTGAGAAAAAGAGAGAGCTAAAATCTCTTATGTGTTTCTGCAAGAATTATACATTCCATACAAAAAAAATTCTTTCTCTTATACAAAGTCGTAATAAAGATCGTCTTCCCTTGTACGCGACGCAGATTATATTTTACGAATAAAATATCTGTGAACACTGAGCGTATACATCATCTGCAAAATGTGTTTACGACGTTTGTAGTACGCGCAATTAATTTTGGAGTAATTGATGCACCACTTTTTTTGAGAAAAAGGGAGAGAGAAAGAAAGAGAGAGAGAGATAGAGAGAGAAAACGAAGTATGTTGCATATTCGATGGTCGTAATACCGATTTATTGCTCGATAACCCAGCGTGTAAACGGTCGTAACATGGCGGGACACGTGCAGCAGCGGCACCAACCTGACATGTAACGAGACACTTTGATAACGTTTAATGGAATAGTGTATGAAAGTTGCGTACCGAGGTGTCGCGTTGTTTATAACACAGTCGGCCGACACCCAAACGCCGCGCGGCGCGTTGTATTGCCTGTCGTAATTAATCACCCTCGATTATCTGTCACCAGGCGGTGATAACCCGCGGGGGAACAAAAAAAAACATGACAGCGGGTGCAAGCCCGGAGTATTATTCACTAAAAAAGGGCTTTTTTTTTCCCCTCCGGCGATTATTTTTTTTACGACAGAGTATAAAATAGAACACACTCCGGCTCGGTGTACTTCGAGCAAGGTTTAATTCGGTGACACACAGAAAGAGAAAGAGAGAGAGGGAGAGAGAGAGAGAGAGCGATATAGGCGGCTTGATTGATTTGCACACAAATTCCCGAGTGCGCTATGCGAGGTATTTGCAGTTATTAGCGCGCAGTCGTTAAAGACTATTCAACGCGCCATCGAAAATATCGATGACTTTAGAGCCACTGGGACGGAAAGCTTTTTTTTTCACACCTTCCGTCCGAGTTGGCTTAATTTGGCATTTAACGGCAAAACTCACGCAGCAGACGAATCATCTACACGCCAGTTTTTATCATCTTCAATATTCATTATTAGCGCGCCATCGAGATCACGAATTTCACCAAAATTTTGGCCATTTTCGAGCATTTGAAAGTAAATATATAAAGAGTAAAAAAATTCAGCAAGGTCAGTAAACGATAGAATTAACTTATTATGTATAAACTCTTTCCGCTAGTTTCTTTGGATAATTATTTATTAAATTTTTATTTTAATATTTAAAGTGGATTTGTTTTTAATACTCTTTTATCTCTATTTTTTTCTGGATTTATTTTGCAGTTCTATGTGGCGCAAATATCTTTATTTTTTAGCATTTTGTATTTATTAAAGTTTATCTTCTCGCAAAATATTCTTGTTTATATTATTCTTGTTAATATTTTATCTTCGCGGTTCCGATGATATTGAGTAATTCATTTTGAAGAGATTGTCCGTTGAAATACACACACACACACGCGCGCGCGCGTGCGCTTGAGCTTTTATTTCCTCGCAATTTGTACTTCCACGCACGTGCGTCCCCCGTCATTTCCGCGGGGGCTCATCAAAAAAAAGAAAAAAAAAGAAAAAAAAGGATATGAAAGCCCGGGTGTGACCAGCGTGCGTCTTTTTTTTTTGTTTTGCAGGCTTCGCGCGCTCAGCATCGCCAATCGGGAGTACATCGCGGATCTGGCCGAGCAGATACGACGCAAACGGGACCGAGCTTTGGTAAGTACCCCGCCTATGTATGATCGATGACGATCGTCGGCTACGTCAAATGGTAATTCGAAACGGGGATTAATTGCACCCATCTCCCGGCAATCTCGTCACTGTCGGACCGTCTGTTATCGGATCGAATTGACTACACGCGCGCGCGTGCACAATACGCAGCGCGGCTGATGAAACCTCCGAAACGGTTTCACAAGAATTGGAACGCGCGATAACCACTCATGAAAGCAGCGACGGATCGAACATGAAACTGAAATTAAACCGATTTGAAAATGCGGCGCGTGTTCTCAGCCCGGCTGCCGCGATCGATTCTGTTTTTATTCCACGTTACAAATCACTTGGAATTCGTTTCAGGAGGAACGTCGAATGGAACAGGAGAGCTGTCGCAGGCACTTCGATACTTGGAAGAGGCTATGGGGCAGACCGGGCCACGGCGCTCCCATAGATCACGCGCAACGGAACAATCTCTACAACATCCTCCATCGCCCGGCTATCTATTGAATTTTCCTGTAAAGCGTTTCGCTTCCGAGCAACCGTAAAAGCGGAGAGAGACTTCTCGCGCTCTTTAAAAAAAAAAAAATGCCGCTTTTTATTATACAAATCGAATAAGGAGACGACCATTAGCGGTAACGCAACGCAAAATTAGAACGATGGTTTCAGAGAAAAAAATGTGACGGAATAAGATCGTTATGTAAGTCGTTCTACCGTTTTGACTTATATAAATCGCTGTACCAGATCGAATTAAAATCGATCGCACACGTGACCGCTATTTCATCCATCTATGTTTTAATAAAATTTCGAAAGGAAAATGCAAGATACAACGTCGTTCTCGAAATAAAGTATTCTTACGTGGAAGATGCGCTATAGATTGCTAATTAAGAAATTGAATCTCAAATTGTGAACGAAACCAATTAATTTTCAAAGATATTGTCTCAACGTGTCGCTCTCTTCAAAAATGATTCTTACACAAATGGAAGAAGTAATGAAAAATTATATGTGAGAGCGGTAGCGAAGAATTAGGATAGAAAAATGTTAACGTCAGCGCCCTTTGTTTCTTATGAGTCGACTTGACATGAAAAAGCGAAAAGAGCATATCGGATAACCTATTAAATTTCATGAAAGCCTTGTAAGAGTGAGAGAGAAAGAGAGAGAGAGAGAGAGAGCGAGAGAGTAAAGAGTAGCTTGATAAACCAGGACCCATGAGTGACGCCGCGATTGACCAGACCTCAAAGGAGCAATCTCGTGAGAATCTAGTTGCTGTACGCGCCCGTCGGGTCGATAGGTTTTAAATTTCATGAACATCAAGGAACGGTCATTTGAATATATGTATGTATAGGTGCTTGTATATAAACGCGCGTGGCATGAGCGAGGTCACCATCACCGTGAAAAGAAAACGTAAACTTCCATCAGTCATCGTGTCGGTGAAATCTGGGGGGAGGGTACACTGTTGCTTCAATCTTTCTTATCTCCGTCGAAAAGGAAGCCCATGTAATTTAAATCCTGTAATTTCAGATGCCTGTGAAACGATAAACGACACTTTAGACGCTTGAAATTTTAGAGCCAAGCAAAAGAAAGCTGAGCGCTTAAATGTATATTACCTATTTGTTAAAAAGAATTTACACAACGCGCGCGCAAACAAGCTTCCTATTTTTTTCTCGCTGTCGTCGTTAATAATTTTACGCCGTTGTTGGTGTAATTTAGGCCATGAGTGCAGAGTATGAAAATTACATTATTTAATGTACGCACACACACACGGCTGTTAAAAAATATATTATTTGGGAAAGACATGCGAGACAATTAATTATGTTTATTCATTTTGTTGTCTGATAACACCTTCATTTGTTTTCACATTATTAAATGAGTCACTTGCTACGGGAGCCACGTAAATTGTATTCTATACCGTTGGAATGAAATTAACGTGATGCGAATATAAACTGACGCTGAGTATTGATTTTACCGAGCTTTTCGTTAACCGAGCTTACGCTGCTTCCAAATAAGTGACTCGAATAATCAACAAAAATCGCGAGAGACAGAAGGTCTCTCGAAAAGATTTTCGAATTATTTAATTAAATAAATATTGTTTCAATTATGAAAATGTCATTCTAATTTTAGCGTAATGCACAAAAATAAAAAATTTAATATATTTTACATAAACTATGTTAATATAATATATTTAACAATATATGTTTAGAAACCAGTAGAGTATATAAATATTTAAATATATATATTTTCGCTAAGAATATAATCAACACGCGGCAGAAATAACTTTTTGCGGTGTTCTGAAAACGACTTCTAAAATTCGAAGTAAATTCAATTCATCGTTCGCAAAAAAAGAGTGATTCATTATCTTCTGTAGAATAAAAATCTATACAGTAGTTTTACTCTCTCGACACTTAAACGTGAATAATCCGCCGCGAACGACCCGGACGTTCAAACGTATCATAAATCATCGACTCAACGCAACGAACGATGTTCGCACTCGCTCTCTCGGTTTTATTAGCCGATTTGTGTAATACGTTAATTAGACATTAAGTGCTCGGTAAGCAGGTACGAAACCGGAAGAGTAACGGCAGCACCTTTAATGGATGTGGCTTATTTAATTTGCGCGGCTGTTTGGCGGTGCGGCTCGGCGCAGTTTGTACGCGGAAAGGCGCACCTTCATCCTGTTTCCGTCTGGAGAGCGCAGTTTCAACCCTCCCTAGCCTTCCACCCTTTAACTAACACACACACACACATACACACACACACACACACGCGTAGAAGCGACCTACAAAATCTTCCGCCTTCGCCGCGCGCATCTCTCGAGCACTTGCATCCCTTCGTCCGTCGCCGCGCTATCCTCGTATCAACCCTCTTTCGCTAGCTACCACCCGCGCTTTTGCTATTGTCTGACTATTGTGTCGCTGTTACCGCGGTGTGTCGGTCCGTTTGTATAAGGGTGATTCATTTTCTGGGAAATATCAGTTCCTGCGTCGCGCACATGAATTTCGACTCACATGAGCGCGTAAAACCGCGCGTTATGTGTGTGTGTGTTCCTGCGCGCGCGCGGACATCTCTCTCACTCTCTCCTCCTATCTTCTCCCCCTTTTCATCCTCTACATTTCTCGTCACGTCGTCGTCGTCGTCGAGCGCGAATTAAGCCTTCCGTAGACTTTCCTCCGGACAAACATAAATGCATATTCACCCTCTCGAAGACGCTATTTCACTAGGGAGCAGTGCTTTATTTCGAGCATATTCGCGCCGTGGAGTAGTTTTGCAAATTAAAATCGTCCATCTCCTCATTCCCTCCTTCGTCGCGGGATGGGTTCTTCGTTATCGTCTCGGGTGCTCGTGTAATTTTCGCCGACTTTACCGCGGAAATTTTACCTGGTCACGTTCGACGATAGCTCGGCGATCATCGAGTTCGCTTAACGGAAATAGATAAATCGCGGAACGGGACGTTAAAATGAATCTCTCTCCTCTCTCTTTCTCTCTCTCTCTCCGTTCGGCGCGACGAGCGAGTCATCGTGAAATTTTCCTGTACATTTAACGTGTAAATATAAATAACGCGGCGCGCTCATAAATGTGCCTTTCTAAATTGCGGAACCTCCCGCTACGATGCTCCCGCTTACTGCGGCTCAGCGATAAAACCGACCCGCCTCCTCCATATCTGCATTTTCTCCACCGTGCCTCTGTTTGTTTGTGTCTCGTTCGCACACGCCCGGCCTTCGCCCGGCGGGATGCATTGTTACAAAATTGGGTCATCCGCTTACTGCAATGAGATACGCGACTTGTCCCGGTGTCGCGCGCCATGAAAATTGGTTACCCACTACCTCTCTCTTTCTCTCTCTCTCTCTCTCTCTGTCTCTTTCCTTCTCTTTGCTCTTGCATCGTAGAAGATCGAGTGAATTAATAATCGCGAAAGCAGAGAGACTACTACTAATCTTGCAACATCAGACACTGGAGAAAATTCCGGTTCTAAGAGCGGTTTTCGCTGCTAATTGGAAGATATCGAGATGACAAATCACGTGTAATCGAACATAATTTTTTGAAACACCACGTTCAAAAAATATTTCGTTACTATTTTAAACAATTTAAAACAATAATAAAATAAAAGTTTCTTTCAAGTTTTTTACATCATGATATAAACATCTTGTATTTGAAAGTGTTAATATTGCATGTGGCAATTTTGTTCGATCGGTCGCCAATTATGCCAATGTGATAATTATTATAATACAGCAAATTGCAATCGATCGGATAATATTCATAAAATATTTATTGCGATCAAAATGCGTCGGGCTTTGTTTCACGAAATTACATAAAGTTGTCTCACACATAATAGAGCTATTTATTATTGTTATAAAATATTGTCTCTTTAAAAAATGAAATTTTTTAAAGAAGTTGATTGTTTTTAAGTAATATTTATGAATTGACAGCAATATCTGATAGATATACACGGTCGATCATTAATACTCATTTATACGCTGTTCCTATACGTCAGAGTAAATCACAATAAATCACGTATACGTATACATATATATATACACACGTAATTCTGTACAAGAAAAAACGGCAAAAACAGACAGAACAGATCCTACTCTGTCGTTAAGGAGCCATATTTGATAAAAAATGAGATTTGCGTGCGCGGAACGTTGAGCGATTGTGCGAACGTAGGATCCACGGGAAAAATGTCACTAGCGCGAGGGGGATGATTAACGAGCTAACTCTAATAGCCACTTTAGCCGTACTTAATTAGAAATCGCATAATTTATTCTGCAAACGCGCGGAATGTGAGTTTCTGTTCTTTCACCGTCGTCGCGCGAATCCCTTTTATACGATTTACACGTACGCGTACACATCGTGCACTTTTACATGCTAATTTCGCCGACTGCTCTTCTATTTGCGGACTCAACTTTTACGTACGACTTTGTTAAAAAAGACCGCGCTTATGACTCGCGCGTTTCCCTCTGAGAATCACGTTGTCGTCGTCATCGTCGTCGTCTGGTTACAAAAAAATGAAGAACGATTTAAATACGCTTGTAAAATTTCTCTGTTACGCGCATCCTTAATGTGTTAAATTTGTCTTAGCGAGCGGCCGGTTAATTATTTTCGACCGAACCCACGACGAGATGAATATAAGAAAAGATCCTTTTCCTTACATTATTCATATCGGTTTGTATTAAATCTCGAAACACATTTCGTCTGATAAATTTCCGTCGTAAAAACGGAAATAAATACGATCATTTTTCACAATTCTCCACACGATCGCGGTAAAAGCCCGCCGACCAAGATTAATTCGATGAAGCTGCGCGCGCTGCCGCGCGCGCGTTAGGATTTTATAGTTACAACACCGTTAGATGAATCCGTTGTGTACACTGCATACTTACATACCAGTAGTTGAAGCTGCTCGTTCTACTTCGTCGCGCGCGACTCGGTGAGTAATTTCCGTGTGTGCGTTGTGTGTAAAAGCTGCTGTAGTGACTTTACTCGATAAAGTGGCCCCCAGCAGCCTCCCTTCTCTGCGCTCGGATGGTAATATTAACGATACTAATCGTGAAATGCGAATTGTGCGCGCGCGCGCGCACGAGACATCAAATTTTATTCAACGAAACAAACTAGAATACCGGCTTATCTCGACGAGTTTCGTCCACCGTGCGAATTTCCATTAAACACGCATTTTCTACCTCCCCATGTACAAATATACATATATATTATACACATATGTTACCCGATGTTACATGTACATATAATATTTCAATAAACCGCGGTGGGCGATACATCACATTTGTGATAAATTTCTCACGGAAATAGTTGACGACGTTAAATCAGTTTGGATAGAAAAAATTTGAAGTAATCTTGCGGCGGCGAATATTAAGATCTTTTGTCGATTCAATGTCACGTCTTTACTACTGAGCGTTAAACATAAGCTTTTACGCGCACGAACGATGACCCTTCTCGCGCGTCGTATAATTTTGTCATTTATTACAATGTTGACATTATTTTACACTCGCGTGTAAAACCTAAGATAAGAGATATAATGCACGTAAGTTATTAACGAGTCATTGTTATTAGAGCGCATTAGCGAACTATTAATTTTGCGTAGATACTGAAAGTTGTAGACAACAATCGCCACGTACGATCAATAGCTTAATGAAATATACGTCCTCTGTAATTACACCTGCTCCATAATTACTTGCCGTTACCTTGGTGATATTTTCTACATAATTAAAATCAAGTAAAATACGCATTTAATATATTTTTAACTTTTCTGTTTGACTTTAAAATGCGTCAAACATTTCGAAAAGTTTTCATAATTTTGACACGCACACATTCGGAGTTTACGTCTGTATAATTCTCCCGAGAGAGAGATATCCGATGCATTAGATAATGCTGATACGTTTCAGCGTACCTCTCGCAGTAGAAACTCGCTGTAGAGCGATACATTTCTATTATGTCGCACCAGCCAAGACACACGGAGAATCTATTACGTCGCGAAACGCAAAACTTTCACGTACACACAATACGTTGTATAATGAATACAAAATTAAGAAATCGTACATTTTTTAGTAATTACACGACGAATTATAACAATTGTATAAAAATAATATATTTCCACACAATATAAATTATAAGAAATATTTATAAAAAGCGCGTTGCGCGCTCAAGTATGTATTTAATGCACTGATAACACATTCCCGACTATCTCCCATATTGTGTGTGTATCGAAAAAAGTGAAAATAAATCGATTCTCGTGTGTGGCCCATCCATTTCCTTGTCGAAGTCTTTCAAGATCGTTCCGACCGGGCCGGCGAAGAAACTTCTGCCAAAGTCGATAATTTATTTCGCAACTTCGTCGCTCTCTCCGTGACCTGTTTCCGATGTGCTTGTGAATCGGAAACTTCTTCCTGCAGTTCACGCGATATAACATTCCGTGAATGCATACTAATTACATGCCGGGACGCTCGATTTTTGACGTGAATGTAATTTCAAAGTTAAATATCGCGTCAGCGTGTTAAAATGCTAAAAGTGCGGAAAAGGGTCGCACACGTGTGTGCATACGCGTGTCACGGTTAAGTTATGTTAATGAAAAAACGGATATTACAATGTAAACCCGCGCATATTGCAAATAATATATTGGCATCGACGCGCGTGCATCGTGTCACGCCATACGTATTACATTATGATTATGAGATATACACGGGCACGATATCGATATTAAACAGCTGTGACTGCGTTGCATATTCATTGTAAAACGAATGTCACCGTATAAATGATACGCACACGTAACGCGACAATGTATACGTACAGCAATAATAATAATTGCCAATAATAAACGGAGATAACAACCATCTTTATATATACGATATATTGTGCAAGATTTGCAACTGACGCACGCGCGCTCGTCAAAGTGAAGTTATCAGAATATATAAATTTTCCGAAGCACTGTCGCTTGCGGCACGATATTGCAAAATGAAACCTTTTGCGGATGAGAAAATTCATCAACGCTTTAATTACGGCGTTGAAACATACGTTCGTATTATATTTATATTTTATTTATCGGAAAATTCTCTGAAAAGAAAGAGGTAGCGAAAAATCTCGATGCGATTTGAAGTTAAAAAGCAGACACAAGAGTCTCATGCGCGAACGATCGGTCGCAGTAGTGAGACTGTGCCAAGGCTATGCCACTCGATGGGTTCTCGCTGGCACGAGAAATAATATTTGTTCATCGTTTCATCGCGATGTACGTGACACACGTGAAGGCGACATATATGCAGTTCTTCAAGTGCGAGACCGTTTTACGTCGCGAACTGCGCGCGCGCGCGCGATCAACGAAATCTGAATTTCATCGACGAACGTCAAACGGGGCGAGGATTTTGTTTGTTCAACGTTGTGGCTTTTACAGACAGAACGCGTCAACGCGTTACGCGTGACGAAAAACAATCACGATGGACCAAAATCACTATTTTGATCTTATGAAAAAGCAGCATATCGATTGGCTATCGAGACGATTTTAGCCACGCGCGTTAACGCGTTCTATATCTGCGGACGCCATTACGCTCCGACGAAGTTAAAATAGAGACATGCGAACTTCAAATTATATTACTGCGGTCAAACTAAAATTATGAATTTTTCAAAATGAAATAAAAACATCGTAGTTTTACAAACGTTGAGATCAAAAACTCTAGTAGAATTCATTAGTTTTATACGACTTGGAAAATTTAATGAATATCGCATCTGTATATTTTCACGTTGAAATTTCAATCACGGGAGGGAGGGAAAAATGTCGCTTATTATTAAATTCGACGGGAACTCCAACTCTCTAGCTATTCCCAGTCAAATGATTAAATATTCGGCAATTAGCCGCATGTGTTGCGAGAGCGGGATATTTTTTCGTTGTTTCCGCTCGGCTCTTTCCCTGTAATCAATGGCCGAGAGTCTCTCTCTCTCTCTCTCTCTCTCTTTCTTCCTCTCTCACCTCTCTCCTCTTGCCATCGAAATATCGCTTTTAATCGACCCCTCGTATATATCGCGCCACTTTAACGCTACATCTGCTAATTGCGTCGGTAATGGCGTTTCTGGGATTCGACGCAAATTTGCTCGGTCGTCCGTGCGATTTTGGAAAATCGTCGCGTGAATACTTGATAAGCCGTACTCGGGTTACATTATCGCGAGCGCGCGGGGCGGTCGCACGCGCGCGCACGATATAATCGTTGATCCGCTTGCAAACCCGTGTGTGATCCAGGCATCGTCGGATATTTTCAGCAAGCTTCCACGGGAATTATGTCGAGAGAGATTAGTCCCTTTCCCTGGGGCGTGTAATATCTATAACGGCAAAAACGAACGTGGGAGAGGAGGAAGCGCGCGCGCGCGATCGTTTTGCGCATTAATGTACACATCGTTCGGCCCGACCGAACCGCCTGTCGATCGACGTTTATGTAACCCACGTTGAGGAAGTCGGAAAATTATGCGCCAGGCTCTGCCACGCGAACTTTGTACACACACACCTAGATTCCGCGCGGCGCGAATCGATTATTGAATATATTGCGACACGGGCTCGTTATTTCGCCATTTGCTCATCTCGGTAATTAATTATCTGCGCGATGTTGTGCACAGCCATTATCATTAGCGATATCATTACATCGTCCTTTACGTTACTGCGCTAATATTTCCTCACGGAGTATTTTCACGAAGTGGTGTTGTCGCGTTTGAAAATTTTCAATCTGCGTTGATGCTCTTTCTTTGTGTGAATTCTGGAGACGAAAAAAAAAAGAAGCGAATTATGATTATACATATATGCAGCAAAATGATAATTTTTCTGTACACGAGAGAGTCTTTGTGCGAAGAGAGCTGTGCAGCTCTCGCACTTGCAAAACTACTTCCGGCGGCAAAACTTTTTTCATATATCTCCGAAATTATTTCGAAGTATCACAGCCGGACGCAAACCGTGCGTTATCCTCTTTACCCTTTCGTATCTACTTTTGTGTGTGTATGTGTGTGTGTGTGTGCGTGGAAAGCGGGGAATATTAACTTAGTTTCAGTTTGCGTTCCGGCGTTTTATACATTTTTCCCATTAAATTTTTCTCATTAAACGTACATTATGTCGTGAATAGTTTTTCATCATTTCTGCTATTTCACAAACGACGCGCAACCGACGAGAGCCTTTCTCAATTGCGCTCGCGTAACATGTTATCATTTAAATTGCGTTTTTTCATCCGTTCCTTATGTCGTGATATATACATATAATCTTTACTTTTTAGTGTATGACGCTTTTGAGAAAACTCATTTACGTTTATTTTTGTTTTTTATTAAACTATCTTTTATCTCGTTTCCAAAGTAACTCGATCACATTTTCAAACTCTCTCTCTCTCTCCCTCCCTTTCATTCTCCTTTCTTACCTCGGAGAGTTCAAATCCCCGTCTCACACCCAAAGAAAAACAAATTATTCACAGTTAGAACAAACGCGCACGTGAATGCGGTAGAGACTCTCTCGAATCGCATCTCGTTAATAATCTGATCGTAATAATCTCCGCGTGCAAAATATTCGGGAGTGTCCCAGGGCGTTAGGGATCGCTCGCGCTTCGAAATGCATGGAAATAGGAAATCTCACGATCTGCTTGCAATAAGGTCTGCACGTGATCGCTGCAGCCAGCAACCCCCCGTAGAATTGGCCGGAGACCAAACCCGGGGTGGCGCTCTTATCGTATTTCGCTCGGCGTTTTTCTCCCGCCTTATTTACGTTCTCCTTTCTTGGGGTTTTTTTTTTTTTTTAGATTTCTTCCCTCCACCCTTATGTTCTCACCCTTCCTGTACACATCCCTGTCGTCGCGGCATCGACAGCGGCGGGTCCCCACGTTGTGCAGAAGACGCTGAATTATTTACAAACTTTAAAGCGCGCGGAGGTAAAGTCGAGCCGGCTATATACGCGCGCCGTACCGGAGTCAATGTGGAAAATGGAGCCAATCCCCGTTCCATCTTCCGTAAATGTTCATAGTCCGCGACATCCTCCGGACGAATTTACATCCGATGCGTCATAATACGTTTACGATAGCGTCGGAAAGAGAGACAGATACATGAATTTTATTTCACAAAACCATTTTCTTTAAAGGGAGAAAAACCATATAGGTACGCGTACTCAACGACGATTCTTCGCGAATAATCCGTATTCTTAATATCAAACACGTGTAATATAAAAATTGATCAAAACATCCGGAATACACTGCGTTTTAATTTACATATAAACGTCCACCTTCAACCTGGAGAAACGCTCTCTGATTTTTATAATTGTTTCATCGTGCCGTTATTAATATTAATTATTTATATTAAATTTAATTATTTAATTTAATATATTAAATTCAAGTATTTGATATGTTTAATTATAATTACTTATTACTTTCTACTCTAGAATTAAATGCTGACAAACGTCATTATCACACACTATTGTGGTCGTGTTAAGACAATCCCCGCGGCGAGGGTGGTAATTTTACCTCCATCACCGACGCACGTTAGGCGGCTGCATTATGAAGCACTCGTACGGCCGCTCCCGTAACTCAGTCTGGCGCGTCATTAATACCCGGGCATTCGCCGTACATTATCACGAGGCATTATACGGTAGATCGATCCCATTTAGATCCCGGGTCCGGCTTGGTCGAGCGCGCGCACCTACGATCCCGCATCTCCGCGCGCCACGAGATTTTCGTTGGCTGCGAGCGCTAAGCCGTTCAGAAGATGAGCTCTCCTCGACCCCATTCAACGCCTTTCCTTTCGATTCTTTCTCGCGAACAATGGTCGCGCGTATGCCGAATTTCCCCGGGGGGAATCCGTCGGACTACGGCAGATAGTGCGGTGTGTGTTATCCGGCGTGTGATTTTATGTCGCACGAACGCGGATACGTTTCGACGCGTTTTATGCTGAATATTAATAAGAAAGGAAGAGAGAGAGATATATATGCGCGCGCTCGTCAGAAAATCGAGTGAGAAGATCGAGCAAACCGATATTTTGACGTATATTTCTTAGTACATCATCCTATTCGGTGATGCGTCATCACGTTGTTACGACGTTGATACATTTTAACGCGACATATATGTTATTCAAATTTTTATTTTCCACATCAAATAGTTTATGCAAGTTTATGTATAAGAGCGCACCGATAATCTAAGCAACAATAATATCCATCTAAGAAAACATTTGCTTTAATTACACACATTCTGTTTACGTAACATTTTCTGCGTAAAATTGCATAAATATTTTTCAAGTGTTGCGCGTCGTAAACCAAACGAAAACCAATTAAAAACAGAAATTGCAATTTCGGTTTGAGACAGTGGTTTTTTCTTGTAAAGATTTTCAATACAATATTTTTGGAAACAATTATTTCTTACAACAAATACTTGCTTTTTTTTAATTCAAAATTTGTCACACTCTCGTCCTGGTGCATTCTGTATTCCTTCAGCGTCACGTGTTTCTTGCGCAAGGACTTTTAAGCACACTCTTCGTCGCGCGAGAGGAAATCAACGCCGAACGCCCTCCTAGTTTTCTCCTCACGGACTGCTAAATCTTATTTTCCTAGAAGTCAAAGATGCAGACGGCAGTCGCGCGGCAACGCCTTCGACAGCATCAGGAACTCTTTGATCTTCAGAATCTCTGACTGCTTTCAGATCCCCGATAGCGCGACGCTCTTGTACGGAACACAATAACTCTCGACGACAACGACGACGAGATTGAGTAAAATTTGCGGCACGACAAATCATTATATACATATATATATATAGTTAGTATGTTCGCGCGCGCGCAAACGCGATTAAAGAAATCTCAGAAATTTGTCGCGCGATGTGAATGTATAACGCGCTTTCTTCACTTTGTCCGGCAATTTGTCGGGAGAGGGAGAAGGGTGAGGAAAACGCGAATTCTTCAAGTCACAGAAAAGTTGGAGGAAAAAGTGCAAAAACGTCTCGGCCAAGAGATTTTTGAACGCGGTAATGCGAGATTGATGTCACGCCTTGGCACTCACTGTGCTGTAAACTTTCTGCAACTAACTTCGTGATTTCGAGCGGAATCGAGTTAGCGGAACTGCAGATGTCGTATCACGTGCCGTCGTCGCCATCGCCGCCGTCGCCGCACCAAAAGTCAATGTGATATAAAAGAATAAAATTCTCGTCGCGTTTCACACCGGGAATGAACAATAAGTACGTATGACATGAGAGGAAGAAGCATTACATAGCGCGCGCGATTTCACGCGCTCCGGAAACGAACGCGTCGAATGGAAGTGCCATTTGGGAGATATTTTATGATGAGATCGTCGCGCATATATACGCGAGAGACTCCGTTGATTCTCTCACCCCGAGCGGGAGAATCTCTGCAACGCCACAAGATCGCGCGATTCTCAGCTTCCTGCCGCGCGTCCGGAATTAAGCGTCTTGCGGCACACGTTGTTCCAGGATTTCTGCGCGACGTATTACTGATGTTACAAGACCCAAACCTCTCGCTCTCTCGCTCCTTCGTGCGCGCGCTTCCTTTAACAGTCATCTCCTGGGAGCTTCGCCCGGTACACACCGCAAAACCGCTTACCGCGAATTGCAGCCTCGGCGCATTACTCAACAAAAGCTCCCTCGCGCGATGCACGTATCGCGGATCGAGCGATACGCGCATCAGACGCGCGACGTGGTAAGTTACCTAACATTGATTCGTTTGTGCGTCGACATTACGTCCTTTCCACCTCGTCGAATCTCTTCTCTCTCTCTCTGACGTCAGACTACAGATTTCGTTTCTAATACTCGCGAGAATAATATCCCCGCGCGAAATAAAAAACGAAACGGACGATTGAACATCGTGCGTCGAGACGGCGCGGCACGGCGGGCGCTTTCTTCCACGAGAAGAAAGCGACGTGTAATAACGTCGTGCGCGAAATTATTTAAGAGCCGGATCAAGATCCGGAGGCATGAATCGGGAATGAGACGTCCGTAAAAAGGGCACGATGTAACGTTAGAAAGAACGGTCGACAATCCGTGGCCGATTTAATTTTTTAGCATTTTGTTCCGCGCACTGACACGCGCCGGCGCGCTGGGTGAGATCGCAAAGAATTAAATACAGCGGAATTTAAAATCAAATTTTTCCTCAGTCGTCCTTTGTAACTTAGTCGAATAGAGAGACTTTCTAAAGTATTCCGTTTGCTCGTTTAATGTGTATTATTAATTCGCACACAAACGTTTTAATATTGCGAGGAAAAAACAGGAGGTTTTTGATTTTGTCGTCGAAATGTACGGCATTATATTGCGCATGTGCGCCTGATTCAGTTCGGCTAGAGCAAACAGTGTTTTTCTCCCGGGCACACAGACGCAGTAATCAAATAAGGTCGACGAGGAAGCCCGATTTTCAGAGGAAACAGAAAAACGGTCGCGCGTCAACATCTCGACCGTCCCAGTTTGCAATATTTGCTTGCGCGCTCCTCGACTTCCGTGCACGTTTTGCTGCTCGCGTGCGCCCATCCGCCCGTTCGCCCGCCCGCCCGCCCGCCTACGCGCGAGTGATGAAAAATATAAGAATCCTCTTCGCGACACACAGATATCGTATTAACCTTATTACCGAGATCTCGGTGGAGAATTTTTGTATGTCCCTTTGGATTTTTCTCACTTGAGTTTTCTCAACTTTCGCGCACCGAAACTTTCCGTGCCGAGGTTTATACACACGTATAGCGCGCGACCGATTTTACAGTAAAGAACTTCCGAGCTCATAAAGGCGTTTCTAAAGCAGCTGAAGTTGAGTTTGTTTTGTCCTCGAAATATATCTCAAGCCAAGTTGCCAGAAAGCGAAATTGTTAGTATTGATGCTCTCTCGTCATTTACAGAAAATCTGGTCCACCAACTTTCTCGAAATTATTTGCAGTTGGAAAAGTATGGTATATTCATAAAAAAAACTTTGTTCATACAATAAAAATTATGAAAAAACTTGTTTTTTTTTTCTCGTAATTCACACATTTCTCTTTTACGGACGTGAAAAAAAAAACAGTTTTTTTTGTTTAATAATTTTTATTTACACGCGCAAAGTTTTGTTTTCGAATATACTAACACACCACAGGCGCGCGCTACGCGCACATTATTATTGTTTTTATTTTACTATGTTGTGTCAGTGAATACAACCTGTCACCGCGATGACAACTAGTATACGTTTTACAAACCATATGATACACAATAGAGAGATGTCAGAAATAACGCATAAAAATCAAAATCACAAAATAGTGAGAGGGAGGAGTGAAAAAACAATACGTGATTGTACTTTAGTCACGTGACTTCAAAAACGTGACTAAAGGAAAGTCACGTGACACGGAGAAGTGAAAAAACAATACGTGATTTTAGTCAATTATTGTTAATTATCTCTTTGTAATAGTGTGCGTAGACACTGAAGAAGATTCTATAGTGGATCGAAACGTTTGTCAAATCTCTGAATAAGGAAAAATTTTACCCGATCATCAGGTGTGTACAGCTCGTCATTGCCTTCTCCCTTTTTTCTTATTGGGATAATAATAACGTTTCTGCAAAGTGAATTTCTCACTTCGAAACTTTATCGTCGCATATCTTCAAATTAGAAGCATAAACAAAAAAAACGCAAGAATACTTTTGTTTTTAGTGTTTTGTTCCGTAGCGATTGAGACTGAAACGAAAGTGATCGGTTCAATCGTTCTTGAGATATTGCTCCGTGAAGATCTCCTCAATCGCATGAATTTCGCGTATAAGAGGCACTACCGTGCATCTTGATTTGTACGACACGAATCGAGAAACACATCTGAGAAACGTTCAATCAGCGTCGAGATAAAAGCGACAACAATCAAGATCGATAGAATCGATTGTGATTATTTACACACGCTTTTTCTAGTAGGACTTTTTTAACTGCAAAATAATTTTCGAAAAAGTTGGTGGGCCAGTTGTCCATAAATGACGAGAGATCATCGATACTAATAATTTCAACTTACAAACGATGCAGATGAGCAACAGAAACTTATTCTTTGCTGAACTTGATATAGAGTTTACCTTAACCAACTTTTAATTGGAGCGTCAGTTATCAAAATATTTAATACTGAAATGTAAAAGGGAGAATCAAATAAAACAAAGTTTTCTCTTCAGTGAATCAAAGTTTTGTTCGAGAAAAGTTGAGACTTTAATTTTGTTGAATAGGCAAAAAAACGGTTAAGAATTGCAAACATGACGGAAGTAATAAAATAGTATATATATATAACGCGCTATACAGAAAGCTATTTTAAATAAATAAAGCATATTTTAATTTATAAGTTTTTTCCGCTCGTGAAAACAAGTTATAATTGAAATACTTACAGAATTGCGCGTCCGTGAAATAAATCATAAAAAGTGAAGTGAATATCGTATCTTTCTCTTACTCTCTCTCTCTCTCTCTCTCTTCTCGTCTTTATACCAAATCGCTCGTTTTCACATCCGCAATATGAATAATATTTCTTTTTCTCTTTACTAAATGCAATGAATAAGTGCTTACCAGATAGAAAATAATATCGTCTAAATATCGCTGAACGATGCGCGCTCGTTTTCCTTCGCGCAAAATGCACTTCGAAGGAATTTCAGATTTCTGGAGATACATGTGTGTGTGTGTGTGTATGTGTGCGCGCGCGCATGTGTGTAAAATAGAGTGCATCGATCGATGCAATTATATGCTTGAGTTGCTTTCAGTATAATAAAGATGTGGCAAAAAAAGTAGCAGACAGAACAAATTTTCAGGACACGGTTAAATATAGAATATTTTTCTCAGTTCCCCGGTTGAAAGTTTGTTTTAAGTTCGTCTTACGTTTAAGAATAATTTACAAAGTTATCTATACACTCGAGGCTTCCGTTTAATAGCGCGACGTGTGTCTTTGATAGAACGGGCGAACAGAACACTTTCGTAATTACTCCACAAAATGCAGCAGCGTTGCGCGCGTGAAGCCCGCTGCACAGAAAACATGCTCTTAAAAATGCAAAACAATTAACTTTTTTTTTGCTTCATTCAGTTAAACAGGACGAACTAAACACAAACGAATTACGTTCATTACAGAAAAATGCACTTGTATAACGAATAAATAGAAGATAATAAAAAAACGATAAACAATATAGAGTAAATAATGTAGTTTTGCTTACTCTATTGAATAAATATTGAACGCGCGGAAAATCTGTAATTAAAGAAAAAGTTTAGTTAATTACCACGCGAGCAAACACGCTGCACAGGTTGCGCGCGTTAAATTTGAAATTTAATAAGTTTGCGATAATCTCGCAGTATCGCGCGTATTTAAATAAAACTGTTAAGAATATAAGAATATTTGTCTATTTTTTCGTATAGATTTAGACTTTTATTTGAAATTTGAATGACAAATCAAACTAAACTCTCGGGATTTCGTAATATTTTTGTTGTCCGACGAGAGAAAAGGTGACATTTTTAGATACAACTTACCGACTTCCTGTCTCAAAACATTCAGCGAGGTCCGCACATAACTGCAGAAAATACTCGACTAATATAAAAATTCGTTGCGAAATTTAACCGAGAAACGAAATTTCGTCGCGATTTTTGACAGCTGTCGACCAGCAAAATTGCTCAAGACACATCTCTTATTAGACAGAACCAACACCGAGCGGAAAAATTGATAGCCGGAATCTCTGAGAGTATTTTTTTCAGTCGGTGTCGTTTCTTTTTACGGTCGGTGATTTGCAGGCAGATGGCACGACAGCGTGCAATAACTCACGGTCCTTAACCTTTTAAGCACTTCTGTACCCTGTTCAAGTTTTAACGTCCCTTTTTTGGTGTACACTCTGACACCGGTAAATAACGAAGTCCGAAGACAACTGCCGTAGACACCGAAAAATATAAGTTACGGAAAGAATTTATCATCATCAGTTTGATATTTTACGGCGCGGAAAGGACAAATCGCGCGACGATCGTCCACGATATGTATATATACAATAGTTTGCGACACACAATTGCCTCAATCGCCCGATCGAACTGCTCGCCGAAAGCTGCTTTAGAAAACCGCACGCGGCCTGTTGATTATTCATTAATCGAATAATGTCGGGAACCCTTTAACCCCCCCCCTTCTCCGTAAATCATCCTACTCCCATTCTGTCCCCCGTCCCTTTCGCGCTCAGTTAAGTTGATTACAAATTTGCGCGTCTGCCGCTCGAGTTAATTAATTAGTCAGCATTAATTACAGCCGTGGAGTAATAATCGTCTTCTTTTTTCGGCGACGTTTACAATGGCGCGCACAATCGGACCCGCCTCGGTGTTCGGTCTTCGCTATATTCCCGGCTATATCGCCCCCGCCGGGCCTGCCGTCGGCCGACTGAAGGGGAAGCGAGGTTACGCGTGTTCTTAACGGCGAGTTTCAATTTCCTGGCCACGGGTCACCGCCCTTGCAATTCCGGAAGAACGAAACCGGGACGCGCTCAGCCTCCCGTAGCGCGCCAGGAACAAATGAAATATGCAGAACGCTTCTACTTCGCGATCCGCAGCCCTCGACGGCGGCGGCGAGGACGGGGGGTGGCGCAAGAGGGGTTAATTGCAAGGAAATACGATAAAGCAGACGGGAAGCGTTTCGTCGAGACGCTGGAAAATTTATACGAAGGCGTAGGGACGGGGATGAAAGAGGCAGCCAACCGACCGTCGGTGGTGGTACGAACGCCGAAATAAACGAGACCACGCCGCATACTTTACGAATTCCGATTGCGCTCCCCTCGGGAGAGACCCGCAGCTTTCCGTGACCTCCGTTATTCTTGGAAATACCGCGGCATTTCCAATCCAGCGCGACGACGTTCCGATGTTCCGGAACCGAGTCTCATCAAGCGTTGACGCGCAATGACAAACATTTCGTGCTTCCGTTGTTTTTTTTCTTTGCATTCGAAACGAAATCAGCACTCGACGCGTTGATTTTTTCTAAGTAATTTTTTATTTTTTCAACGCTAGATCTATATCTTTCCGATCTTTAAATCATATATTCTCCATTAAATCTATTCTCGCGCATTTCGTGTTGTTAAAATTGTATATTCTTGCAATATTTTATTATAGTATTTTTATATATCTCGCCGGGAGAGATATTCGTTCGTTTGATATTGACGGCGCGTATCGATTTGGAAAAGATCGATATGGAATCATAAAAAATTGCGCATAGCTCGCTATTAATAAGTTGCCTTTTATTCCGTTCTTTGTGATGGCGGGTCTGCAGTGATAGAGATTAGTTCGTACGTTCCGTTTCGCCGTAAAGCTGTCGATTTATCCACGATTCACTGGCGAAATAACGCGTGAATTCGATGGAATTCTCTCGTCAAGCGAGTAGATACCATCGATTGAAATTAATATAATCTGCAAATCGATATCCCGTTTCGAATACAAATGTCTCTTTCTCTTTCCGTCATAACGCAACGTGATCCGAGCGCGTTTAAAAAAAGCGCAAACCTCTCCCAAGAGTCGAGACGTGTCCGCGCGATGACAAAAATTATAATTCCTTTCTTCTGCTCTTTCTTCTGTGCGCAGCACTCAATAGGTTGTAAGAAAATCCGGGCCGGTTATGGTTTAATCTCGTCGTTCGCGCGACATCAGCGATGAACGGATTAATACATTCTTTCAGCTAGCGCGCGCGCGCAAGTACGGGATATAAAAAACACCTGATTACAAAAGAATTTGCATTTTTATTACAGTGACGTATATATACGTATATATTTTACAGTACACAGTGTGTAACGACAACGCATACATAGACCCCCGTTGATGGACGCGCCGATTCGAGAGATCTCGCTCTTCTTTTCCACCGGCTTTTTCTTCATTTCTTTTGTTCAAAAGCGTAGGGACAGAGAGAGAGAGAGAGAGAGGGAGAAGAGGAGAGAAAAAGAGAGAAAGGGAAAAAGCGTTTCACTTTTTCTCTCTTTTTCTCTTTCTCTCTCCTTCTTACTCCAGCCGTGAACAATATATCCGCGTAAATGCGATAACGAACTATCGTTCGAACACGTCGGGATATACGTTTTCTGCGACGTTGTTCCGTAACGATTTTTCATAACGAGCACGCTGGATATCGCATTGCGCCGATAATAATCACGGCTCCGACGAACGAGAACGCGCTGAATTGTTGAAGCGCAAATGTAAAACGTGCGCGCGCGCGCGCGAACAAGCGCGTCATCATGAAAAATTCCTGTGCAGCAAACGCGATATTTTGTCACGTTTGCGGCAACGCGCCTTTAATACTCATGGCGATTATACCGGTTATTGCGCGATATCGAGCGAGTCAATCTGCCGGGGCTGAATCGAGTCGCGAGAACGCTCCATCTGCGCGCGTCATTCATTGCTAATGCAAAATGCGTTACATCGCCCCATCGCGTACCGATAAAAGTTCTGATGGATCTACATACCTCATCGTGTTGGCCTCCTGAAAAATCGAGGGGAGGGGGTAGAAGTGAGAATCATCGACGCCGATGTTCCAACTTATACACTACTAGTTTTGTTTCGCTATTTTTTTTTTTTTTTTTTTTTAAGAGTTCATCAGAATTTTTACGATAATGATCTCGACATTCTTATTAACCACAGAAATACATAGTTTTTGCGATGCATACATATCCGTATATACACGATCGCGCGCACACACACTTTAGTTTTATATTTATAAATTCTAAAAATCTTCATTCATATGGAATATCGTCTTAACCGCGGATTCTCCAACGGCTGGCATTCATACCTACATGCACGCACATATTTTTTGCAACGAAATATAACACTTGTTCTTTTTTCTGTAAAAAAAAAAAAAGAAAAAAGAAATGTAACACTGTTTTCTGTAACAAAAATATAACACTTTTTGTATTCTCAATTTTTTTCTATTATCTCTGCTTTTCTATTATCTCTGCTTTTCTATTCTCTCCTCTTTCTATTCTAAAACAGAACTTTTATACGTAATTTCGTATTAGTTTTTAACGCGATATTATTTTTTGCAGATAGTAAAATATTTAAATACTTGACATTTTTTTGCACAGAAGTTAAATATTGATAATTCCGAATATTAAAAAAGTATCAAGAAAATTCCCTCTCATTTGTGATTATATATAATTCAAACACGTAATTTCATTATAATAAAATTTGTTTCGCGCCGGAATGCTAATCCGGGAGAGTAAGAAAATTTTCTTGCTCTATAAATTTACATTTCATTTTTATACATTCCCGCCCCTCGCTGTCTCTCACCGCTGGAGAATCCTGAAGTCGCGCGATCGATCGCTCGCAGGGATGAGCAATTTTTTTTCCGTCCCGTCTTCTTGATGATCCGCGCGGCCCAATCGGAAATTGATGGCACCCGTCGTCGCGGGGCGTTTACCGCAAAATGGGCATGCCCATTTTGCGAGATCGGCGCGGGGTGACGTTCTAAACCGCGCGGTTTGCCGAGCCATTAAGAAAACACAATAGCCACTTCACACGCCAGTCCGTCGATCTCGTCCGATTTCATCCGAGAACGACGACTGGATGATATGTAATAGCAGCGGTGTTTAGTCGTAAATCGCTCGGCAAATGCCACGTCGTATAACACGAAAACACGAAAATTCGATATCCCCCGACATCCTACGGTAGAGACGCGCGCGCGCGTGACTCTCCAAATCGTGCTTCATACACTCTTCAAAATTTCATATTTCTTGAAGAAGACAGAGCATTATTCTACAAAGATGCGAAGGGAGAGCTTTTCCTCCACCTCGCGTTGCACGCCGCGCTGCTTCGCTGCAGTCGCTGTAAAAATTCGACCGATTTCTCGCGAATAAAACAGCATTCGTCTTTCATATATTCGCGATAGAGCTCCCACCAATGTATCTATTTGATACATATATTTTATATATTTTTCTACGTTGCGCGCAGCTCTTTCAACGTTTTATCGATTTTGACGCACTTCTATATATGTATTACCGGCACTTTGAAAATCCCGATTTTTCAATAAATAAATCGAAATTTAAAGCAAAACTCCGATCAGCGCGCGGCTGAATTCATCGTAGTTTTGTATTCTCGATACGGAAGTCTAGAGAAAGAGAACACTACGATACATGTGAATCTCGTCTTATTCAAAACCTATAAGATTTTTTAGAGCATACGAGAGTGTGCACAGTGTGTGATTTGTCACACACATCGGAGCTCCGTGTGTGTACTACCGAAACCAATTTCTGTACAGTTTCTCTTACGCGATCGTCCGTTTGATCGTTTTCGTTTCCTCGGCCGTGACACCTTGTCGTGAGATTAAAGCTACTTTGAACAAAAAGAAAAAATACAACAACAAACACATTCAGACTCGTAGAAAATCCTTTTATAAAATGCTTTGTTACTTGATAAAGATCCCATTCGCACACACACAACCGCACACACTTCTCACATACATACTCACTCTCACTTTGAAACTCACTTCGAGTCTTCGTTGCTGCTAACTTGATTCGCGATCGGTCTTGGGGCACGACCACTTCTGCTGGGTGCTTTTCGAGAACAATTGCGGAACGTTCTTCTCTCGAACGATCTCTCACCGAGTCTCATTACAGTACTGCTCCGCGTATATATATATATATATAAGTGATATATATATATATATATCACTAGAATGCACAACACTGCTAATTGCGGCTGCCCTTCAATTTTGCAAGACAGTCGTCGCGACAAAAATTCGACGGAACGGTCCGTTTTGAGTTTCTCTTTAACGCGTAAACACGAAACTCCCGCGATTCGGGAGTCTTTCGAACTTGGCTAACACGCTCGAACAATCGACCAGAAAAAAATCGGTTTTTTGTTTTTTTATTTTCGAGCCCGATCACACGTTCGAAACCTCCACGAGTCGGGAGTTCCGCGACTTTTCTCATACGTTCAGCGTGGTGTTGTTGATGAAGTTCGTGTGCTGGCCGTCCTGCACGGCCGTCTGCTTGGCGGCGGTGTGTCCGGCCTCGCCGCTCTGTATGCTGAAGTGTCTGTACGAGATGTACTCCGGCGGTATCGGCTGCTGCTCCCTCTTCGCCGCTTCGCGCTGCTTCTTGATCTTGAGATAACCCAGAATGGACACCAGCAGCAGGAACACGACGAAGCCCATGCAGCAGCCGACTATCAGGCCCAGCCGTCTCGTGAGAAAGTTGCTCACGCTGCCGACGTCGCCCATGGCCGAGCCGTCGCTGCTGACGATCGCGTCCGGCGCGTCCAGCGTCTTCACCTCGGTGCAACGGCTGGTCGTCGAGTCCGTCATCTGCGAGTGCGGCGTGGACGCGAGTATCTCGACCTGCGTGAAGTTGAGCTGCTCCATCGGTCCGTTCACGTCGTCCATTTGCGACGACGACAGCCAGTTACCGATGCCGAACACGCAGATCTTGTAGCGCGTGGTCGACGACAGTTTCTGCAATTTCACCGAGCGCGCGCCAGGCTCGAGTATTTTGGCACGTATCTAGAATTTTAAAACAAGACGGCTTTGGAGAAGGAGCGCCAGTAAGGAATAACAATAGCGAAATTCGAATTCTTTGACATCGATTGTCATCGATAGATTTTATGTGAGAGTAAATAAAACTAATAAGTATATGTAATCGAATCGTTTTTCTAAATTTAAATCTTTCGAAAATTACTTAACTTGAATGTAATTTTGTAATGTGATACATATATCGAGTAAAACCATCGGCAATTGCTAAGAGTGAATAAATTCGACTGCTTTCGGCAAAAATACTTTAATCCGGCTAGAAACTACGCCCGGCTTTTTCGCGTCGATCGATCAGCGCGAGAACAGTGTCGGATGTGACGACAAGTTTTTGCAAAGGATGAGTTAGAGCTTCATCGAGGAAGAAAACTCGGTTTTTACTATCGATTGAATCAAACTCCGTTTACACTTCACATAGCGCCCGCTCCACCCACCGTCATTTATATATCTCGCGTTTTGCTTTTTAGCAACGCGGTATTGTTGCGCACGCGATGTACAATCAAAGTGAGCGTCTGCTCTCTTTATTACCTGGTCGACGTTATCGATGACATGATAGGCAACCTGGTAGCCGCGCAGACCGGAGTGATTTCTGCTCTGCCACGATACCAGAACGGAGAACGGCTGAATGTCCTGAATCGCCAGTTTCAGAATCAAGGGCGCGGTGCAGAAGGCGTGCGGGTCCAGATCCAGGAACACCAGTCCCCGCAATTCCGGCGGTTGTTCGCATCTCAACAGCCCGCTGTCCATGTCGTTGAGCCTCAGTCCGCCCCCGCGATTACGACTCATCCCGCCGCCGACCAGTTTCTGATGATCGCGCAGCCACTCCCAGAGCTCCTGAGACTCGCAGTCGCAGTGAAGTGGATTTTCTGCGCGAATTCAATGCCCGCAATTATCTTACTTGAGAGTGTGCGGTGCTCGCGGCGCGGTCTCGAGTGTCTCGATGTCTATAGATCACGTCGTCGTTCGTCCCACTGAGGGGAAAAACTTTTTTACCGCCCCGTGTCACGAAAGACTTACGAAAGATCGCGTAGCATTCGGATGCCGCCGTAAATATACCGCGTTTATTGCAACGTGAATTACCGGCGGTACTACCGTCATGAAATAGCCCCGTGACGTTTTGCAACATGCAGAGAATTGTGTGTTCTGTGTGTTCATATCGTTCGTATTCAATGTCGAGGAGTTTCCGAGTACAACTATCCCGAGGGGTTATTTTCGACTGACTCGAATTCGCTCGCATGTGAAGACACTTTGGCGTAAGGGTGAGTCTTGCATGCGACCTATCATCTCGCCGGCTGAGATTGCTATTGTCGAGCATGGCGCAACATGATCCGTGCGAGTGGCGGCATGTGTGCCGTTACATATACGAGAGAGCAATGTCGTAAAGAACGTAAGAATACGTTCTCTCAGTGTGCTACAATATCTTACAATACGCGACTCAACGTAAGTTCCAAGATGTGTGAATATTTTTTACATGAGATATTTGTGGCATTTTAGAAAATAGAAATAATTTTTCGAGTGCGAGAAAACAAATCAATTATTTGACAGTTTGATTTAGCAAACTGATTGCAACAGAAAAAAAAAGCGTAATAAATATTTGTGAGATGAATTTTGCAACGTAACGCAATAAAATCCGAGGAATCGTCAATAAATCGTTACTCACCCTCGGCGCGTAAGCTCCGTATTTGCGTTTCGAGAGGTCGAAAGGCATTCAGTGGCAAGTTCGCTAAGGAGTTTCTACTTAGATCTAAAATCCTGAGCTTTTTCAGTGGCTTGAACGCGTCCGGCGAGATCGACGATATCCCGTTCCCGTAGAGATGCAGCTCGGCCAGATTCTCCAGATGCTGAAACATGCTCTTTCCCACTCCGCTTATCTGATTGTACGAAAGATCGAGCACTTGCAAAGCCTTCAGGTCAGGCGGGAAGTCCTCGAGCTCTTTCAAACGGTTGTGCGTGAGATTTAGCAGCCTGAGGTGCACCAAGCCTTTCAGTCTCTCTTGCGGCAACAGCTCCAGCTCGTTCACGCTGAGATCCAACGTCAACAGATTCGGAAGACTTCGAAACGCACTGGGCGACACCCTCGCTATCCTGTTGTTGCTTATAAAAAGATGCATCAACGCGGGAAACGCCTCGAAATCCTGACTGGTGACTATCGACAAGTTCGTCCAGGAGATGTGAATTTCCTGCAGAGCCGGATACTTGGCTTCCGAGATGATCTCGTGTATCCTCACGAGAGGATTAGCCGTGATGTTCAGCCACGTTAGACCGGGTATATTTTGACCGGCGAGCGCCATAGCCGGTATTTGTCGGAACTTGTTGGCTGCCAGCTCGATCTTCCGTAGCATATTCGACCGAGCGAAGAAGTTCGCTGGCAGCGCCGTTAAGTGATTGTGGCTCAGATCCACGGATATCAGACGGGAAAAGTTCACGACGGCGAAGCCGTTTAGGGACTTGATGTGGTTGCCGCGTAGATCGAGTTCGCGCAGACTAGTTAATCCGCTTAACCGCGACATATCTACTTTAGGCAGCTCGTTGTTGGCCAGAGAGAGAAACTCTACCGTGCTGGCGTTCGCGAACACGTCATACGGGATTTCCTGGAACCTGTTGCCGTCGAGCTTAACCTCCTTGAGCGCGTCCAGACCTAGAAACAACGTCGCCGGCAGCGAAACGAGCGAATTGCCGCTGAGCAACAGCTTCCCGAGATTCTTGTTCTTTGAGAATATCTCGGCCGGCATTTGATGGATTTGCGACGAATCCATCGCCAGGTGTTGAAGAGACGGCAAGCCGTCTAGAGAGTTTGCGTTAATCTGACTGAAGTTATTGTAGGATATTCTCAGAACTCGCAATCCCGGTATATCCAGACGATCCAACGCAATGGCAGTGAAATGATTGTGCTCGAGATTGAGTTCGTAAAGATTGTTCAGTCCGCGAAACGCACCGTTCTCGATCACTCGTACGGTGCAATTCTTTAGGTTGAGCGTTCTAATTGGTAATCCCTCTTGGAAAATCTTGTCGTGCAGCACGTTCAAGTGATTGTTAGCCAGGTCGAGAACGCGAAGTCTTTTGAGCGCCGTTAGAGCGTAGGGCTCCAAGTGGCGCAAACCGTTATCCTGCAGATAAAGTTCCTCGAGTTCGTGCAGCTCCGAGAAAGTCTTCACGGTCACGTGACTCAGCCGATTCATGCTAAGCTCGAGGAACTTAAGTGCCTGCATGGGTTTAAAAGCGGCGTCCTCTATTCGCGAAATGGAATTATTTGTGAGATACAAGCGTTCGACCAGCAACAGGTCCCGGAACAATGGAGCTTGAAGACGCGTCAGTCTATTGTGTCCGAGCCACATGATTCTGACCGAGGCTTGGCCTCTTAATGAGTCATTGTGCAAGACGCCCAGGCCATTGTTGTCCAGCTGAATGGAGATCAGAGAGCTACCGCTGTTTTCGTTCTGTCCGACGTCATTCGACACTTGAAACACGTCGCCGAGCACAGCGAGAAGATTACCCTGCAGATTCACATGCTGCAGACTGTGCAGAGATCGCAGCGCGCCGGTTTCCATGTCCGTAATGGCGTTGTTTTGCAAATGCAGCTCCAACAGCGACGGCAACGGCGCGAACACGCCGCGTTTCACCTCGGTGATCTGATTGTCCTGCAGCCGAAGCTCACGCAGCTGTTTCACCTTTGCAAACGTGCCGACTTCGAGTTCGCGTATGTTATTGCCATCCAGAGAGAGCGTCAATAAATTCTCGCAGTGCTCGAGAAAGTCGCGCGGCACTTTCTCGATATAATTTCCGCTTAGATATAGCTGCGCTAATTGACCGAGCGTCGCGAGACCGCGCGCGTCAATTCTTCTGATGGCGTTCTGTTGTAGATACACGACCGAGAGACTCGTGCTGCCGGCGAACGTCTCCGCCGGTATCTCGAGAATGTTATTTTCCGCCAGAAAGAGCTCCTTCAGCTCGGGCAGCCGGGAAAACACGCCCCGAATATAGTGTATATGATTGTGGCTGAGATCGATCGACCTGAGCTTTTGATTGGCACGAAAGGTGGCCACATCAAGAAAAACGATCTTGTTGTGGCTGAGGTCTATCGATTCGAGATCGATCAGCGATATAAAGGCATCCTTGTCGACCATCTCGACCGCGTTGTGATAAAGAGAGAGGGTCTTTAGGGACGGACAGCAGCGAAAGCAATTGAGCGGAATGTCCTTGAAATTGTTGCTACTTAGATCGAGAAAGTTTAAGGCGTCCAGCCTGGAATAGCCGTCCTCCGGGAGTTGAGATACCTCGTTCCAGGCGAGCCTCAGCGATGTGAGATGCTCTAATCTTCTCAAGGACGTCATGGGGAATACCCGGATCTTGTTCTCGGCCAGATCCAAATCCTTTAAAGTGCCCTCGAGCCCGGCAAAGGCGTACTCGGAAATTTTCGTGATTTGATTACCCTTCAGGTTCAGTTTAATTAACGAGAGACCGTAGAAACTATAGCTCGGTAAATCGTAAACGAGGTTGGACTCCAGGTCGAGCGCTTTGAGTAGGCGCAGGTTGGCCATTGCCTTTTGAGGTACGTGAAGTAGTCGGCCGGATACGAGCGCCAGAGATTCCAGGCTTTTGTTTAACCGCGCAAAAGCATCTTCGCTTATTTCGCGAATCGCGGAATGCGATATTTGCAGATGCCTAATTTGCGAGCCCGCCGGGAAAGCGGCGGATCGAAGTTCCTCCACTTTTCGATCCAGTTCGTACACGCTCAGTGATTGGACGAGCGCCTCTGAAACAATCACGCAGATTCCGCTTAAAGCTATCGATGTGCTTTGTGGGTTTTATACGCGTACAAACACGCGATCAAAACCTACAATTTCGTGTTTGTTTCTTTGTGTCGTGTATTTGTATGCGGGCGGAACCGGTTTCGTCGAGAGAGAAAATATTGACAAATATCATCGATAAACTAATTTACTGTATAATCAATAAATGCCTATTAATAAAATATTTTGTTTATCAAAAAATAAAAAACCGTTACACGCTATAATACAATTTGAATAACGTGAAAACTGAATATTGTGTTTTATTACGAAAAAATATGTGAAACATTTGCGAAAATAAACAAATATTAAGCGTTCTCTTTTTATATGTGTCAGACCAATTAAAATATTTTTCTAAAGAAAACTAAAAAGATACAAACAAGAAGATCACGTAGAGCATGTAAAACCATTGTCGTATGTGGATTGAGAATAAATTATTGAATATGTCTAAACGTTTCAAGTATTATCTTATTTTTTGATCATCAATTTACATGAACAAAATGACAAAATAATAATGTCTTCGAAATTAACGTAATTAATTTTTATTTAAAGATCAAAATTTCTTACGTACATATATTTCTGACTGTGTTAATATAATTTAAATTCACCATTCAATAAATTGTCTTAAATTAAACTCTCACAGACTGGAAAAAGCGCTGACATTTAGCGAGAGATCAATACAACACACTTGAGTAAACGTATATTTGTTCTTTTCTTTCTATATTTTTCAGAGACGTTATTATATACTTTGTCATTTTATTCATGAAGACTGATGATGATCGCAAGTAGTCTTACATGCTCTACGCATAATCTCTTCGTTTGCATTATAATTTTTTGCTTGATCTTATCCGCGCTTGACGAGCTTGCTCTTGTATTTCTGCTACTTTAAAAAGATTATAGCTCGTTGATTATTTGCATAGATACTGAAGTACTCTCTCGATTTTTTTCTCTCGTTTGTTCTCGGAGTCACAGCTGTTCTTTGCTACACGCCACGATGTTATCTCTCAGCCGTTTCACCGACGGCTGTTTCTACTTATGTATGCGACGGGGAATACGTGTTCTCGAGTGATCCCGTGCTTTTTGCGCCTTGTATCACGGACGGTTACCTTCTCCGCCGGCGGCATGTATCACGCCGGACAAAGCGTTCCTGAGGGACTCCTCGGTGGCACCTGCGCACTCCAGGAACAGACCGCCGTTCTCGAAGTTGTAACACGGACAGCCGGGTATTGTGTCCGGTGGCGGACATTTGGCGCCCCTCGCACCCTGCGTCGCCATGCAGGCCGCCAGTATCACCGAGCAGATGATGCGGAAGCCGTACCGACGGCGATTCCGCCGATTGTCACGTTGCTCGCCGCACAACGGGGTCGACGATTGTCGCCACTTTCGTCTGGTCCGCGGCCGCGTTGTCCACATATTATTATTATCGCGCCGCTGCGTTCCCGTCTCGTTCCGATTCGTTCATCGTTTCTCGCGCCGACACTCGGTTCTCACCGCCGCAAAAGGGGGTGGTTTTCTCTCTGCGAACACACAATGTGACACATCGCCGGGATAAAATTTCGTTATAGACGTGCGACAGAACTCGCGACAAAACTTGTTACTCTCTCTCAGTTTGAATCTACGGTTTGTGAATTCGTTCTTTCATTATTTAATATTTGAACGTCTGATCATATCTGTACAGAAATAGACAGTTTTTACAGCGTCTAATTTTGTTTTTTATCGTATGTCAGAATGTAGATATTTTCTTTCTAATAATTGTCTAAAATTTGATTTGATATATCGTAAAACTTTTAATAGTTATTCCGACAATTGTATAAAAAAAGAGCGACTATCAAGAGAATGCAATTGGCGCAAAAATACAATTAAAAATTTTAGAAATTACTTCTGCGCTTGTCATATTCGAATACTTCAGTAATCGCTTCTTATCAAAGATATAACAGAATGGAGAACAGAACGTGTTTCGATTATTTTCAAAAAATTGTAACATTTTTCATTTCAGTATGTTTTCTAAGAAATTGTAGATTAGGAAACGGATGTAAGTTCTATTCCCGTGTGTTCTCTCGAAAAATTGCAAACATATCGTAACTTATACCAACATTCTTTGTCTACAGAAAAATACGGTCATTTTGTTCGCAACGAACCACGAAACGTAGGTATGTACACGTACATATGTACACTTCATGGACCTCAATTTTCAACAAGAGGAAAATTCGGACTCCGCGGGATACCGAAAAGCCGACGGGTAACACCTTTAAAGGAAAAAAACAAACCATATGAAAAAAAAAAAAAAAAAAACAGCAAAGTCAACAACGTCATCGTTGGTCGCGGGATTTTCGCATCCCCCATGTCTCTCGTTCAAAAAAGATACTGATCCCGAAGATCAGCCGCGACGGTCGTAATTTAATGCCCGCAGTAAATCTCCGCGGCTCGGGGATGCTGTCACATACCCGCGTGACCCGTTACGATCGGAAAAATATGACCGGATTGGTCGGTTGCCAGATGGTGTCTTAAGATGCTTGTGGCGTGAGACGCGAAGAGGAAAGAGCGAGTCACGTGTGGGGACATGATCGAGAATACGAAGTGGTAAATGGGTGTCGATTTCCTGTTCGTGCCGCGCCGTGTGTACGGCACGTCATTCTTCGGATAACTTTGTTAGGGTCGTGCTTGCTTGTGCAAGCGCGAGGTAACGCTAGGTCATTGGCTGCACCGGAGTAGAAAAATCAATATGCCTGTGCACTTCGTACATACGAGGAGGATTTTATTTTTTTTTAATCCGCCCGCACTTATCGTCGCTTCTGCTTAGAATCCGTCGTAAAGCTCACCGTTCTACCGATCGTTAGAGACAGTTTTCGTTGTACGCGCTCGCGGGCGCGCGCGCGCGTGAGAGAGAGAGAAAGAGAGATGCATCGTAATTAATTAATTTACCAGGTTTTCACCGTGAAGGTGTGCGATTCGTTATTTCCACTGAAATTAAGGTAGTTAATTAAATTTTATCCTAATTAGGTGACAGGTTAATTGCACAGCTGAGATTACATGGAGAGGTAAAATAAAGCCGCGCGTCTCTCGGATTTTCTAGTCGTTGAAAAGCAATAAAATATTACGATTCGCCGACGTGGAAATTTATCGAAAAATATTTACTAGAAACTACCGCGCGAAAGATGACAAAAGTGCATAGCAAAATAATAATTATAGTTCGAAACTAGGTGAGACTTACGTGCTATAAATTTGGCACGCATATCTTTGTAATATAGTGGATCGAATCATAAGACCGAACTTTGTCGTTTGCAAGCGTGAAAGTTTTGCGCTGTAACTCCGAGAAGCTTCTCTCTCTCGTTGCTCTTGTTTCCGAACTGAGAAATCTTTCGTATACCCGACGTTTTACCCTCGAGGGACTTGGCGCAATATTTGCATAGCGTTACGTCGAATGGCGCGGCATTCGACAGATTGTAGAATCTATTATAAAAAAAACCAATAATATGTCACTTTTTTTCCATCATACACACACACACACACACACACATCAGACGTAACTTTTACAAATATTTCCGTCTCTCTTGACGTAATACGCGTTTGTGAAAAATCAAATTTCACTTGTTTTTAAGCTTATTAAAAATCTCCGTAATTGACACGACAAAAAAACGCGCGTCTAGTATTCGTTTAATTATAAATTTTCTCTGCTATATAAAAGTTTGCGCAAAAGTCGCTGGATTGACGACGGACTCTTTGCATACGCTCGTATCAAAGTGTTTTTTCGTCGGAAGTTTTTAAGCACGCACGTCGCGTCGTTCGCACGCACGGTCGGGCTTTCTGTTGATTTCGCTCGCGACGCTTTTCCACGTGCGATTAGCCACGTTGCACCGCTTTCGATCGATGCGCGCCAAAAGAACCAAGAACGTTGAAAAGCGGAGCGTTTGCGTCGTCGTCGTCGTCGTCGTCGTCGTCGTCGCCGTAGCCATTGCCGTCACTTCGAATCCGCGTTACGTTCGAGCGGATTCCGCTCGACGAGATACAAAACGAGTCGATTGGCGCTTTCTGCGATGCCTCTCGCCGAGAGGCGGCCTAACTGTCGAGCTGGGACGTTCTGGTCCATTACCGCCACAGCAAAATTGAATTTCCTCGAGCTTGACGCCGCGCGCAAGCTCGGATTAAATCGTTGCGGCCGCCGAGCAAACCGCAGCCACTAATGAAGCGTACCGCGTTGAATTTAAAAGATTCCCTGCCGCCCTCGCCTCGCGGCATCCGCGCGCGAGGTTGGCACAAGGATTCGCGTCCTCACGCGAAATTGCAGTCATCCGGGCTCTCCTCGCTACGTCTTGACGAGGGAATGGGAGAGTCGAGAGTGGCGGCCAGAGAGAGAGAGAGAAAAGTAGAAAGGGTGATGGAGTCGAACGAAGGCGTTAGAAAAGCGTAGCTGCAACGATGGATGTACCTGTGCACACGATTCCTTCCACTCCTTCTGTTTCCCTGCTTTTCTCTCACGGGGGGTTAGGGGACGCCTAACGAGCTCTCCGACCACCGGGGTGCTTTGCAGTTGTTCACCTATTTAAATAAGAACCCGCCGATGGTAATGAGAATGCAAATGGCGCGACACGCCCCCACGCGAGCTTCGTCTCACACGCCGTGGAATAATAAAAAGGTGAGCGCCGCGGTCGGCGCACCAGGCGAGGGCGGAGTGCACTTGTACCGTGAGCTTCAACAGTCAGCTCTCTAAGATCGCGAAGGGGTTGAGCTGTGGGAGCGAGCAAAGATGCCACCGCCGGCGGCGACGACGGCGGCGGCGGCAGCAATAGTGGTTGCGGGCGCTGCTTTTCTTATTTGCCGCTGCACTAACCGGAGATTCGAGAGAGAGAGAGAGAGAGAGAGAGAGAAAGAGAGAGAAAGAGAATCTGGATTAAAGCGGCGAGATTGAGAATTTAATAAGACCGATCGTGAGCGCGAGAAAGAGAGCGGCTTGTAAATACGGCTTTAAGATACGACTTTGCGCGGAGTATCGAGTAAAGCTACAAAGCTACGCGCAGTCGCACGTACAGCTTACCCTGCTTTACGATTCCGATCGTAAAAAAAAAAAAAAAAGAAGGAATATCGCAATGCCTGATAACGCATTGGACTTTACGATCTCTTGGTGTTTCTCGGAAGAGAAAGTCTCCGGTTAAGAAATGAGCGGAAGAACAGCACTACTTGTAGATAGGGCCGGATTTACGGTCGTATAGAAGCTGGCGCAATGGCAGCGCGAAGGTTCTAAAGCGGGGTCATAAGAAACGACAAATTTCGCAAAGTGTATTTTGCCGCACGCATTTATGACCGATATTAACTTGACGAACGGATTTTGATTTTACGAAGCCGGAGTTTATGACTTCGATTTTCCCATCCCTTCAGGAGATAAAAACGGGCTGACCCTTCCAACTGTTTGATACGCTTTCATCAGCTTTACTATTACGGTTTGAAAAAAAATTTGTTCCACTTGAACGCTGAGGTTTTTTTTTCTAAAAAAAAAAAGTCATTTAATTTAATTTTAATTTCTCGCCAATTGAATCTCTCCGTTAGAATTTCTTTTGGCTAACAAACAACGTTGTTTTATACAAGCGCGAGGCGAAACACGAGACGCTATCTGCGTCTTTTTTTTTTGTGATCGCGATTTTGTTCGTATTGTTGCTGGCGGGACATTATCTCGGCTGATAACACCGGAAATAAACTTACGCGGCTGGAAACGAAGAAAGCGCGACGAAGTAAATCCGCTTTATGAGTTGTAGGGTCATCGTGGAGTAACATCGTTGAGATCGTTTAATAACTTGTACTTCACCGAGTTCTGTTTCCTCCGGCAGGAGCAATATCGCGCAATTTCTGCTCGGAAATAAAACGCTTCCCTTTCGCGAGTTTACCGGCTTTAATCATGCCTCTGTATCGATCACCCTCCCACGTAATCCGGGTGATGGAAATCTCTCGGAAAGACCGTACGCTAAATCCCCAATTCATCGATCAATCATTAAAAATTGAATGTGCGCGCGGATGAAAATCGATCCCACTTACACGTGCTTCACGTAAAAACTTAACGTTTTATCCCGATATCGCGTGCAACAAATCTCGGCACATTAAACACTACCGCGCACTTAGAAAATATTCAACTTTTACGAGGTACTTTTCTTTGATGTCGCGTCGCGTAGATAAGAAAAAAAAAAAAAAAAAAAGAAAAAGAAAAGAAAGAAAACAACTTTCACGTTATCTAAAGACTCGAGAATTTTTCGCGATGAAAAGTCAATCGATAAAAATTCATCTCAAGTGTTGTCTGCACCAGTTATCTGGTGTCATGTGAATTTTCCATCGCCTCGTAATGCGATTCTTAATGCCAGATCTTATCGCGCTTCAACGTGTTTGTTTTGATATTATTCCTCTTATCTGCGAGACGCACGGCGGTGTGCCGTGCAACTATGGGAGATAGTTTTGCTTCTTGTATTTTACTCAGTGTAAACACGGAAAATGAATTTTCTAGATAATTATCAAAACGATCTTTGAGGGAGGAAGGTAATAACGAGCAACGCGGAGCAGAGAGATACGTACGTATTTCGTGTATCTCGATACACAGGTATCTCGCAAAACGAGACCGCATTTCCGCCGTCCGAGGAACGTAACCGCTTGTTGATTTAACCGCCGCGCGGTCAATACGGGTCAGAGAAATCCATGCAAATTGCGAAACGATAATTCTCTTTTTCAATCAAATTCTCTGGGATGCCAAACTCGATTTCCCCCGTGTTAAACCGCGCTCCTCAATTAAGAAGTCCGCGATGAATTTCCGACGAGGTAATTTATTTCGAGTGGAAAATATAAACGTCGCCGGGAAATAATTCACCTCGGAGGAATTCGCGGCTAAGTAAGAGTTAAAGTTTGAATGGCCTTCACGCAGATGTTACGTTCGCAGTTCTCTCGCCAACTCGACACCAAGTAAGAAAGAGAAAGAGAGAGAGAGAGAGGAGAGAGAAAGGAAGTGATCCTTTACCGAAGGGCAAAATTACGTTTCATAATTAACTTCCGAATATAAATCGAATTCGCGTCGCGCGTTTTGTCGTAATATACGGACGAGGAATCTTTATCGCGATAACGAGAATCTTCATTACATTTCTCAATAATCTTTATCACCGCCGGCTCGTCGACAATTAGGTCGTCCGCACGATCGTGTTTCGATCTATTTGACAACAGAGAGGTTCGGAGAAAGATCAACGATACCTTCAAGTCCGGTCACGAATGCGGCAGACGGACCTTTCCGGCGGGAAATAAAGGCGCGGAAAAGCGTTAAATCGCGACACGTCGTAATCCGTTACGGGCTACTGGCTTTAAGACGCGCGAACCTGCCTGGAGTACAAAACATCGCGAGTATATATAATATAACCGTAGTCTCTCTTGAATAAACTTTTTCTCGCGCGCCTCCACTTCTCTTTCGTATAAAAATAAGCACGCGACAACAACGCACGCAGGAGAGAAACGTTCGTCGTTCGCAGCCGCCGTCTGGCTCAAAGGAAACTTAACCTTGTTGATTCGGCAAAAAAGTTTTCTCGGCGCGGCGCAATTAGCACGCGGCGCGTAAAACAGCTCGGGAAAGGAAGCATCCGGACTGCAAATAAGATTTCATTAGCTCGTAAGTGGTAGCTTAAGTGAGCTAATTGCCGTAAGGGATTATAAAGGACGAATCTTTTTTCTTAGAGCATTCCGCTTGTAATGCAAGTGGGATATGAATAAATATGCATCGAGAGAATGTTCCGAAATGCAGATACGTGTGTCGGACAGAACAAACAACATTTAAAGTACGAAAAACATGATGCTGTACAAATATTGTTGTACAATGTTTGATCTATCAATATTTGAAGAGAGAGAGAGAGAGAGAGAGGGAGAGACAGGAAAAGAGAAGAATAAGACTGTTTATATTTCTTATGTAATAACAACATTTTTGCGGCAACGCAAAACAACCTATCTAAAATAAATTGCAAAAATTCTTTCGCGCGCGTTGCGTTCATACACCGGATATTTTTATTTCCGCAATAATAGAGGATGAGTTTTCGTATCCGAGCAAGACAAATTGAGAATATAATAAAAGAACATCAGACACGTCGCTTGTAATGTTCAACTCTGGAAAAATGCACCTGTGTGTTTTTGAAATATTTATTATCTCTCTATGTAAAACAAAACACGCGAATGTTAAAAAACACGTCGAATGTTAAAATATTTCGAAAAATACTGAAAAAAAAAAACTTAAAGTCAGTTTCCGCAAAAACGTAGATAACGCAAGTGTTTGTAAAAGTGCGTGTTATGTATTTACGCATTGCATACTTTTTCAATCACGATCTCACCGTTTGTGTATTTGACAGGCGATAATGACAGGCGATAAAAGTCGAGCGCGATAATCGTAACATTGTGAGAGCGGATGTTTGTTGTCGTTTCTCGTTAAAAAAATCAATTTTTGCATCGTGAGATTCGCATTATCGCGAGTGAAGTGCCCGTGAGATATACGGCGACCTTGCGCGATTGTATCGGAACGCGCGGCAAGAGGAAAAAAAAATTTCTCTATATCTTGTCTTACCTCGCGATGCTATTTTCCCCTTCCATTAAAGCTCGATGCTTATCGACAACAGAGATACGAAGCCGTTTAACCGACGACACGCTGGTGTGCGGAGGAGAAAGCCGCGCGCTATACCTGTCCGGTCTATACTCGATGTACATCATTATCAAGAAACATGGACCTATTCTGGTTTATACGCGCAGTATATAATGTATACATAGCCAGTGCATATATAAGCTCTCCTATTTCAGTTGCTAAACACTACAGTTTGATCGCATTAACAGTTCTAAATCCTTTTAATGACGGAACGTATATTGCATTGTACATTATTAACTTTTGCATCATATTTACGCAATAATATTTCTGTATGTACAATACATACATTAATTGTGCATTTATGTATTAATTGTAATATCACGTGTAATTATTACTACTTATAGCTGTACATTTCGTAATGCGTTTTCAATGCGGCGTGATGAAACATTAACGCGTTGATAAACATCAATGTTGGTTGGTTTTGAAATGTTGCAACTCATTTAGAGAGCACTGAACAAATTAAACGCCCGATTGCGTGATGCAACTGGTTTCTTCTGTGTCCCGGCATGACGTTTTCATCGTTACGTTTTCATATTTATCAGATGCGCAATCAAACGCGATTATCGTCGGGATTATCTAGCGCGCGTACTTTCGATATGCATTTTATTACGCGCGCGAGAACGCACGTACGTCCCTCGTTGACTCGGGCAAAGTTTTTGAACACGTGTTAAATCGAGAACATCCGGAAGAGACGCGATAATCCGAAACCTCCGGACGGGGAGGGATTTTATTAAGAGTTGACTTTCCTATTTATCAGATAAGCGCCGCAATGCTGCCGGATAAGCAAATTTGGCTTACGGAAGCAGGTCCGGCCGCGAGCGATGCGAATTTCGCGATTCCTCGGTCGGGCGTGAAACCCAAACGGAGGAACGATCCAATCTGCTTGTAAAAGCAGAAATGCGCCGTGAGGAGAGGTTCGGTTCTTTCTCTCCGTAAATCCGGGGCGCAGCCCGCAATCTCGATGGATTACGTGCACTCCGTTGCTATTCTACAATGCGACAAGGGAGATGGACTCGGAAGAAGAATCACCCTTTGCTACTACTTGCTGTAAGCCGGTCCCAAGGAACACTTTCTCTCGTTCGCTCATCTTTCGCGTCTCGACGATAAATTTCAACGTTTCCCGTATCGTCGCGGCGAAACGGCAGTTCCCTCACAACCGAGTGACGACCTTCGCCCGTGAACGCAAGCATTAACGCGATGATCGCTTTTCCCAACCGCGGGCACGTAATGCGGATATAAAGTTGTCGCCGGTGATAATAAGGCGGCGTCCCGGTACACACCGTGTGTACCGTTGTGTTTGTCGGGAAATTTATACACGAGAAACGTGACTCGAAGCGTTACGTTAAGACGCGTTAATGTGGAAACGACATGAGTTCGCTTCGCAGAAACAGCTCCAACGACGCGACGCGGCGGCGGCGGCGGCGACGACGACGATGACAACGACAACGACGACGACGTGTCGTCGAGATGTTACACCGAGCGTGTTTTCGCCGCGGTTGTTTTGGAATTCGTACGGCTCTTTGTGTCTCTAGGAAATTCAACACCACCGCAGAGAAAAAGAACAAGCTCCGCGCGTTCGTTCCCGCGACACTCGCGTGAAAAGTCTGTGACGCCCGACAACGTCACGTCCGTTTTCTGGAATGAGCTCCCTTATGTTTATTACATTTTCCTGTTTACGCGGGTTACAAGGCACATGAGGATGAAAATCCAGACACTTAAGAATTTGATTTTGATGTAACATAACTGATTTTTCGCGTTTTTCGAAGGAACATCACGACGCTTTTTTTTGTTTTTTTTTTCTTCTTTATTCGTTTGCTTACGTACAGAGATAATTTGATAAGCTTCTCCTACATCATCACCGGCATAAAAGTTAAACACACACACACGCACGCACGCACGCACGCGGAACAAGCATACACACATTGCCGAGAAAACTTCATAATCCATTTGGAAAGTTTTCTGCTGTGATGTAATAACCGTGCTTCAGTAACGAAGAAGAAAGGGGAGGTGCTTTTTACAAGAGCTTGAACGACCTCGATAACTACATCGGTAGTTTTATCTTCAAGGAAAACTTTGCCGTCATGAATGCGGCTCGCGGTGATCGTGATCGCAATAAAACAATACTCGAAAGAGAATTATGTTAATTTGTTGTGTGATAAATTTAAATTACACGTAGATAGGTATGCGTGCGCACTCATCTCATGCATACCTACTAATCAGTCAATTGTGCAAATTTATTAATTAAACACGAGGAATATACACACACATATATATATATATTTCATATATTAGTTCCGAGCATTGTTTGGATATTATATTTATAATCTTTCTTCGATTTGTATTAATCAGAAATTAATTATCTGTTAAATGCCGCCCATGAAGAAGAGAAACTCGCGTTATTTCGAATTATAATTTATTATTGAATTTATTATACATTTTACGAAATTTATACAATGTCTATATATAAATATGTACAGTTTCGTTCTGAATTAAATATATATATCGCTCTCTGATAGAGAAATGTAATTATTTCTCGCGAGGTATTATTGTAATAACATTCTGAGAAAAAAATACATTTAATTTACGAATTAATTTGATCTAACGATGAGCGAAATTGGGATTACACCAATTTATACTATTATCAGAACAATTATAAATTAAATTGATTGTGTTAAATTGTATTTCTCTTTCTCTCTCTCTCTCTCTCTCTCTCTCTCTCTCTTTCTCTCTTTATTCGTATTATATATATATTCGCGCGAACGTTGCCTCCGGGGCAGAGTCTACATCCGCTCGTCAAGATCAGACGCGATAATGTCGCTTGAAAATTCGCGGCAGAAAAGCAGTAATTTACAGCGCTTTACGCCGTTCGTGATGATGAAGCCTCGATGAAAACACGCTATCGTGGAAGAAATCGAGCGATTTTTGCGACAAAGTTTTATCGTTCACCGCTGTGAAGCGGCGGACGCGCGTACTCGACGAATTTTTTTCTGACTTCTGTTCCCGAGGAAATTAAAGATCTGCCCACACCCCATAGATCGTAGGCCACCCCGGCCTTGAACGAGCTTTTTTTTTCCTGAAAGAGCTTTCACTCGGGTTTTGATGCGAGACAGTCGAGATAACCGGCTGGGAAACAACCAACACAGCGGCGACAGATCCGGAGTTCTGCCGAGCAATGCCGGGGGTTGCATTTATCGCAACCTAAATCTGAAATGGAAGCGAGTTCTCGCGACAACCCGGGAGTTTTTTTCGCCAATATTGTCCCCGACCGTGGAGTGTGCCGTCGAGTGAGGTCCGTGTTTTGAATCGGTCGAAGTGCTTGTCGTCGGTACCTCACGAACAAACGATCCGCGCGCGTGAACGTGGACAGGCGGGAGAGGAAGGGAAAAAAAAGAGAATGATGAAACTTCGACTCAATTTGCCGCCGCTTCACGACCGAGGTGCGGACCGGATTTTCATTTTCGCTGCGACCTTTTCGATGTAGGTATCTGTTAAATGGCAGGACGGGGATTAATTACTTCCTCCTTTTGTCGGCGTGCTCTTGACGCCTCGTTGAAGTGAAAATCCACAGCGATATTCTATCCCGTTAGGTTTTAAAGAGCTCTATTTGTTCAGATCGTGTCCCGACCTGTGGGATTTTATTACAAAAAGAGATGCGTCGTCATATATGCGCGATTGCGTGCATTCTCCTCGTGTCAGAAAAAGAGATCGTCGTGGCAGAAGCACAAGAATGTATACAAGAAATAATCAGATCTCACGATACCTTAGCTCCTTTGGAAATTCGTATATCGACATTGATTTTTTTTTCCGCGTCATAATTCATTTCGAGATTTCTAATTTCAGACGAGAGGTGAAGCGCGAATCGATTACTCCGTCCTTCACCTTCCGTCCGCTTAATCTCCCGGGACAAATGGTGTATATGTCTCGCGTTATTATTTATTTGGCACCGTTCTTTTTCTAGAACGGATAAAACGCTTGTGAAAAAATATCGCGAAACCAGTATGGTATGCGAAAAGCGTGAACAAATGAATAAACGAAACGACAACACACGGCCGATCAGCGCGTGAATTTACGACTTTCGTTCTTAAAGAATTTATGTTCTCTCGCATTAGCGACGCAATAAATAATCGTGTAGCAAACTGCGCATACTTCACGCACACGGTTTAAATGAACTTTCTTTCTCGCGTAAAATAGTTTACGCGATGTTCTTCGAAGTATTCGCGAAAATAGATAAAATATTAGCCCTCAACGCGAAGGGCGCGGGATAATGAGAAGTAATTTAAATTTTAAGAATTCAAATCCGACGAAATTATTCACCGGAAAAAAATAGTCGCTCAATGAAATGAATAAATCCGTTTAGGAAACACACCGTCGCAGCGTCCGATTGGAATTACGAATGAACTGGTTGATAGGATGGCGCCGTCGGGGGAATCTATCACGACGAAGTTTGGCGCGCGTTCCGGATCTCGTCACGTAAATTCCCCCGATACCGGCGAATAAATTATCGCTTGGACGACGTGAGCACTCGCGCACGCGCGCGCGCGCACGGGGTAGTAAAAGTAACAATCTGCTATCAATGCCACATATGTTTCCGCAAAGAGAAGATGTGAAATTTTACCGTGTGTGTTCCCCACACGACGTCGCGCCACTACGACGCGACGACGTCGCGTAGATACGCACCCCCCGTCGCGCGCAAAAGAGTGCGCTTTGATTTATACGAAGATCCGCGCAGAGGCGGAAAACGCCGCGCCGTTGCGCGCTGCTCTTCTATGATTTATGCGCGCCGCGCGGCGCTGGAAAGTGGCGAAGTCGGGAAATTGCGGGGAAGAACGTTCTTCGCGTCGGTGGGGTGCGGGTCCGGCGGGTCGATTAATTAATTAATTCAAGCGAGGAGAGAACACACAAGCGAAGCGCGCGGGCGTAACGACGCGGCGAACACGATGCCGACAGGGACGTCCCGTGTACTTTCGAAAGATTAAAGTGCCCGTTGATGTCACGTTATCGTACGATCCTGAAACTCCTTGCCTTATCTCTTGTGTCGAAAGGGCCTGCTCTCGGAACAAGATATCGTTTCCCCTTAAGCCTTTACCCTTACGTGAAAGGTCTTCATCTTGTGAGGGACATTTAAGGAAGCAATTTTAGTACGCAAAACATTGCCGGCGCGAGTCAAACGGAAGCGCATGCCAAATATGATAAAACAGCCGGCAAGAGAGTGTTGCCTGCAAACTCGCGATTTATACGGTGTAACACATCGTTTTGTCCGCAGTAATTCTTGTAATCTTAATTCCGACGCTCTTACGGAAAACGCGGAAAATCGTAAAACAATGGATGTAACAAAAAAAGAAGAGTTTATTATCATTTTAAAAGTCGACAGCTTCTGCGCCGGATATAAGATTCGCAAGCTCGAGGTGCTCGTCTCTTTCTCATCGCTTCGTACAATTGAATCTTATCTACTGCGCATAGTTAACGATCTCCTCTCGGCGCAGTGAGGCGCGCGTATCGAAATAGAAAAAGTGCTGCGCTCTGTGTCGTTGCAAAATAAATCGATTAACCTCGATTAGATAAGAAGACTTATTTGACGGAAATACATACTTAGGACTTGAACACGTTCAGTCTCTCAAAAATATAATCTTGAATTAAAAACAAAATAAAAAATGTTTTACTAATTAATTTAAACAGTTTCTGTTCAAGTATTTTAGTATAAATTTAATAATTTTATATTTTTACGACACACTTGCGCGTGAAGATCTCAAATAAGATCTTTTATAATTTCGAATAAACCGTGTGTTACAGAAAAACAATGAAAAACAATATATTCCGCGAAAACTGCCAAAATGATCCAGGTAAATGCGATTGCATTATTCAAGCGAAAGATGAAAAATAACGCGCTGCGTAGAGGGTAGTTAACTCCGGGTTTGATTGATAGCCATATCAAGCAATTGATCCGCTAATTGGTATTGTGGATTTCAATATCGAAGATGAATGCCATAATTTCTCATCAGCACGTATCGCATTGCGCATGACGTGTTACATTGACGTGTCCGGCTATCGACGGATCAATCTTAACACTGTAACTTACGTTCGCGTTTGTAGATTGATTGTGTCTCTTTTACTAGCTGCACACGCACGCGCTTTCCACACAACGCGCGCACTATTGTTACGTCTCAACGTTGCTTTAGTAAACGAACAATAGGTTTCCCTGTTCAAGCTGATGTTCGTTTTCCACTAATTGTATTGGCGCCAAGCCTCTAAAACAATTCGCCAAATCCTGACACTTCAGGTCGCATTGTAAGGCACACGTTCGATATTGTTTCGCGGTACACACAACAGAAATACGCTTCGCAGTCTCTGACAATCTCGCGAGTATTCATTTTTACGCAAAATCGATAGGGAGAATAATCATCTCTCTCTCTTTCAAAAATACCGTCTGCTCAAAAAAATAACCAATTTTTTTCGGAATTCCGCAATTAATTTCGTAAGCAATTCCAGAAAATTGCAAACCTGTGTAAACATTTATATAAGTAAGCTATGCAATGTTATTTTCAATAAAATAATAATGTTTTTTCCGATTATTGAACGTTCCGTTTCTTGCCTATCCTCATCGATTCCGCGACTGTCGTAAAACCGAGAGAGGCTTCGTCGTGTGCAATTTAAACGAGTAAAATTCTGTTAATTTTTGTTCACTGTCTCTTAAAAACTTTCCATGTTCGCCCGCTTCTACGCTCGTTCGTCACTTGAATCCGCTTGAAATTGATTTTACGTGGCAAACACTGGCGATAGTTGATACCGCACATGTAATAACACTTGTACACACGGATTGACTCGCAAAGAGAGCACAATGCGTGTCATTTAGTTAATATTCGAAACGGATACATTCGCTAAACGGAGAACAAGCGCTTGCACAAACGTGACGAGAAATCTTTTCCTAAAGCGTTTTCTTCCCAGCTGGAGCGATTGATCGATTGATTGAAGTTTTATTTATATAGCGCTCTGGGAAACTTCCTCTCAAGCGCAAAATAACAAAAAAATAAATACAAAAAGAAAACATATAAGAAATAATATGAGCCAAAAATAATGAGTAAACAAAACAAAAAATAAAAATAAAATAAAGTAAAGTTACAAAACAAATAGAAAAAGTAAAAATAAAACAAAATAACATACATTGATATAAAATAAGATAAAAGAAAGAGAAAAGAGTGAGTGAAAGAGGCAAAAAGAAAATAACAATAAAATAACAGAAATAAATAAAAAGAAGGATAACAAACATTTTGAAAATAAGAATTATGAATTATTAAGCAATAAGTGCTTATAAAGACTACTTTTGAAGACACCGTAGGATGCCTTGCGGATATCAACCGATATTGCATTCCACGCATATAAATCTAAACGAACGTCGAAAAAGCTCAGTTCGACTTAAGGGGAGAACCAAATTATCATGTAACGATCTTGTTTCGCGCAATCATCTCTCCTGTAAATAAAAAAGTCAAAGAGCACCTGAGGTCTTTTATTTTTTAATATTTTGTATACGAGACATCTAATAAAAAAAGCTCTCCTGGATTTAATATTGAGCCAGTTTAATTTGATAACATACGGTGTATAATGTGCTCATACCATGCTTGATAGATGAATATTATGCATGTATTGAATGCCCTTTGTAATAACCGCGTGTTGTTTTCTTCAGTAGTATCTGTTAGTAAGGTATAACAATAGTCAAAAAATGGCACAAGCAAGGAGTGAGAGAGAGAGAGAGAGAGAGAGAGAGAGAGAGAGAGAGAGAGAGAGAGAGAGAGAAAGAGAGAGAGAGAGAGAGAGAAATACCTATATATTGTAAACCACTTCTAAGCTAACTTGTGCGAAAATGATAATACCGTGAATTTACCAGCGTACAAGCATGCGACCCCGTGAATTATGGCTGTCGGCAAACTACCTAAAGTAACTCCATAAACACCTTAACTGCGGTAATTCGAAATTATTGAGGATGTTTAACCCGCGTAAATATTATACCCTCGATCTCTTTTCAGCGTCGCGATGTTGTTGTGCGAGATAAAAGTTTTTTTCCTGCGGAAATACAACGGAAAATATAAACGGAACTCGAAAAACAACTTCGTTGGTTTTTATTTACGGCGGAGTTAACGCAACATTAAAGAGAAAAAAAACAGTTTGTTTTTCCCGGCTGCTTTTCCTTTTGCGCGTTGTGTGTGCGTACGACGTTTTCCCTCATAACTTCCGTTGCCCGCATTAACGACGCGGTTAAGTAAAGTAACGATTATTGCATCGCGCGGATAACGCGCGGTCGTTTTGGCGCGCTGCAACATAAGAGAAAAATATGCAAATGTTCTTGAACTCCAAATGTGCCGCGTCTTTCGTAGAAAGTGCATGTATCTATACGCGTTTGTAATGTATGTACATGTACACGTGTGTTCGACCTCGGTTATTCGCTGAATTTCTTGAAATGCGGTATAAGTGTGATTTAAGGATGAAATATATCTCTCGCTTCTTTCACATATTGCCGCGTAACAGCGGTTTACCGAGAGAAAGAAAAACTGTTATGACATTTTCGCATTTTCCTCCGTTGGATGTTTTTATTCGCCGCAATCTGTTGTGCACACGCGCCGAGATTTCTATCTCGTTGTAACTGTGCAAGAACAAAAAAAAAAAGTTAAAGGTATTTTACGCCTTACCGCGCGCGCGCGCGCGCGGTATTAACGATATTAGATTTTCACCCCGTAACGCGTTGATGATTGCCGTCGCGTTTCTTGCTGCGGCGTGTCCGGTTCTTATCTGCGAAATTATTTGCGCAATGACCGCGCGTGGACGCGCAACCGAGCGTATAAATCGTGCGATTCTGGCGTTTAAATAATGCAATTTCTGGGTATTAACCGGGGGCTTACACGGTCGGCTGAAAATAATCCCGCGGTAGGGAAAACGCTCGCGCGTCACGGAAACGATACACACGCGAAAACACGAACGGATGTCAGCATTTTCGCGATTTCCGCGTTTATGCTTCGATTTTTTTTTTTTTTTTGCGTGTAATGTGCTAAAATGGGATTACGCCCGCATTATCAATTCCACGTTCAAGCAAGGAATCGCAAACTGTTGGCGCATACCGGAGTGCGTTTTCTTTTTACTTCGCTTTTTGCGCGCGCGCGCGCGCGCACGCAATCGTGTCCTTTAGTATTGGATTTTGCGTGCGTTTCTCTCTTATCCTTAACAGTAATCGCATTACATTTAAGCGTCCTTTTCATTCGCGGCTGTGCTAATAAAGTGTGCGTGGCCATTTCATTAGTTGTCACAACTGAAACGGGCTTGATGAACTACGCCGCAATTTTCGAATGAAAAGTTTACTCGTTAAAAATATCTTTTCGTCTCCTTCGCAAAAAATGATTAAAATTTAATAATCGTCAGCAATCTGTTACGCATCAGTTTTGCGGTATTTACACACAGCTGTTTTTGCTGCGCATCTGGGCGCAAAGTCTTCGCCGCGATTTCAAAATCGTTGCAATTTACATATCGCCGCCGCATTCTCGCGCATTACTTCCGGTTCCGCGAACAAACGTCGTCGCACTTTATCTCACTTTGTGCTATACTTCATCCATAACTATGCATTCGTTCCATTAAGGAAAATGTCCGACCGCTTTGCATAAGCGAAGTTTGCGCAAATCACAGTTTTCACTTACCCCCGAGCTCGTATTATCTTTTCGAGCAATGCGAGCAAAATCTGACGAATGAACTGCAGAAAATGATTTTATCTCTTACGTGTGTTTTCACTCTACGTTAAACAATAACGCAAAAATAATCAATTACAAACATCGAGCAAACATTATACAATTTCTGTGATTGTAATAAAAATAATAATGCGTAATAAATACTATAATATAATCTCTTTTTTTCTGAGAAGTAAAATTAAGCTACTTATAAAATCTTAGAAGTGTACGTAAGAGTACATACACATCACAAGCGCACGCACAAGAAGTGTTCAAGATTATGCAAAGGATTACGCGAACATTCTCATCAATCTGCCGCTTTGCACATGCAGATTTCAGAAGCATTGTGAGCATTTTGCATGTATTTCATGCGACTGTAAATTTTTTTGTTGCAACAATAGATCCTTGAATATTGAGGTAACACTCGCGCGACAGAATTAGGGCGTTACTTGGTGCAATGCTTTAATATAAAAATGTAAATTTCTTGGCGTGATGAATATGTACCAGATTTTATATAAGCAACACGTGAGAGAAAGAGAGAGAGAGAGAGAGAGAGAGAGAGAGAGAGAGAAAAAGAGAGAGAGAAAGAGAAAAAAAAGAGCAGAATATATATTAAGAAATAAAAAAATTAGTTTAAACAAAAATACACTCTTCTAATTTTGCATGTATATATGTTATACATTATATGTTTTAATTATCGATCTATCTCTTCACTTCGGAGACCAGAAGATTCATTATTTATCTCGAAATCGCAAAGAGTGAAAAGGTGAATTATGTCTTGTATAAAGTCTAATTAAAACCACTTCGCTACTAAAACGCTAGTCTCAGCGTAAAGAGACGGTCGATCAGATTATGGGCTATACTTTAAGCACCGCCTAAGCAGTAATTTAGCTGGGCACCACTTTAAGTTTCGCCAAGCAGAAGAAGTGTAATCAGATTTTAACTCGTGCATCTTACCGGCACTATAAAAGCTATTTAAAATTCCGTTTTCTTTCGGACGAGAAGCCATTACATGATTAACAACGAGATAGGACCGAAATATCGTAATGCAGTCATACAATTGCGTATTTATCGCGCGTGCTTATATACATATTACATGTACATATGTATATCTCGCATTCTGTTACCAGATATTCTTCGTGATCGATGACAAAAGGGATAGAAACGCACTTACACCGTTCTCTTCTCACAATGTCGGAGTTTAATAAGTAGAATTCAATATAAGTTGAATTTAAAAGTTGAATGAGCTCTTAATGTCCATGATCGCTTTTATTCTTAGTCCGCGAGAAAAGAATCCTTTCCATCCAATCAATCTTAAAGAGATTAACCCTTAGGAGAAACTTTTTCCCGTTTTCTTGAGGTAATATCCGGTAAAGTCATCTCGGTTGTTAATTACAACCGATTTCCAGTTATCAGTTCTTCAACGTGTCGTTAAGTTTAAACCGAGTTGTCGTTTCTGCTCGTAATATTCAAAATGTTCACGCAAGCGCGCGGCTGTTTGCGCGAGAGTTTATATAAAAGTTTTAAATCAAACGTCTCATCGGACTTTGACATCTTTGCTGTTAGTTTGACTTTTACGAAAAACGAAACTCAGAGAGAAAATGAATTTTACACAAATTTTACAAAATTAGATATTAATTTTTATATTTTGTATCTCCGATAAAATTTAACTTACTTAGATATCTGAAAACGAAAACCGCAAGATGCACTTGCACCCATTTTTTGAGGCCATTCAATTAAGGTTTAATAATTCGACAACGTGTTTATGTGCTACCGGCAATATCGCAATATGCCTATATGCTTTGCGCTTGCGGGCTGACATGCTTCTGCAATAATGTGTATATACTGGAACCACCTGAATGCTTGCGTATTAATGGAATGTGAGCCATTCGGTAACAAGAGGGTACATAGTTAGCGTTGTCGTGTTGTTTACGCAACATAGTATTGATAATTAGCAGTGTACAAAATGCAATTTATGTGCAAAAAAAAAAACCCGAAAGCGCGCAGAAAAATCAACTCTATTCGCGCGAGAAGAATATTTTTTGTAAATTTTGCCCGAAACACTCTCGCGTTCATTGAGACGCGAAAAACGAAACTGCGTATTGTTCTGTGCCTTTAACGAGCGCGTAATATCAACGAATGTGCTTTTGATGATGAGAGAAACTCAATACATTCGGCATTAATAGCATTGCACGAAAATGGAAAATTATTCGATTTAGATAACAAAGTGTGGCCGTAGATAAAGAGACCGTAATGTAACAAAATATGATTTGTAATTACACCGGGCGCGTATGTATCCACGTTTTGATGAAACCGATCCCTTTAATGAGCCGCGTAAATTACTTCTCTCTGAATCTTAATTATTCCATAATTTTGTGTTTAAAAATTTGCTCGATTTTTGTTGTTCACTCCAGCACCTCTCTCTGTTTCCGTAAGAAACGCAAACAAGCTTCAATATCCAGCGAGTCACAATAGGCGGCGAGTGTGCCAATCTTATCAAACAATTAGCAATTGTTCTCTCATGATATTGACACGTGATTTGAGTGGTATGTTGCCACTTATGTATGTTGCAAACTCGATGACGAACTCGAGATTCTCTCGCGCGTCAAACCGCTTGTATCGAAGCGCAATTCTTGGTTCGAATTGCGCAACGATATATTTGCGCGAAAACAACACGCAGAATCTAAAAAGTGCTCCAATAGAAAAATCATCACGAAAGATGAGTGACTATAAATGTCAAATATTTAATATAAAAAAAGCTTTTCACAGCAGCACTTGTCTCTCGCATTTGTCAAATAGCGCAAGTATCAAATAACGTTTTCGAGCGGAACGGTCACAGTTTAAACACACTCAGAGTGATTAATGACGTCAATTTGGCGAAGTGACCAATCGCATTGCTTGATTTTCTGAATTGTCGTCACTATCTAGCAGCGATTAAACTCGCTCCGGTCAAAAACGCTAAAACTATCTTTGTTTTCGCCAGAATACAAATAAATCTCTTCTAGCGTAGAGATATATGTGAACTCTGTAACATTATCATATGTATGCGCGCGCGCGCGTGCACGGACGTATGTGTGCTTTCCACTCACGTGTTCCGGAGACAGTTATCGGCATCAACCAAAACAGATCGCGCCGCATCATTGATGACTAAATCACATCTATGTGTGTATATATTTTCAATGAGCGCGAATTTGCAGCGACAACCACACGTGTAACATTTGAGAATTTACATGCGACCGCGCGAGTCGCATTCATTACAGTCAATAGAAATAATCCTCTTTATTAGACTGAACGCACGAAATCGGCGTAATGATCGCGTTTCATTCACATACGCGCGCGCCGCCTTCCGCGTATGTTCGCGCGCGTTGCCGATATTTCCGAAACGCGATCGCTGTATAAATCGGAGAAGTAACGACGTTGTGCGCACATTCTTCCTCTCTCTCTCTCTCTCTCTCTTGGTCGGATAATCATGTCGGTTATTTGAATCGCATCCGCGTAATTATCGACGCATCCACGCGAGCCGAGCACCGGCAGCGGCGAAGAGAGACAACGATCGATGACACAGATTGGACGACGTTCCTGTCGTTCACATAAGCGTATCGGTACAGCGCGCCGAGCCGTGCGCATACGAGGGAACGGAATCCGCCCCCTTCAAACGAGCAAACATTTTCGATACATCGATCATTGGTTTTTTTCGCCCGTGCACTATGCTGCCGCGTACAGCCGATATACGGTATAGAGTCGGAGAACTACCCGAACAGCTTGCCATGTGCGTGCGTCACATGCCGTCGGTATCTGCTAATTGCACCACCCATTAAGGATCCTCCAATTTGCACAATGCACGCTCGTTACGATTAGCGGCGCGCTGCGGATTTCACTGTCGGCGTATATTTAAAGCGCCGTATATCCGCCGCGCTCGTTGCGGAGCTTCATCCCTTATGCGACGACGACGACGACGCGGGTCTATCGACGGACACGTAAGCGCGCGCGTATTATTGTCAATGGTAAATGCACTCGACGCCAAATTCAATTTATCACGTGTTTCGCGTGCTGCAACTGATGAATTATTTTTCCACATTGGCGGAACGAGATAAAGAGAGAAAGAGAGAGAGAGAAAGAGAGACCCGCGTCGCGAGATGATTATTCATGCGCCGTCGGACCCCTGAGCGTTATTTGCTTTTTTCCGAATTGCACCGAATGCAGAATGTGTTTATTAGCCGTAATGCAAACACGTTTGTCACGATGGGATTTGAAATTCACGAATTTTGGTAAAAATGTAGTAGAAAATACGCCAAATCGGCAGGTGTCGTATATTATTATGGCGCGTCAGAGATTATGACTGTTTTGCATATGTTATCTTTATCCACATTGATCTTTGCATATACCTAGGATTTATACAAAATTCGAAAGCAGAGATGATCGACCTCGTTTTGATGGAAACCTGTGAAATATTCCCTCTGTTTTTTTTTTTATTTTTTTTTTTATTTTTTTATTATATACTTTTGAAACGTCACCGAACGTTATTCAAGCGTAACTTTTTAATTAAAAATCGCGCGCTCTGCGAGACCAAGGGCGCCCTCTTCTCCACACACGGAGTGAAAGAGAGAAGAGATTATTAACAAGTGCCCGACGCGAAAGGCGTCATTGACGCGTTCGCCGAGCGCTAAAAGTGCGTGCGCGGACTAAGTATACGGGCAGGTGGATTAGAGTGGAAACGTGCATTACTACTGGCCGTGCGTTTTAATTATGGCCGTCCGAGGCTATACGCTCGCTCGTCTTGCACGTTGCCCCGCTCAGCACGCTATTTCACTCGAGAGATTATTTCTCCTAATTATTTTAATTGCTCACGCTTATGGGACACAGCTCGCGCGAAGACCGGTGCCCGCATGCGATATGAGACGTGATTATCTTTGAAATAGCTATCATTTATGAATACGTTCGGCCGCTGTACTTTAATATTACGTACATACTTACCGCCCTGGAAAGATGTAATTAAAGTACCGCGCGCGAATCAGATGCACTTTTTTACACTCCATGTTTTTCGTTCCTAAATTATAATTATTCGGTTCATTTGATGTCGGTCTAAGCAACTCGCGACTTATTACCGCAGCGAGGTATGGCGAAACGCATTTAAAAACTGACTGCAGACAGTAAAGCAAAACGAATTTATCGGTCGCGGCACACCGAGTCTCGGTGTGAGCGTGTTTGATAAAGTCATCGAGTAATACGTGTAATAAAAATGCGATATAATAAAAATGCATCGCGCATAAGGAAGACTGCTTCGAGAAAGATAAAATTTCAATTGTATCACAAAGTTGTCTACCGCCTCGTGCGTCGCTAAAAAAAGCGACGGTAATGCAAGAGAAATATTTTCTCTTTAGCTTTCCGCGCGCGTCCGACCCATATTTTATCGTTGATACAGTCGCGCGGAGCATCGTGCAAGAAAACGCCTCCGTCGAGAGAAGCGGATTTATGCATCCCTGTCGCGTCTCCTCGCGGCAACCGTCGTCGCAGAACGGCGGCGGTTCAAGCTCGTGTAATGAAACGCTCGGATTGATGTAATAACATCCCGGATGTACCGCGCGCGCGACAAGGAACCCCTCCGATCGCCGACGGGCGTGTTCTCTTTTCGCTGCGGCGTTCACTTCATTCCTCGCGCGCGCATCTCCGGATAAGCGACCGACATCGGCGCGGCGTGAATGGGATCCGCGATCCCACCCGGAGACCGGCGTGAAACATTTTTCGCCCGGCGGCTCATAAATATCGCACACCTCCTCCTTTACGTTTCCTTCCTTCCGCGTCGCCGTTCTTCTTCTCGGGCCGAGTGAGCGCGGCGACATAAAGGGATCTGCGCGCAGCTTAAAGCGCGATTCTCCGCTGGCAGCGGCGATGTCCCGACGGTGACTCGATTCATGGGAGGCTTGTACCAGTCTGCGATCTTATCCGCGAGCTCGAGACTCTTTCTCGCGTCGTTGTCGTTGTCGTCGTAGTTGTGGTAGAGGATGAAAGACGCTCTCTCTCTTCTTCCTTTCCTCTCTCCCTTCCATCCCCGGGATATAAACGCGCGGCTATTCAACATGCTCGGCTTGTGCATTCCGCGCTGTGTGTAGAGTGTTATCGGTTATTTCCATTCGCCGTTATCGAACGCGAAAAATCCGCCCCGCACACACCGAGGTGTGGTCTCTCCCCGGTTTCACGCGCAAAACGCGATGTCGTTACACCGCTGCATTTATATACGCTGGGAAAACATCGAACACGCGACAAGTTGAAGCGCGCACGTTGCTGATGAGGGTCAAAGTATAGCGCGCTCTCTCTCTTTCTCTCACCGCGGATCGATAACTTTGCATCAGACTTCACAAAACGCTCGCAGCTTAGTGAAGTTTCTTTGGGTAGATTAATCGAGTCTTATTTTATTCGATAAAAGCACATACACACACACACACACACACGCCTTCATCGAAATTCAATTCCCGATTTCAATCTGACCATCGGAATTTCGCGCTAACTCCTTTATTTGCCATATCGGAAATCAAATATTCCGAAATGAAGTAAACTTGCGCGTAAATCATAATTTTTTGTTAATTATGCAATTCAATTAATAGTTCTGTATATCGCACGAAGAATATTTACGAGAGAAAATGTAAAAATTTCAGTTCCATGTTTAATTCAGAAAACAAATCAAGTTCTGGTATACATATATATATGTATATAAAGTTCAGATATATATATATGTGCTTAATATTATAATAATTAAATTATTCCAATCGCTTTTTTTTTCAACCTACTTGGTGTCGTTTCAAAGTCCGTGATTTTTTATAATTACGCCAAGTTACTTTTCTGCAAAAGTTCGGCTTGTATCTTCAGACTTTATAAATCTTGAAACTCTTTCTTTACTCCGCTCTAAAAAAAAAAAATTCTCAGTCTCTTGTTCTTTGTCTTCTCTCTTGTTCCTTATCTTAGAGTTTTTATTTCTACCGCGCGCGCGTACGACGAATATTACGTTGAAATTATATTCGACGCGCATTATCAGGTGTCTGAGTTTCGCGAAATCAGTTTTCATCCGTTCGTCCATGGTTTTGCACAACGAAGTTGTCTTGTTGTCTTGTCGCGCGTGGAGAGCCTATCCTGTTTGTCGTCTCGCCTCTTCTTCTCGCGGGAGTTTCCGGCTTTCCTTTGCGACGGGGCTGCGTGCGGTACTTGTGTAATGAGGTGCCAGACGGTGTCTCGGAGTCGTTTACATCGGGACTCGGCAAAGTTTTCCAAAAAGAGCCGACCGAGACGCTTTTCCGGATTTCAACGGGAAAAGAGACGTCTCGACCGGTCTCTCTTTGTTGGCGAGATGCATAATTATAAAAAAAATAAAAAAAAAAGATGAAAAACAAACAAGCGAAAGATCTCCAGAAACTTGATCTGCGGCTTTGAATTACGGTCGCGACGAGTCGTCGTCATGAGATATCACATTCGACTACGTGAAGTTTTCAAGAATTATACAGTCTTGCGTAGGAGCAAGCTGATCACAAAGTCACATCTACTCCTCCTACACAGAGGTTAGAAATATCTCTTTTCAGACCTTTCTATCTTTCAACTCTTTGCGCGTTCAATGTTACGTCGGTCGACGTGCGTTACATTAAGAAATTAAATTTAAAGTACACGTACACGGAACCGGATAAAAAATTTATTGAGATCCTCTATTTCGGCCTCAAGACCCAAACTTCATCTTAGAGAGGGAGTATTATTGTAATTATTTTATAATATTATCGAACCATTGATGCATAATTTTAACACATTACGTACACAAAGAGATAAAAGCTTTAAATGTTATTATCTCAAATTGGATTGTGCACTTACAACTTGCATTAATGTACTCACGCTGGTTGGAAAAGCCCTTCTGTTCTAACAAATTTCAACAACAATTATTTTAATTTTATTACTATGATTTCGTGAAAATTGATAATTGTATAATTCGTTTCCTTGTTTATAGCGTTTGTTTATTTAAAAACTATATGTATTTTATAATTCCAAAAATATGTTAATTTATCTGTCGCAATTATTCGCGACAAATTAATATGAAATTGCACAATTTGCAATTCACACAAGATGATAATAATGTTACTTTTTGTTGTTCGGTTTACGTGCCCTCTTTTAAAGAAAGTACGTTTATAATTCAATAACGCGTCTCTGTCTGCCGATAAATCTCATATGTTATTAAAAATAATATATTTACGCGTTCGAACAACAATAAAATACAGATTTATTAATCAATATGCACAGAGATACAAAGTAAATCGAATTAGGTTTTCGTACATTTAATTTTTGTTTTCAATTTATTCCTACGGAAGAGATAATATAAAAATGCATAGCGCGCGAATCTTTTAAATTATGTTAAAATGTGTTCGCGTAGTTTTCACGCTTCAAGCTTATCCTTGAAGTTGGGGCGACGAAGTATTCTTCGGTGAAATCTAGATACGAAAGTTCGCGCTGCTACAAATGGAAGAAATGTCGTGAATTTTAGAAGAATGTACGACAATTGTCTCGAGACGCAACAGATGCTGCGACGAAAAGAAGACGCGTGTGTGAGAAGACGGAAACTTTTATCAAACTAGAAAAAAAAAATCAATCAATACACATGTCTTTCATTTCACGGTCTCAAGAAAATCGAAACATGATCCTGACTTTGTACTAATAGTCGTACACATCTCGACCAATTTTAAGTTTCAACGATTCCTCTTCCTTTCTTTTCCCCGCGCGACGTCGAATGATTATACGGCGCGCGCTTCGGACTTTCAAGCAACTACGAAAAACATTTCCTCGCAGAAGTTCGGCGAGATAAACTTGCCGGTGTAGCCGGACGAAGCCCATTGGACTCAACGAGTTGCGAGAAGGACCGTCCAGACGGAGAGACTTCTGTAGAAAGAGAGAGAGAGAGAGAGAGAGAAGCACATCGCCGCCACGAACGAGGGCTAATAACCCGGGAAGTTAATTACGGCCGTAAACTGCGAGGGGGTTGTTTGACTACCCCATCGCACCGAGGGTGGCTGACATAAGGTGGCCTCGTTATACTGGCCACGCTCGTTCCCGCTTTCGTCGCGTCTGTGTTCTTCGAAACGATCGTCACACACTGCGAGAGGTGACGTTCGCACATACACACACACACACACGCATACATACATACGAGCGTGCGAAAATTGACTTAAATGCCACATCGTCGTTACATCGCTCGTCAAAAATCACGCGGAAAAACAAGCTCACAAGTCCGATAACGCGAGTCTGCTTTAATTAGATGATGGAGCGGGCGAGGCGTAAATTGGCTCTCTCTCGAGAGTCGCGCGATTCTGAATGAGCATCAGTTTTGGGATCGAGCGAACGATTGTATTCTGATTTTCTTTCATTAGCTTCGTATTTAATGAGCATCGCAATTAGCATTACGCGCGCGGCGCACTTTATACTTATTATATTTATTTTTTTTTATGCTTGCGCGCATGCACTTTTTTGTGAGAATTCAGAATACGAAAAGAAAAATAGGTTTTTTTTTTTACTAAATATAAGTTAAACCTCTCGTTAATAAATTAACTTATATAGATTGTCTAAAATAATCACTTTCAATACGCATTTCGTCGTATGCTTACATCTCATTGCTCTCATGATCCTCCAAGTTTGCTGGCTTTTTGTATCTTTTTTCCGTATAACACGCAATAAACAAGTTTCAACAGCCAGCATAATGGAATAAGAGGCAAATCAATATTCCGGTAACCAAGCGATTGTCCTCGAGTTTTGTTTGTGCATGATTTGCAACAAAAAGATCGTTATCGGCGAGTTCGCCGATCAACGAAATCAAGGTTCTCTCACGTGACAAGTGGCAAGACGTGTCAAACAAAATCGAATTCGACGAAAACGAGCCGATAAGTATCACAATTTTATGTACAAACACTATCAAGATATACAATCGGTAGCTCTTGAATAAAACAAAAAAGATTTTAATTAATTGTCGAAAAATTACAGCGTTATACGATAACTATAGATGTATTTAAAACAAAAATATAATCTATTGTATTAAATGTAATAATTGCAAAATAACATACATGGATGAAACAAAAAAAAGCTAATAACACAAATCAACGAACATAAAAACCAAATAAACAGAAATATTGAAAATTTCTCAGTTGACACTCAAGCACCGCTTAAATACTGGCCACAAATTCAACTAACAAGATGCTGAAATTCCAGATATTGAGTTTTTTATTTTATTAGCACAGAATTTTTATTTTACTAGCACAACACAGGCGCGCGCTACGCGCTCGCTATTGTCATTTTTATTTTAACGTGTTGTGTAAGGTAACACAATCTGTTACCGCGATGACAGCTAGTATATACGTCTTATAAAACATAATATACATATGAGAGATGTCAGAAATAACGCGTGAAAATCAAACTCGAAAAATAGTGAGAGAGAAGTGGAAAAACAACTAAAGTCACGTGACAGATAAAAGAGTAAAAAAAAGAATATTATATATATTATATATAAAACTCTATATCTATATATATAATACACACATACACACACATATATATATATCGTAATCACGTGATCGGGGTCAGTGACCCCGCCGCGGCCGCGCGGCCGTAGTCAGTGACTTCACCGCAGTCGCGCGACCGAGGTCAGTGACTCTCCCCCACCAAGGCCGCGCGCCCGAGGTCAGTGACCCCTCCCCACCAAGGCCGCGCGTCCGAGGTCAGTGACCCCGCCAAGGCCGCGCGACCGAGGTCAGTGCCCCGCCAAGGCCGCGCGGCCGAGGTCAGTGACCCCGCCAAGGCCGCGCGGCCGAGGTCAGTGACATTACTGTAGTATGTATATAATACATATAATATATATAATACAATATCAAAATATTTGATCCGTCATTGGGACAATAAACAAATAAAAAATTAAGACATTAAAATCTTGTATATAGACTCTTATTCGACTTTAATTCTAATTCTATATACGTAGTTAAATTTGTATTTGTCATTTTAACGTGGGAAATAATGTGTTTTCATCTCACACGATTAATCGAATGAAGATGAAGTACTTTACTCATGTTGTATCAGCATATTTCTCTAGAGGGACTAAATGTGTGAGCGCGCTGATAAATAACATTGTGCGAGACGCAAAATAGAAATTTTGATAAACTTGAGAACGCGAAGCGAGGAGAGGGAGGAGGCACACGGAAAGTTAACAGTGGAAATAACGCCGCTAATAAGAATGATGTATCATCTCGGCGAAATTGTCTTTATCGTCCGTCCGGATAATGAATGAATTAAGTTGGCCATAAGCCATGAAGAAAATTACCCATATAAATAACAGCTGGGGACGAAACTTCACGGTGTGTTATATACATGTACATGGCCGTATGAGAATTCTTGCTGACGGTAATATTTTCCCGGCCATCCCTCGCTGCATTCGTAACCGTAAATTATTCCGCAAAACGCAACGTTTTTGCGGGTTATGTTCTTTAGAGACTGCGCTTTTAATCTGCGGCCAATTTACACGTTGTCGCTTTATTACTTCTTTTCCTTCCGCGCACATAGCGGTTCTGTGTGACTCTCGCTAAAAATGCTCGTACGCACAGCTCTTTTTTGCGTACTTTTCTCGCGTATTATTATCATTCGTGTTTGCAGAAGGGTACGATTTGTCTTCGAATGCACACACAAATAAATGAACAACTAGAAAAAATATTTATCTTTGATGATAAGAAGAGACAAGCAGATCTTTTATTAACTTTTTTTCGTGACATAAAGTCGTCATCTCTTCATCAATAAACAAAGCTGTTTATACGCGTAGAAAAGATATTTCTTCCTCTTCTCCGAGATTTTACATGCACATTTTATTTCAAACGCGCGACGGAATACGTCAAAGAGTCGCAAAGAGCGCCGCGCGCGCTTTCCGTCTTTCCGCAGCTAATATTCCGGAGTATCGGACAGAAGGGAATAAGAACAGAAGAAGAAACGTAAAGAGAGCGAGTTTCCAGCGAGACTTTTTCTGTTTAACAGACTTTCTAAAAGAGACATGTAGGAAAATGGGTATAATATATTTACATGGCAACTATTATTACGCAACTTCGGTCACATAAGATATGTGCAATTCATGAATAATAATATGTTACATATGAAAAAAGTTAAAACTTCCTACTTGATGGATGCTTTTTGTTCTTGCCCGATGCTTTGCGGGGTTTTATCTCGGATTTCTTCGTTGTCTGTAAAATAAAAAACTGAATAACATAAGCGCTGCATATTGTGAAAACACACCGTTGCAGTATCATTTTTGCACATAAAATGTATTCTATGTAAAAGAGAATTACTTCGATTTATCTTTTATGAAAAATCATTTCCTTCCTGGTATTGAGATTTTCATCGCGCTTTGTATATAATGCGACTCTTTCGCCCGTGGAATATCAAATAATGGAGGTTTATCATATTACAAGACGAAGTTTACTTCAAAAGGGTATCGCCATTGAATTTTCGGAGAGAAATTTTCATATCGCACGCGCGATATATTCGACACACACACACGTATGTACTTACGTACGTACACCTTACCTATAGAAGATGATGAAAAATAGCCGTCAAGGTGGAAAAAGATTTTTGCAGCGATGTCCGCGATATTTCTCTCGGTAATAGCGAATTTATTCCTGATAGAAGGCTCGACAACCGCGCTGAGATTAAATTGATCCTCACGCGTCGTAAGGAAGGAAAGAAATGCGTTTGTGGGGTCTCTCGAATCACCTTCTATATAATTACGCGTAGGTCGCGATAGCGCAGTTACGAGGCCGCACAACGCACTTTAAACACCTCGCGCACGCGAGATGGTGCGGGTCTGAATTTTCGCCATTTCTCCAAGCGGAGCCGAGCAAAATCGAAAAATCTTATCGTCGCATACACGAACCGACGTATTATATTACGCGCGCAGCGCGCGTTTTACCACCGAAAGAATCAGTGCTTTTCGCAGGAAAACTGCAAATCTCTTTCTGTCTAAGAAACGAGAGTTATAATAATAACGATATGCGGCGATATTCTGCGAATGTCTGAAGAGTGGCAAGAGCCCGCGAGAAATCGATTTCCGTGCGCGCCGAGCTAAAAGGCGCATGTCAGCGTGTGTGTGTATGTATGTGTGTATATGTTTTGCCGCAGGGATTCTCGCGATAAAATCCGCGACGCAGCATTATTTCGAAATTTCAACTGCCGGATTGTGTTATCGACGATACGTTGCGAAATATGTGCGGCGAATGTTTTATGGAACACCATCGATTACCACGCCAACCAACTTGGAACAATGATTACTTATACAAGTGTTTTATATACGGTTTGTCTTTGCAATGCATAGATTTAAAAGTAACAGATTATGTAACGCCACTGGCAATGGAGTAATTTCACACACACACACACACAATACATACACACATCGAATGAGAGATAAATAAAATCTTTGACGCACAATTGCGCTACGTAAAAAATGCGCAATACATTTTTTCTTTCTATACATTCTGCATGTATTAATCATTGTTACGCGGAAACAAAACGCGAAAACGCTTGAGCATAATTGCAGTAATTTATTATCTTTCCAGGTATTGTCTCTTGAAACTATTGGACATCAGTTTTCACGACGCGACGGCTCGATAAGAATAATATCACAGTTGACGTTATTAATTGGTAATTCTCGCTACCAGAAGTCGCGATTAATAAGTTTACAAATGATAATACGCCACGATAAAAACGCGTGTTGTTCTACATTTTTGAACAGTTCATCACGCGATATAAAACCGGCTAGTAGTAAACAATCGAGTCATATCGTCGATATGTTTTGCACGAGCGTCTTTATCGCAGCGCTGGTCGCTCTGACCAGCTCGGCGTCAGCGCAAAAAGACTGGTACAAGAACAGTCTAATATATCAGATTTATCCGAGAAGTTTCAAAGACAGCAACGGAGATGGCATAGGTGATTTGAACGGTATCACGAGCAAGTTGGAACACATCGCGGACATCGGTGCGGACGCGTTATGGCTGTCGCCGATCTACACCAGTCCGCAAGCCGATTTCGGTTACGATGTCGCCAACTTCACCGACATCGACAAGGACTACGGCACTTTGGCCGATTTCGACAGACTCGTGGCGAAGGCGAAGTCACTGGGGCTCAAAGTGATTCTCGATTTCGTGCCGAATTACAGTTCCGACGAGCACGAATGGTTCAAGAAAAGCATAAAACGAATCAAACCTTACGACGAATATTACGTGTGGAAAGACGGGAAAATAGTAAACGGCACTAGAAAACCGCCGAACAATTGGTTGAGCGTCTTCGGCGGTTCCGCTTGGGAATGGAACGGTGAGCGTAAACAGTATTACTTGCATCAGTTTGTCAAAGGACAGGCTGATCTTAACTATCGCAGTCCATCGGTGCAGCGGGAAATGAGGGACGTGCTGACTTTCTGGATGAATCGAGGCGTGGAGGGCTTCCGCATAGACGCCATTAACTTTTTGTACGAAGACTCTCGTTTTCTGGACGAGCCAAAAAGCGGTGCGAGCGGATTGCCGGACGACGACTACGACACTTTAGATCACATTTACACAAAAAATCTTCTCGAGACTTACGAAGTACTCAAAAACTGGAAACAAGTAATAGACAATCACTCGATAAACGCCGATAAGAAGATGATTCTGACCGAGGCATACGCGGACTTAAATCTCACTATACTGTACTATCTGTCGGGCTCGACCGTTCCCTTTAATTTCATGTTCATCGCGGATCTGAACAACAAGTCTAGCGCATCGGACTTCAAGCGCCTCATCGATCGATGGATGAATAATATACCGAAAGGACCGGAATATGTCGCGAACTGGGTAGTGGGCAATCACGACAATCATCGTGCCGCTTCCCGATTCGGCGAGATACGAGCCGATCAACTTTCCATGTTGACGACCATTCTGCCCGGCGTGAGCGTGATTTACAACGGCGACGAGATCGGCATGCTCGACAGAAACTTTACGTACGAGGAAACTAAGGATCCCTCCGGATGCAACGCCGGACCTGACAGGTATTGTCACGAGTGGAATTCGAGTAGCGAGAGAGAGAAAGAGAGAGGGAAAAAGAATTATGTTGCTATATTTACGGCAGATACAAAATGTGATTTATAAATGTATTATTTTAAACTCACGTATTTCAGATGTGATTTATTACATTAATATATACATATAATATATTAAAAAGAAATCTATTATGGAAATGTCATTATCCAAAACGATTGCTAGTTTCACAAAAATGTATTATTAATTGTTATAAAATTATGTAGAGATCTTCCCTTGCGTAGAAATTAAATTGATAGTTGTTTTAGATACCTTAAACGTTTTAAACTCTCCAAATATAATAATAAAAATATAATAAATATAATAATAAAGAAATTAAACCCATCTCTTTTTAGATATCACCTGAAGTCAAGAGACCCGGAAAGAACGCCCTACCATTGGGACAATACCACAAGCGCCGGTTTTTCCACCAGCAACGATACGTGGCTTCCGGTAAACAGCAATTACAAGACTCTGAATCTGGCGGCGCAGAAGATCGCGCCAGTGTCTCATTACAAAGTATTCAAGTCTCTAGCGCGGTTAAAAAAGAAGCCCGTCATTGAGCGGGGCTCTCTCGAGACCGTGTTGGTCACCGAGAAAATCTTGGGAGTCGTACGGCGACACAACGCGTCTGTTGTAACTCTTATGGTTAACTTTGCCGACACACCCGTCACCGTCGACGCCAGGACTTGGATGAATATTCCGGAGGAGTTAATCGTTTATGCGCCCAGCGTGCGCTCCGGGCTCCAGGCTGGATTGCGCGTTGACACTACTCGCATCATCGTGCCCGCTTCAGCCTCCATTGTGCTTACCACAGCGGATTTAGCTTAGTAAATTCCTGCCTATCTAACGCACTTCATGAACGACCCAAGTAGCGCATACATAAGTGTAAACGTATATATACGAGTACGTTATTTTCCCCATAGTCATCTCATAGATTTATGAGACTAGATACAAAAGTGTATTTTGACAAAGAACAATAAAACAAAAAAAAATTAAATTGTTCACCTACAGTATATTTCTTTAAAAAAAAAACCCTATTAATTACCCTATTAAAAACCCCTATTCATTTCCTAATATTTTTGTTCTACTTTCCACCTCGCATAGAAATAGTGAGCAAAATTCGCTCTTTTGTCGACCTTATAAATCTTGTTCAATTGTGGTCTAAATGTTAGCTTATGATGACACAATAACGTATGTAAAATTTCAAGATAAGCATATGATCGAGTTTGGATTTATAGAAGATAAAAGTTGTGATTGAAACTGTAATTCTACACAACGTGATTAGGTTTAGTTATATTATTGCAATATGCTACAATAAAATGTGAGTTTTATTGTAGCATATTCGGTTTTTTCACCAACGTCAAGATACTAATCGATGAAGAAGTTTTCTTTTTTTTTATATTTTTTAACTACTTAAAAATTGAAACCATATTTCTCACTGTTAGAAACATACAAAGACATAAATACAAAATAAATTCAACGGTTTTGACTCATGTAAGAGTGAAGAATTGTACATTGAGACGTGTTCAACGTGTTCTAAAGCTAGTGATATGACTCTTGTTAAGGCTACTTGATTGGTGACAAAACGTTATATAGTAAGTATTAAGTTATAATCATTTATATTTGAATATGTATAATATTGTTTTAACAGACATTCATTGATGAACATCTAAAATAGATCGAAACGTCTGAATAAAAATCTTGCAACAAAAGAATCAATACACGGTCATCTAGTATAACACTCGTACTGTCTCTTGTCGTGACTATTAATTTTCGACGAGTAATAATAATTTATTAACAATTATTTATCATTAATATTTTTTATATATTTAAAAAATATCTAAAACTTATTTAGTATTATTATTTTTTAAATATTTTAATATAAAAAAATTATTTAATTATTTTAATTATAAACTAAGTATGTGTATATACGGTCATGAAAACCGTTCGCTTGATGTTTTGGAAACATATGCGTGTATATATATATATATATATATATATATATATATATATATATACACACGCATATGTTTCCACAACGTGTTTACGTGTAAATCTTACACGCGAGTTTTTGAATTGAGATTTTAATTCTTAAATTCATATAGGATGCTATATTTGCATCTCATATATGAAAGATCCCGTATATCCTCCTAACTAATTTTAAAATATTGCGAAAAAAACTCCTCGGCCACAAGTTGAACCTGAAATCTCCGGCTTTAAAGCCGTAATAAATGCGTGATACATTTTTTCTTTCTATACACTCTACATGTATTAATCATTGTTACGTGGAAACGAAACGCAATAACGCTTGAGCATAATTGCAGTAATTTATTATCTTTCCAGATATTGTCTCTTGAAACTATTGGATATCAGTTTTCACGACGCGACGTCTCGATGAAGAGCAATAAAACGGTTGACGTTATCAATTGGTAATTCCCGCTACCAGAAGTCGCGATTAATAAGCTTACAAGTGATAATACGCCACGATAAAAACGTGCTGTTCTACATTTTTGAAAAGTCCATCACGCGATATAAAAGCAGTTCGCAGTGCACAATCGAGTCATAGTGTCGATATGTTTCGCACGAGTGTCTTTATCGCAGCGCTGGTCGCTCTGACCGGCTCAACGTCGGCGCAGAAAGACTGGTACAAGAACAGTCTGATATATCAGATCTATCCGAGAAGTTTCAAAGACAGCAACGGAGATGGAATAGGCGATTTGAACGGTATCACGAGCAAGTTGGAACACATCGCGGACATCGGCGCGGACGCGTTATGGATGTCGCCAATCTACACCAGTCCGCAAGCCGATTTTGGTTACGATATCGCCAACTTCACCGACATCGACAAGGACTACGGCACTTTGGCCGATTTCGACAGACTCGTGGCGAAGGCAAAGTCACTGGGGCTCAAAGTGATTCTCGATTTCGTGCCAAATCACAGTTCCGACGAGCACGAATGGTTCAAGAAGAGCATAAAACGAATCAAACCTTACGACGAGTATTACGTATGGAAGGACGCAAAAATAGTAAATGGCACCAGAAAACCGCCGAACAATTGGTTGAGCGTCTTCGGCGGTTCCGCTTGGGAATGGAACGGCGAGCGTAAACAGTATTACTTGCACCAGTTTGTCAAAGGACAACCGGATCTCAACTATCACAGCCCATCGTTACAGCGGGAAATGAGGAACGTGCTGACTTTCTGGATGAATCGGGGCGTGGAAGGCTTCCGCATCGACGCCATTAACCACATGTACGAGGACTCTCGTTTCCTGGATGAGCCGAAAAGCGGTGCGAGCGGATTGCCGGACGACGACTACGACACTTTAGATCACATTTACACAAAAAATCTTCTCGAGACTTACGAAGTACTCAAAACCTGGAGACAAGTAATGGACAATCACTCGATAAACGCCGATAAGAAGATGATTCTGACCGAGGCCTACACGGACTTAAATCTCACTATACTGTACTATCTGTCGGGCTCGACCGTTCCCTTTAATTTCATGTTCATCGCGGAGCTGAACAACAAGTCTAGCGCATCGGACTTCAAGCGCCTCACCGATCGATGGATAAATAATATACCGAAAGGACCGGAATATGTTGCGAACTGGGTGGTGGGCAATCACGACAATCATCGTGCCGCTTCTCGATTTGGCGAGATACGAGCCGATCAACTTTCCATGTTGTCTACCATTTTGCCCGGCGTGAGCGTGATTTACAACGGCGACGAGATCGGCATGCTCGACAGAAACTTTACGTACAAGGAAACTAAGGATCCCTCCGGATGCAACGCCGGACCTGACAGGTATTGTCACGAGTGGAATTCGAGTAGCGAAAGAGAGAGAGAGAGAGAGAGAAAGAGAGAGAGAAGAAAAAAGAATTATGTCGCTCTCTCTATATTTACGGCAGATTCAAAATGTGATTTATAAATGTATTATTTTAAACTCACGTATTTCAGATGTGATTTATTACATTAGTATATACATATAATATATTACGAAGAAATTTATTATAGAAATGTCATTATTCAAAAAGATTGCTAGTTTCACACAAAAATGTATTATTAATTATTATAAAATTATTTAGTGACCTTTCCTCACGTAAAGTTAAATTGATAATTGTTTTAGATACCTCAAATGTGTTTTCAACTCTCGAAATAGAATAAAAATATAATAAATATAATAATAAAGAAATTAAACCATCTCTTTTTAGATATCACCTAAAGTCAAGAGACCCGGAAAGAACGCCCTACCATTGGGACAACAGCACCAGTGCCGGTTTTTCCACTAGCAAGGATACGTGGCTTCCAGTGCACAGCAATTACAAGACTTTGAATCTGGCGGCGCAGAAGATCGCGCCGGTGTCTCATTACAAAGTATTCAAGGCTCTTGCGCGATTAAAAAAGAAGCCTGTAATCGAGCGAGGCTCTCTCGAGACCGTGTTGGTCACTGAGAAAATTTTGGGAGTCGTACGACGACACAACGCGTCTGTCGTGGCGCTTATGGTTAACTTCGCCGACACACCCGTCACCGTCGATGCCAGGACCTGGATGAATATTCCGGAGCAGTTGATCGTTTATGCGCCCAGCGTGCGCTCCAGGCTCCAGGCTGGATCGCGCGCTGACACGACTCGCATCACTGTGCCCGCCTCGGCTTCCATTGTGCTTACCACAGCGGACTTAGTTTAGTAAATTCCTGCCTATCTCACGCGCCAGGAATGACCCAAGTTGCGCATATATAAGTGTAAACGTACGTATACGAGTATGTCATTTTCCCTATATGCATCTCGTCGATTTATGAGACTAGATACAAAAGTGTATTTTGTGATAAAAAACAATAAAAAAAAATAAATTGTTCATTCATAGTATATTTCTTTTAAAAAAAATCGTATCAATTTCCTAATATTCCTGTGTGTGTGTGTGTTCTACTTTCCACACTTATTTCTTATTGCGTAAAACTCGAACGATGATATTGAGAATTCTCGTCAGATATTAGACAACAGATGTTTCCTGTTATTGTATAATTATCGTAAAAATCTAAATTGAAAAACACTTACACGCGAAAACATTTACACGTGTTATGTGATACTGATATTTACTTGAGGAATATTTACCGCGCGCATTATCATATAATTCTTGTGCAATTATCAATTGATACCTTCCGATTGCGATCTTATCAACGGAAAATGATAAAATTCCAACGATATATATCTGTGTAGTAATATCTATCTAGATTTTTATAAGATTGTCATGTTATATAAGATATTGAGCAAAAGTAAACAAGTACATTGAATTCAGCACTGCTACTGAATCAGTAGCAATGGTTCGTCTGTGTGTCTTTGTCACAGTTTTAGCGGCTGCGACTGTTTCGGTATCAATCAGGAATGCGGGTAAGGATTGGTACAAGAATAGTTTGGTGTATCAGGTTTACCCGAGAAGTTTCAAAGACAGTGACGGAGACGGTATAGGCGATTTGAACGGCATCACGAGCAAGTTGGGACACATCGTGAACATCGGCGCTGACGCGTTATGGCTGTCGCCGATCTACACCAGCCCGCAGTTTGATTTTGGCTATGACGTCTCTAATTACACCGACGTGGATAAGGATTACGGCACTCTGGCCGATTTCGACAGACTCGTGGCGACGGCGAAGTCTCTTGGACTGCGAATAATTCTCGATTTTGTGCCGAATCACAGCTCCTGCGAGCACGAATGGTTCAAAAAGAGCGTACAGCGAATCAAGCCGTATGACGAGTATTACGTGTGGCGCGACGCGAAAATAGTAAACGGGACCAGGAAGCCACCGAACAACTGGCTGAGTGCGGTCAAAGGTTCCGCCTGGGAATGGAACGCGGCGCGGAAACAATATTATTTGCACAAGTTCAACGTCGTCCAGGCGGATCTCAATTATCGCAGCGCAGCTTTGCAACGTGAGATGAAAAACGTATTGACTTTCTGGCTGAATCGGGGCGTGGATGGCTTCCGCATCGACGCTATCAGTCACCTGTACGAGGACGCGCGTTTCCTGGACGAGCCGCGAAAAAACGCGTCACCGGATGACGACGAATACGAGACTCTGGATCATATTTACACGATAAATCTTAACGAGACTTACGCCGTTCTGAGATCTTGGAGGGAATTGCTGAATAACCATTCGAACACCACTGACACGAGATTAATCCTGACTGAGGGTGACGCGGATTTCGAAGCGTATTACAAATCGGGTTCGAATGTGCCGTTCAACTTTATGTTCATTCTCAGTCTCAATAATAAATCCAGCGCAGCAGACTTCAAGCGATCCATCGACAGTTGGATGAATCTTATACCTAATAATCCCGACTACGTCGCGAACTGGGTGGTCGGAAATCACGATAATCATCGCGTAGCTTCCAGATTCGGTGAGAAACGGGCCGATCAACTTTCCATGCTGGCGACCATTCTGCCCGGCGTGAGCGTGATTTACAACGGCGATGAGATTGGCATGCTCGATAGGAATTTTACGTATGCGGAAACCGTGGATCCCATTGGTTGCATCGCCGGGCCCAACAGGTACGTCAGTGGAGATAAACTCGAACAGAGAATCGCTCGAAGACGAAAATGTGGCGTTGGAATAAAAAATGCGCCAATAATTTTTACCACGCAGATTTATATTGTACTTGGCGTAATACGTCATTAGATTTTTTCGGACAAACCGTATTCTCTTTCTTACGTAAATTGTATATTAATTTATTTAAATATATTCAGCGTAAACAATTAGCGATACAAACCGCATTCGTTTTGAAGAAGATCGATAATTCAACTCAATTAAAAACGCTTTTCCCGCAGGCATTCCTTAATTATTCCCGATTTTTCTTCAATAATCGCGCGTTTTATTTATTTATTTTTTTTTGTTATCAGGTATCATTTGAAGTCGAGAGATCCGGCGAGAACGCCGTTCCACTGGGACAACAGCACCAGCGCCGGTTTTTCCATTAATAATAAAACCTGGCTTCCGGTGCACACCAATTACAAGACGCTGAATTTAGCGGCGCAGAAGACCGCGGCCGTGTCCCATTACAAAGTATTCCAAGCACTAACGCGACTGAAGAGAAAGCCGGTTATCGAGCGGGGCTCTCTGGAAACCGTATTGGTCACCGAGAAAATCCTAGGAGCCGTACGGCGACTCGACGCATCTGTCGTGGCGCTTATGGTTAACTTCGCCGACACACCCGTTACCGTCGACGCCAGGACTTGGATGAATATTCCGGAGCAGTTGATCGTTTATGCGCCCAGCGTGCTCTCCGGGCTGCTCGCCGGATCGCGCGTTGACACGACTCGCATCACCATGCCCGCTTCGGCTTCCGTTGTGCTCACCACAGCAGATTTGGTTTAGTAAATTTCTGCCTATCTTGTACTCGTGGGTAACTTTCGTGGGTAACATAGAACTTTCGAATATATATATAACATGTATACGATTCCGCAGGCGAAGCGTCTTGTATGATGTACGATATAGATAGCAGATGCAAGTTCTTTTTTTTGTTAATAATTTTTTTGTCGATTTTAACGTACATTTATTTAATTCTGATAATGCTGCATATTTTTCTCTCTTTCTCTTGTTTTAATTTGTTCATAATAAAAAAAATTATATGTAATTATGTATATTATATATATATATATATATATACATATTATATATATGTACATATATAATTTGTGTACTTATAGATGTCACTTTTTGCAATAACGGTTTTTTTTCGTGGTTATACACGGCGACAACATGAATTCTGATATTTCGATAAATATTGACTTTTGACAAATACCGATGGTACTTTATTCAAGTCCGATTTACATTGCAGTAACTCTCTCGCAACACACGCCGAATATTATTTGCTTATTGGAAAATTTCTCTCAATGTAAAATCTCAATGTAAATTCACTTTGCTGCTCGACAAATATACACATGGCAAGACAAGCAAATTGTGTGAACATTTGTCTGATTTACGATTTTACATATAAAAGCAGCTTAACAAAGTAACAATGCGTTTTATTATTAAAAAAAAAAAGAAAAGGATTTGCGATTCGGTGTGTGCAGCGCAAAGGATTAAAAACTTTCGTACATGTAAATATACGCATCTTCAAAAAAACACTGATAACAACGTGGTTTTACTGATCTAAGTAATTCGTGTATTTTTGATATGTAAATAAAATTCTTTTCTTTGTGCACCAAATATTCGTAAAAATGCAGCAAACAAATGTAACAAAAATCTCTACGCCTGACCGAGAGAAACAAAAACAAACAAACAAACAAACAAACGCGTAGTGTTGAAATCTACACATTTCTCGCGACAATAGAACGGAAAGAAGGAAACTGTAACTTGAAGGAGAAAAATAGACAGACATATACGCGCGACAGGAAAGCCGATAGTTCGATCATGATGGCTAAGATGCTGCCGGCCCGGTGAGAGGCACAGGTTTATACGCGCATCTTCGGCTGTGTGCACATGAGTAGTTGGAAAAATTCTCGAGTTTTCATGCCGACAGCCGGCACTATGCACCGGCGCGCAGCACCAATCACGCTGAGTGCACATTCTTCAACCTCTTCTGTCTCGGAGTCTCTCTGGTTCTCCCGTCCCCGAGACAGCCGGAGGAGAAGAGATGCGCGCCGCTCTTCTTCTTTCTCTCCCGCGCGCCCTCGCCTCCGGTTCCACACGGCGGTTTCGTTTGTATATCGCGCGCATATAACGTGCATGTGCCACGGACATACGGGCGGGCGCGGCGGAGCAGCTTGCGTTTTCAAGCGCGCTATCTTTCTTCCGACATTCTTTCCAGTTCGCGCAACCGCGACCGGATATTTGGTGCCGTGAACCTCGGCGACTCTGCCGTATCTCGTTTGTTCGCCTCTAACTCAGGGACTCTTAATTAATTCGCAGGTAGCCCCCGCCACCTTTTTTTACGTCTGTTATGTCCGCTACGTTTTTTGTCTCTTTCTCTCCCTCTCTCCCTCTCTCCCTCCCTCCCTCTCTCTCTCTCTCTCTCTCTCTCTCTATTTCTCTGTTTCTCTCTCTCTCTCTCTCTTCTCATTTTTAGCTTTGTACGAGATAATGGACGCCCAGTGCAAGAATTGGTCCGTGATGCTAGCAACGGAGAGCCGCGAAGAGAATTGCGTTCTTCCTCAGTCGCTTTTTCGTATACCTGCGCAAACTCTTTGATATTTAAGAGTATTCCACTAAATGAAAAATATTTGTTCGTCGTGCGTATTCGTTCGCAGTACGAAGCAATTGCAGAAGAAAGTGTGTATAGAAACTCGGCCTTTCCTTCCTCCGGATCCGTTTTGCAGACGCGATAAATTGCTTCGCGTCTCGTTTAATAATGCAACGCGAAATAGACGAGTCGACGATGTTAAAGATCAGCGTGTTCGCAAACAGATCCTTTGTAAAGAGCCTTTCTTCGAGTAGCTCTTTTAGAATAATGCACTAGCAACTGGAGGAACAACGAAACTGGGCAATTATTAAAATAGTTCCGAATAGCGGAAGAGTGAAATGTTTTAATACAAAAAAATACTTTAATAAAAAACTGCGTAGAGAAAGAGCGAGAGAAACGCGAGAGAAGTGATAATATATATCGTAATGTTATTTTTTTTTTTTCGATTCTTTCTTATTTTAATTTGACGCGGATTGGAGTTTCGAACGTTAATTTCGCGCGCAACACGATCAACTATTAAACAGCTCGAGGTACTACTATCCACGGTTGGTCGCGCCATGCAACGTCGATTTACAACACACACGCTATGGAGAGCCCGGCGTAAAATAATCTCTGTCCGAGCATTAGTCCGGACCCTCCCTCCCCCCTTTTTATGCCCATATGCCGCGACTATACCTTCGCTGAATGGGCGCTATATACTAAGTGGATTTTATGCGCACCCTGAATCCAATTATCCTGAATAATTTATCGCCGAATCGCAGACGTTAATGACATCAGACCAAATTAGGCGAGCTTTTCATAATGGGAGCCCATAAAAATAGCGGCGCATATGGCCCACGTACACGCTCTCACCTTTTCACTCGTTAATGAATCATCACTGTCAGTGGCGCAAATGGAGCTGATAATTACGTTGTCCGGAAATCATTGATCGCACGCGAAGACGAGACTTTGTTTTGCTCATATCTCGTCGACATATTAATTAGCTTTTCCGTGAAATAATAATATGCGTTAAATACGTTATAATCGTGGCGGTTCTTCCGCCTGCGCGTTACGTGTAAATACGGTCGAATTATTAATTAAATACAGAGAAGAGTCAGAAATCAATTTTGATACACATTTGCATTAAAACTGCAATATAAATTGCGTCCCGTCAGACAAGAGGAAAAATCTAGCGATCATAATAATCCTAGACTTTTAATAACCCTTTTTTTTTGTAAATCGCGAATCAATACCGATGTGTTTGCTTTAGAAGACGCTTTCGGCTGGAAAGGCTGAATATAACACACGTGTTAATAACACAATTCAATAAAAATCCCCTTTCTCGTACGAACGCAACCCACGCATGTACGCAACATCAATTAAATTTTATTTTTATTGTTTTTGACGTTGTTATACCACGCATTATTGACAGAGTTTTCGGCGTATGATAACGCCGATCGCTTTTTCCATTTCCATTTATAAATATCCCCGGTTGCGTTTAGCACGTTCGCTGAACATTGGCACGCGTGTGTTCGACGACGTGAACGGAAATAAATGTGTAAAAAAAAAAAAAACAAAAAAAAAACAAAACGGAATGATCAAACGGACACGTGCGATGCCGCTCGTATATCGGAATATTCTTTTGAAACACACACGTTTCAAAATCATCGCGTTTTGTGCAATAAGAGTCGCCAACTGTCGGTCGATTTGTATTCAGATGCGGCGCAAAGAGAAATCATTTCTCCGATTAATTGCATAAAAAAGATCAAATTGACAAATTGTTCCGCGATTTCGAATAACGCGGATTCACCGCATGTGTGACACTCCGTACCAAAATGGTACGGGGTGTAAAAATTCGGATGTGTAAAAAGAGTGTAATAATTGGAAAAACGCTTTGATCTCTCGAGCGTTATTTAACGTCTTTTAAATACCCTCGTTAAAACACTTGCTTCTTTCTATTAAAAACCTTGTGAAGTTTCAAGTGTCTGTATTATATCAAAAAATCTATTGAAGATTGAAAAAAAAAAAAAAAATACATAAAATTAATTTATTATTTCCAGAAATTAGTACTTCAGACACACGTTTCTCTTCTGGTAAAGGAAAATTGCGCTTGCAATAAACATCGAGAGAGAGAGAGAGAGAGAGAGAGCTTTAGATTTTCGAAGTCCTTCGCGCGTTACTTGCGTGCGACTTTCCGGCCGTTCCTCTTTGCACGGACACGTAATTACACGGGCGTAGTGACCGCAACGTAAAATCACGGTCCATACCGCATTTAACACTAGAGAGATACACTAAGCTAGTACGGTAAGCCGGCGTAAAGTGGGTCGTGTAAACGTTGTCAATGACGTGCAATACTGTGCCACTCTCGACGTTGTATTCCGTCTCGCGACAAAGCCTTGATTTGTCGCAGTGTTTGAGCAACAAACAGAGGACCTTTAGAGCGCGCGGCAGTCTTCACACAAAATGAATAATCAATTTTTAAACAATTTCACGCCGTGAGCAAGGCGGGAAAAAACACAATTAGTTTAAAGCGTTTAAATTAACGAATAAATATTTTGCTGCGAATAAAGTGAAACGCAAGTGACGCGCGTCACCGAAACGCACATTTCCAACGCGGTTTGTCAAATATCGTTTTTTTTTCCTCCTTTTTTTTTCCATGATTTTTTCCCAAGTGGTCTTTTCCACGCAAATGACGATTCCGCGGCGCCGCGATAAGGAATGCGAAAATGCCACCGTGAGCGTTCTTTCAGCGCGAAAACGGTAAGTGTCATCCCGTTCCTCGCAATGAAGCAGAATTTCTCGCCTCGATTCTTTTAACGGTTACGGTAGAATTTCTCTTGAGTATATAACTGAACCGAGCGAGAGTCCGAAATTCTTGCGGACGTAAGTGTACTCGGCAGCACGTACACGGTCGTCGGAAAAGGAGAAACTCGACACGAAGAAACATTAGGAACTATTTATCAGTTGACTTTCCGTTACTTCACCGAGGAGCCCACCCACTTGAGGCGGAAATAGTGCTTGGTCAAGGAAAAAGGCTTCGAGTTTATACGATAGTCGGTTAGTTTTACGAAGAGGGCAAAAGTTCAAGGGCTCAAAAGAAAATATCATAAGAAGAGACTCTTGATTGAAGTTAACCTCTATTGGAATCGCGTTTGCGCGAGAGAGCGCGGCTGGCGGTCACGAAACGTGGGCTTTGAGAAAAATTAAACGTTTTTACGTCCGCGTGATTTATAAAACTTCTCGAATTGTCGCAATTTTGCTTTGAAAGATTGATTATAAGAGCAGGTTAAAACGCAATTTATCGCGTTCTCGGTACAAGAAGGTATTTTAGACACGGTTGTAATTTATTTCAACATGAATACATTAACGACCTCATGCATAATAGCGACCCTGTGGTACGAATATTACTTTTCAAGCCGATGTTTATCAACTTGTTTATTTACCGCGTTTGACGTGCCTTTTACATTGGATGCTGCCGTGAAGCGTTAAGCGGAGTCTATTTGCAACAGCATTCTGTCACGTTGAATCCTGAAATCAAAGAGAAAACTTCGTCACGTTTACTATAGTAATGTCGTAAAAAAACATTCTGTCAACAAAATAACATTGCAAATATTAAATGTTATTTAAAGAAATCAAAAGTAAAACACCGCGTTTAGATTGTACAGCGGGTGTTTTTCGCTTTCGGATAACATTGCTCGCGAATGTACAAAAATTAACGAACTTCGTTGAAACCGCGTATGGATTGAAAAGCCCGGCACGTTTAAAAATTAGCGGATAGAATCGCATACGCTCGCTGAAAGATAGCAATAAAACGAAAGAAAAACGCGAAAGAGCACGTACATGTCTCTCTCTCTCTCTTTTTTCTGACGAGATACTGCGGATCGCGAGCACTTAATTCGCCACGCTCCAAAACCGTATTTAATTCACGAAAGAGTGCGCTTTACTCGAGATTTAACTCCGCATATTCGACGTCGTAAGCGACTAACGTCCGACGATGCATCAGAGAGGGCCCGCCCGGGTGTACATAGCCCGCAGCGCAGACGTAACTACGTTAGCCCCCTTCGTGACGGTCGGTAGGGTCCTTTGAGGGTGGCGTGGGTGCCGAATACCAATCAGTTATGTCAATTGGCCTCAACAAAGTAATGAATGGTAATTGCAAGCCGCCGGCACGTCCGTCTCTCTTCGTCTCTCTGACGGTGTGCACAGGTCTCTCTACCCTTCGACCGATTTCAAACACCGCGTGCTTTCCCTCTCGACTGGCCACGACGTCATGTACAGGTCTCACGCGCCCACGTCACGAATGGATCCTCCTTCCCCCTATGACGGTCGTCACACAATCGATTTTAAACCGTCTAATCGGATTTTCCAGCGGAACACGAGCCAGGGCGTCGGTAATCATCAACGGATTTGCACGAATCAAGCGAGCTGGTCCCATATAACAGCAACCGACGAAAGAATTCGCGAACGATTTGCGAATCAGTGAAACGAACGAGCGAGATTCGTCGGAGAATGTTCCATTTCAAAAGGAGATAAAATTCCGGCTTTTGTAAATGTAATTTAAAAGTAGTGTAGATTACTTTTTCTATTTTTTTTCTCTCTCTCTCTCTCTCTCTATTTCTCTCTATGTTCACGTCCGCATAAATGCGCGGTTTTTATACCGCGACATTTCGTCAATCGTTTAAAAGCCGACCCGTAAAGCAACGTTGGCAACTTTCTTTTCGAATTTCCTTCCGCCGTTTTTTTCCGGAAGCCCTTTTAAAATTCGCTTAGCGAAACGAGCCCCCTTTTTGTTGGTTTCCCGGAAAGATTTAAAGGAGCGGCATGCGCTTTGCACCCAATGACGCGGCACGTTTCGCGGACATGTGGCGAGAGAAAAACGAGAATAGTCGCCTGCCTATCTGTTATCTGGTAATTACGCCCCGTAATTACGAATCTTGCATGACCAGCGGTTCTGCCTCCTCCCACCCCCCCCCCCGTCTTGCTTTTCCGGAAGGTCGGAAAAATAGGATTTTCCACGGTGGTGATTATGTTTTGCATTTCCGTGTGCAATTACGCTTGATTGCCGCCGGCGAATTTTGCCTCGTGCTTCTCTTTGCGCAAAGAAACATATCCGGCTCTTGCTCTTTGTAAAGTTTACGCGCGATGTATCCGTCTACGCGTGACGCTGTGAAGAAACGCTCAAGCGTAGTCTCTGTACTCTTCTCCCTCCGCTATTTCTTTATTAACGTTATTCAGTCCAGCGTAACACAAAAGAAAGTGCTCAGACTAAACTTCACGTTTTGTTTCCATGTTGTTCGTTAATGTTCCCTTGTCTATAAAAAAGAGCCGCGAGAACGGAGTCTTCTCTCTCGCGAATAACGCTCGCGTAGTATTCGCAATACGACGCGATAGAATGTTATCGTATCTCCCCTTCGACGACAAAATCACACTTGTTTAATAGTCGGCACGAAGTGCGATATGAAAACATTTCGCGGCGTTCATTTGCGTTATTCGCGCGAGTAACAAAAATATCACTCTCGCTTATTAATGCGCATCGAAGATAATTACGAGTGTATTTTTAAATGCTCGTTGTTTGTCGTCGACACAAAAAAAATTTATTTTAGTACATTACAGCGTGCGAAAGTATTAAACAGACAAAAATTTTCGGTTTTTCTCGCAATGAAAAGAGAAAATAGAAATTACACATGTGAAAAAAAAGCTTAATAAATATTGAGAGAAGTCTGAATCTGGCGTTAAATAATGGTTTACCATCGTTTGAAAAATGTATCCTCCCACAAATTGAAAAAAAAAAAAAAAAAAAAAAACGATCTAGTCGCGGAAAGCTCGGCGAGATCCCGTACGCGGAATATACATACATACGTGTACCATCCACGTCGTCGTTCATTTATGAATTTGAAATTACACGTAAACGGAATTGAGCGCCAGGAATCGCTCGACGTAATACGCCATATATGTGCTAGATGTTTGTATTAATTTGCAATGATAATGAAACGACTGTTTGCCGAAAGTTTCCTTCGTGCCATTCGACCGCTGTTTATGATTGAAATCGATTTATTTGTGCATCGAAGCCGTCGAGCATATTCGTCACGTGCAAACACTATACACGAAACTCCGTGCGCGATATATGTATATACACCGCGGGAGAGCGCGACGAGAGAGATGCCGGTAAACATTGATCGAGACTCACGAAATTGAAATTCAACGGCGTATCGTTGTTTACCAATTGTACTACGGCTCCTCCATAATCAATCGCGCGAAATTCGCGTGTTTCGCCGCATCCGAAGCAACGTCTTATTATTGTATTATTATCGTTAGATTTTCTTCGCCGCGCAGTGATGTGGATCATTATTGCACTTATACATATATATATATATATATATATAGCGATAACAAATAGTCACGTAAGTGTGTTGTGTGTGTCCGTGTGCATGTTTGTGTGCGCACGTACTTAACGTACTACGCGCGAACATATCCACGTACGTTTCCCGTAGTGAAGGTTCGACTAAATCCTTGAAAGAGCTACGACAATGCCGGTAAGTGCGGCCCTTCGCTCACAATGCCCATGCAGTAACAAGGTTCGTGTGAAGTGCTCGCAAATCAGACCCGATAAAATGGTAATCGCACACCGAGGTAGAAGTTTGCCCCGAACGTCCGACCGCCCGAGAGAGTGGAAAGGAAAAGAAAAACCGACGCCAGGTCCTTATTCGCTGACAGTTCTTTCCGACGTGCTGCCAATCAACCAGCCAGCGGGGAAGTTTCTTCTAAAGTACGTCGTAAAGCGCATGAAAGGATTGATAGTCCGCGTTCAAGCGAAATATCGCACAAACTTCAAAGAGCGTCTTCGAATATAGCGTGCGGTGAAGGAAGAAATATTAAATATATATAATATATAATATATATAATATATAATATATATAATATATAAGCGGCGACATTTCGAGTGATGTTTGGAGATATCGAGACATCAGACAGAAAATTAAAAAAAAAAAACAATAAAGAAATTTGCCACGCGAATCATAATGCGACTAACCCACGCTGACAAATTTCACGCGAATTTTCGCGCGAGGATTTTTCGCACGCTTTCGTCCTAAGTCGGAAAATGCCTTTATCCGGCCGCGGAGTGTCACGGAGAAGAGCTGAACTCCTGAAAAAACTTTTTTTCGGTGATTTATTCGTGTCGTACGGCAGGATTTACATCCGCGCGCTTTTTTTCCTTTTTTTACGAACTCCACGAGGGAAGAAAAGTCACTTCTTTTTCACGGGAAAACGTAGAGAGATAGAAACCCCCAGTTCTAACTCTATTCCTAACCCTCTGATCTGTAGACTAACTCGCAAAAAATGTAGCGTGCACAGATACACAAACATAAATCCAATTCACGTTTCAACGTGCGCGCGCGCGCGATAGACATGTTCATTTACCGTAGCGCGTGGATGATAAAAGAATGAGTGATGGTATGAAGAGCTCGGCGCTCATTATCCATTAACAATGCGCCCGCAGTTGGTTGGCTCGAAGCTGTTTGCATGTGCTCGTCTATTTCCATGAATAATTTCCTCAAATAAAGTCGATACTTCAACCTGGCGGAAATACAATCAGCTACCTTGTTTACATGTACAATCGCAAATTGTTGTTTTCGCGAGACGCAATTACTTTTTATTTAATTTTCGATGCGTACGCGATGATACAATTTTAAATATCGGATTTATGTAGATATTTTTTTTTTTTTTAATCAAAAGTGTACGCGCTGAATATGTTAATCAATGCGGATAACGTATTGAAATTTCCTTTATATATCTGATTAACCGATTTTACGAATGTATCTATTTGTCCGGTTCGGCGTTCATCAGTAGATACGTGGTGCAGTTAATTCCTAGACCATATAATAATCGTCACCGCATTGTACGTGACGGGCGTGGTTGTGACCGCTAATTTCTGGGATTATTAGGAAGGCTTTATTAGCATTAGCGCAAACGGATTTTATCTTTCACGTAATAAAGCCATTACTTAATCAGCAAAGGGCACGCGTAATTTGCAATAACGCACGCAATTCGTTTTTTATTTGTTTTCATGAATCTGCCATGTCTCGTTTTTAATCTTTTTTTTTTGTCGCGTGTGTACTCTAATAAGATTAGATTTTTTTTTAAGACACGGATAATAAAAATTATACGCCCTAATCGCGTTAAAAAGTAATTAATAGTAGTTAGATGTTAACGCAACAACGATGTGGCAATAATAATTACCGATAAAAATTAATTGGATTCAACACAATAATAAATATCTTGCTGCATGTAAAATCGGACTGAGACTATTCAGTTATATTTTGTAGATTTTGAATCAAACAATAGTTCGATTTGATCTTTCGTTATGCGTTCGAGAACAAAGAGATTGTTAGAACGTTTGTACGGTACGTAGCATCGATAGTCGGAGCGAAAGCTTCTTAACCTTTCATGCTGCAGTCGTTGAACTGCACCAATCGCGGGCATAGGCTCGGTCGTACGTCACCGACATCTGTGCTTTACATCGACTGATGCAGCATAAGCTTTTGTCTTGCCTTTCTGCGAATATTTCGGAAGAATATTTCATCTCGGGAGAAGCTTCATATCTTCCAAGGCGAAACTGCGATCTATCGATTGACATTCAAATATCCTGCGGCGAATGGCAAACTATCCCTCCCTTCCGATCTCGAGAGACTCTATCTTTCGCTCGCCGTGCAATATTTTGTCGGCACGTTACATGCTGTCGTGTAACAGTTGTTTACATTATATAACACAGTTTTAATATAATTTTTTACGATTAAACACATTATTTTTTCTCTTCTCTCTTGTACAAATGTATTACTCGAAGCTGTCCAACAAACAACAATCTTCAACCAAACCTACAGAAAGTCACACTTGAATACACACACGAGGAAAAATCATACTGCAATAGCATTCTGAAATAGCAACGTCGCGTCGAACTCCAATGTGTTCATAGACATCCTTGATAACCAATATCCGGTGTGCAAACTCTCCTATTGCTAGATGCGCAGACACACATATACATACATACACACACACATACGCAAGATGACAAATATGCTCTTACTACGCCCCATGGCGCATATATTATTCATACTGCCATTATCATAACGCAATGTCGACTGGTTTACGAAGCAAAGATGCTGTTCCTGATAGTTTGGAAGTGCTCCAGTATCGAGATAACTTGGCATAACCTAGGATCGTCGTCGAGCTCTCAATTAACGCGAGAGACGTCTCGCGAGCAACGTTTTTATCCTACACCTCTCCCAAATGGATAGTTTTTTTTCTTTGAAAGTAAAACAACAATGTAGTTTGAGCACGCTACTTTACATAATGAATTCAACTCTGTTTTACACGCGTGCGCGTGTCATGATTGCATAACAAATCCGCGGCAATGTTTTACACGCGCAATCTACGCTCGTAACAGAGATAATAATTATCGGAGCAAGTTTTAATGGTACGGTGCGCGCACGACCCGTATAAAGAGACATAAAGAGACACCGGGCTGGCGGCATGTCGGGAATGATTTAGTGTGATGATAGCACGGATCTCGGACCTGCATCGTATTTCACGTGCTGTGATCACACACGCGCGGTGGCATGGACGAACCACTTTTGTCGGATGAACCTCGCGCCGGACGGGGGAGGAAGTGTCCATCGGTAAAATGAGACTAATGCACTTGGAGAGCACGTGCGCCAACGATGACACATAGTTTGTGTGCGCGCTGTTTGTGTACAAGGCGACACGTGACACCAAAGCAGGGACCGCGCGCTTTACAGAAAAAGAACGGCTACAAAAATACGTGTGTTCACCTGGACGGCTAATGTGTTTGTCGAAAAAATCTACGTATGATGTGCAAACAAAATGCGTAACGAAGGTTGTTTTTCTCCGTTAAATTAAATTACGCTGTAATTAAACACACGTTAAATAACACACACATATATATATATATATACAGGATGTCCCATAATTGTCCCGTAAGTTACGTGACTTTAGTCACATATTGTTTTTTCACTCTTTCTTCTCTCTATTTTTCGAGTTTGATTTTCATGCGTTATTTTTTTACATCTCTCATATGTGTATTATAAGGTTGTTATTGCGTTATTTATTGCAAATGTCGCAAAGTGGTAAAGGACTTTTTGACTCAATATAACCTTCTCTACTTGCTCATGAGAGATTGCGGGACACCCTGTATATATATGTTATATACATTTTGTGCATGTTTACTGTTCTTCATGTGTTATACAAAAGCGAAGTTTTGCCAATGAGCATGTAGAGAAACACATTTTTATGCGCGGCCATGTTTCAGATAACAAGGTATGTAAATATTGTGCGCAAATTTGTTTCTACAACAGATGCAGCATTTTTCGAGCTGTCCAAGGCATATATTAAGTTTCACAGCTACGGCAATAACAAAACATAGATTGTAACTATTCATGCGCGCGTCGATTTGATAAAATTTTCAAAACTCGAATTGTGTTTTGACCGTTATTGCGTTGTGCTATTTGACTACATTTTGCTGCATTCTAGTGTTTTTTTAATATTGTAAACGCAAACGTTACTCTGTACAATTGAAACGTAAACTATACAAGATAATTTTTAAAATGTATGAAAACTGAGGTTTTGATCTAATTTTAAAATTAGACACGTTGTACAACTGTAAGAGCGTTTTGCAAAGTCATTTTTACATTTGTATAATTATCTTAATTAACAAGAAATGCGATTTAGAAAAAAAATTGAATGTAAATATAATCTCGTTAATACGTTCCAACTTCTCAGATTTCCATCTTTTCTTTCGTTCACGAACTGAGATTGATTCTACCTTTTAATAATTACGTAAGAATAGAAGGCTTGATGAGAAAGTATTCTCGAGTTAAATTGCAATCGTGAACGATCGCGAACAATTCTGTTTTTTCTCTGTAAGTTTTATCAGTTCTTTTAAATCAACATCAATAATATTTTAACGACACGGTAAAAACAAATGTTCTAAATATCTGAAAAAATCGTCAGTTGGTAATTGCTGATAATAACTAAAACAATGTCAATCCAATTACGTCATTATCTAATAACATATCTAATGACGTAATCTCAAAAAAGAAGTACAAAAATATCAAGTAAATCTTATAAATCTCTGAAAACGTCTTTTCAAAATTAAATTCTAGAAACACATCTTAAAAAACTCAAAGACCGGTTTTACATTCTAATTCAATTGCTTTTTAATTTAAGAGGAGAGAAACAGAAAAGACCAGATGAACAAAGACATAATGACTTTATGCGGTTTTAAAATTTTATTTTATGGAATCAATTTGCATTGTTTTCAAGAAAAAAGACCTATCGAGAAGAAAGTGAGCGAGATTCATTAGAATAGACCTTAAGTTTATTACTCGCGACTTTTCGGCCAGTGAAAGTGGAGCAGAGGAGAGTTCCAAGCATACTCCTGGGACTTGAAGAAAGACATTCCGAGATCGTTATCCGACATTTGGCTCTGATATCGAATAAGAGTTCTTCGGACTTATAAACTCAAAAGAGGAAACTCTCTTGAGATTAAGCAGAAGAGAAACGTCCGTTTGTGCGAAGAAAGCGCGGCGCTATTTCAACGTTGCTTCCCCCATATTTCGCGATCCATTCGATCCAATTTGTTAACAAGCAAATTAAAAGTTTCATTCTGACCACGCGCGCGGAAGCTTCGAATTCCCCGAAATAAAAATTATAACCATTTCTGCGTAACGTGCATCACACGTATATATATAAACGAAATACAAACGATATAAAGTAAAACGTCAAATAATCCCAATTTACATGTTTACGCGATAGCCACGCGTGTATATCATCATCAGAAAATTGAATCATGTCATGTCTGTTCAATATTGCCTATTGTATACTTGTTATTGTTATAATATGCATATTCTCGACATTTCCAAATATCAAAACCTTAATTAAAGATATTTCGTATTTTACTTTTACATGACAATTATACTTAATGAAATATTTGTTTCGCGCGAGATTTACATACGCCTGGTAATTTTCGCTTATTTATTGCGCCCATTTATTGGTCCTGGAAATTCAAATGCGTTGTCATGTACAAATAAAATACCATTTTTATTACATTTTTTTTCTCGCGATATGTGTGTTTGTGTGCGTATTACCGAAGCATTAAGAGCACTTTTTTCCGATTCGTTCCCCGACGTGTGTCGCTCGAATTTTTTGAAAGGATCTCGCGCGACATCAACGGAGGACCGGCACGATTCAAATCCTAATGCAAACGGATAAGATCTCTCTTGCAGTCCGTAGATACGACTACTACTTGCGCACGGATCCGGGTGCGCAGATAGGAAATTAGTTTGTTCTCACTAATCGCACCGTGTGGTTTACGTGTGTGTGTGTGTGTGTGTGTGTGTGTGTGTTGGCAGGGAGCTACCGCGCGCTCGTAGGTTTTGCTATCTTGCGCGCGGTTTATCTGAAATCTGGACAGTGACACATTGTTGCTACACCGGATATTTCTGTAACAATAAAGATCTGTCACAGTACGTTCCCATCATTCGCATGATGCGTGTGACGTGTCACGCGGGTTTCGGATTAAATCGTATTGCGTGGATATCTCTCTATCGAAATTTATAATTACGGAGATATTGCAATTATTTAATCTGTCACGAAAATTTTGTAATCGAGATCTCAATGTGCAACGCGAACGAATTTCGCGTAAAAAAATATTTCGAAACAAAATGAGAAATGAGAAAGAACCGTGCGTGAACGGAAAGGCATGTACGCTCATCTTCTGAACTTTGTTGTTTAACACAGAGAACAATGTAATTATGTCTATCAATATTTCATCTTGTGTTAATGCATTGTTATTAGCTCTTTGTTGCAGCGTGTAAACGCTTCGAGCGCACTTGGAAGAGAAATGTGCAGCAAGAAACGTGAGCATTCGGCGGTTTCTTCCGCGAAGAAAGCGCGCAAATCAGTTTGTGCTAATGAGACGCGATTTATACAAATGCAGCGCAAATCTGTGTCTTGAGACGCCGAGATATAATCATTACTTCCCGCTCTCTTCTCCTCATCCCTTGTTTCTGACTAACGCGCGAGCATTCAATTGCAGTTTTCCATTAAATTTCCGATAGATTTTTCATACCAGCCGCGACGTATGAAGGTTATTCTCGCTCTCTGACCAAGATCACGATCGAGATTTGTTCTCTCTAACCCGCACGTGTGCGCGATGCATTATCAGAGCGCGCGTTTGAAGAGGCACGAACGGCAGTTGGAGAACAAATGATAACGCGTGTTAGCGAACAAAGCAGCGCGATCGGCGAAAGATTGCCGCGTATTTCTGAAACGATTCTAGCGTACATGCTCTCTCCCTGGGGCCAGTAACTTTCCAGATAAATCAAATATGTAGCGCGTGAAATGGGGCGCGCGCGAGAAAGAGGGAGAGAAGAACAGACCAACTATACTCTCGATAGGTCGCGCGGAATGAACGGGAGCAAAACGGACACAGAATCCTCTCGTTGAAGCTTCCCCGCGCGTCGTCGAACTGTCTACGCCTCACACATACTCGAACCCCGAAAACGCGATAATGTCGCGCGTAATTAATTCGCCGTTGGAGTTACACATTATCCCTCTTTCCCTTTCCTCTCCTTCCATCCTCTCTCTAGTTGCGCATCGTAATCGCTACGAGAGAGAGAGAGAGAGAAACGCCTAAGTTGCCTGAAGCCCCAGAGATGTCGGCTGTTTGTAAATAATTCTAATCTAGATATCGCTGCACCGAGCATGAAAATTGAGATGGGCGAGGGGAAGGAGAAGGAGAGGAGGGAAAACGTATCCCAATTCGCAGCGTATTAATCAGAATACGAGATAACGTCGCGCGACACTCCGACTACCACCCCCGTTGCGCGATCGCAATGTTAGAGTTGCGGCAATCCGTTCGGGTGTACGTGCGCACACGTACGCCCTAAAATTACGTCGACGCGCATGTTTGCACGCGAGGATATCAATAATTTCGAAGCCGATCGGCTTCACGACTCTCTCTCTCTCTCTCTCTCTCTCTCTCTCTCTCTCTTTCTTTCTCTCATCCTCTTTCACCAGACGTTGAAAATTGGATTTGTAAGTCACTTCGACGTGTATATCTACATATATGAGAAGCAAAACTATATTACTCCCGCGTAATCTGTGCGGCATTAAAAGATATTGTTAGAGAAAGCGAAGACATTAAGCTTGCTTACAATATATTAACGTAGTACAAGTATTCTGACTTTGTAAGACCTAATACCTGCGTCGCGGAGAGTGAATTTAAATGATTACATTAAAGCAGTGTTTCACTCCCTTCGCGTCTCTCGTGTGAGAAAGAATTTCAGATCTTATAAGGTTTAACACGCGACACGCGAGTATTATTAACCCTTCAATTATGCATCCTTCGATAAGTTCCTTTATACACATGTATATATCGCATGCATTTTTCTGCTACACACGCGGTATTATAATTGACGCGGGCGATTACCCCGCGTGGCTCGGTTTTTTTTCTGTGATGAAAAAATGATACAGGGTTAAACACTGTAATATAAAATCACCCACGCGGTAACATATATAAACGTTTGATAAAAAATAGTCCGGGAAAAAAGAAAAGCGCAAAAATACATACCGTACGCGAGTGAAAAAAAAAATATATACCGTATTTTATGATATTTTTATTTAATATTCTAATATTACTCTCCGCACGCGCGCGTTACTGCTGTCTGACGCAAAGGTCATCGGTTTTTACGGCCTCTGGCCGTTTTTTCTGTCTTTTATTTATTTCACGCTCTGCGTACATCCACCGTTCTCGTTGTGTTCGTGTCTTCCAAACAGAATATCCCCGTCTTCCCTCGGAGCGTCGAGAGAAGAATCGCCGCAAAATAACGACGAGCGGCCGGGCGTGCCCGGTATCGCGATGTTCACGTATTCATTAAACGCGCGTGACGCCGCGTTACTTTTAAACGTCCCGACTTAACACCGGCCGCACGTACCGCAAATATATTGCAGGAAGTTCACCAAATGCTGCGCTCGCAATCCGCGCAACGATACACGAAACCACATTCGCTTTTGTTCCTCCGTTACAAAAGGGAGGCGTGGTGTGCATCTGTCCCGCATCCGGCGAAAACGCGGAATTGGGCCCTCCGGGACAGTCGCTTTAATGAAATCGGCAACTAATTTTATACTCGTCAGAGGTCGGTTATATCATCGACATAGAGCGCGTAACTTTATAGCGCCGTTGGCTCCTGTTACGTCGTCGAACATACACATCGCAGGCGGAAGAGCTTTGTTCTATTTCTCTCTGTCTCTCTCTCCCGTGCAGCTAACGATATGAGATTTGACGGATGTCTCCCGCGCGATAGGAGGTAGAGAGATATTATTTCTCTCTCTCTCTCTTTCCTCTTATGCAGGATTCAACCCTTCTCTCTTCGATAAATATGAAGTGGATAAAGGACGACGTGGCGGGACCATGTCGTAATTAGTATGCGGAACTTTGACATCTTAAGATAGATCGCGTCATTCCTTAAAATCACCCCTCCGTGAAAATCATTACTTGCAGACCTTCCTGGGAGTCCTTCGTGTTTTCTGGAGCGAATGAGCGATAGGTCCGCGCTTAGCTTCGCGCGCGTTAGAGACTCTCTCTCCTGCCTCTCTTTAGCAAAGTATCGCGCGCGCCTTTGAGCGACGTCCAAAGAAGGTTGCGAAACGAAGTAATTAATGCGCCGCGTTTCTCGCGCGCGGCTTCAAGCCCCGTCTGTTTTCCGTGAAGTTTTACGCGGGATGATGCAAATTACTGTTGGATATATATATAGTACATCCAACTGTGTGGTTAGTTTTATTGGAGATTTAAGCGAAGAGAAGAGATGGTCATGATATGAGATTCACCTCATTATGCGTCTTTGATCCGGAAAATTAATCATTTAATTTCAACGATTTCGTGTTCATTGCGTTCGAGTGTTTACTTCCTCGACTTTTACGAAAATTGCGAATTGTGTGTGATGAGTGCATTTTATTTTTTACAAAAAAATTAATTTGACACGTTGTTTCTCTCTCTGTGTATATGTATATATATTTGTAATTGTGGAATATGATCCCGTATACTACGAGGGAAAAACACTCTACGCAACGTTAACAACACCGCGGTTAATTATGAAGTTAATTGTAAGATAACACGTACAAAACCGCGCGACGAATTTGTTAGAACGCTTACGTACCTCTGTAATTGATTTCAACAGCGCGAATGCATTGTTTCACTCGGTGATTTAGCGAGTACGCGGTTGCCCCAGCGCGTACGCGATACTATCAATAACATGGCGTATCAATATTACGCGGCTAGATATCGTAATCTGCGCGTGCAGCGGAAAGCTCTCCTATAATCCGATCAGTTGTAACAACCGCTCGCGGAAATATATTTTTGGTTTTTTCAGCTTTTTTCTAGTTTAAATTTTGGCGCACACGCGAAAGAGACAGAGAAAGAGAGAGAGAGAGAGCGAGAGAGAGAGAGAGAGAGAGAGAGAGAGAAATAAAAGATAGACGCGTTTAACAATACGGAGACGTTGCCATTTTCTCTTCCTTGAAAACGTAATGTGATTTTCCGTGTATTCAATTAACGGACCGACACGAGTATAATTACTGTCACACGGAGTATGCAAAATTTATATAATACACGTCTAAATGTTGATTAAAATTGAATAGTTTTTTTAACGAGGCCTGTGTGTACTGAAAATTATGAAAATTTAATAAATAGACAAAAAAAAGAGTATAAACTACACGAGCACATGCTAATGAATAAACGCATTAATATAAACAAATTAACATATTTTGCCGCTGACGTGCAATTGGACGTGTCAAGACGCACGAGTGCGTTAACCTAATTGAAAAATGCATTAATATGCACATCGTCATTTACATCGTGACGTCATTACCATATATACACATTTTAATCTTAATTTTCGAGTTTACGGTCGATAATCAAGAATTAAACCACACACACACAACGCCGATTGGCACATATAAAATATGTATTATAACAAAATGACAAACGAACGAATAAATGATGATGCGTAGCTAAATTTCAACTCGTCTGCTCGACGAAGCAGCTTGCTTGCACAAATGAGACGCACAACAACTGTGTGCTTGCAATTTATTCGCATAAATTTGCAACTAAATACGATTTTGCGATTTCTTTTTTTCCCTCCCCTTACAAACAAACAAGTGGAAAAAGAAGCGTAATAGAAATAAGCGCGCAAGGATAAACTTAATAAGCTTAGTAAATGTGGTATTATATCAACAAAGTAGCTTAATCCTTAATGACTGAGGCGCGGTGTGCCCAGAATCTTGTTTGCGAGACTGCATCTCTCTAATTCTGTTGGGATCCGCAATCTATGTCTTTGTTTACAGTCTTGTCTGACAGTGCTCTTTGCACTTGAAGCGTCAGCGGTAACCGGTCTACTCTTGTTTCCGTTCCCATGTATTATAAGCTCTCTCTCTCTCTCTCTTTATCTTTCTCTCTCCCTCTCGTACACGCCCCGATGCGCGCTACTTACGCGCCAGAATCGCGTTCTCTCAGAGAAGGATACAAAAGTGCGTTGCATTAACATACGGTTCGTTATACATAAACCTCGCGGTTTCATATACACACGCTTCGCGCTTAAAATCCACTCCCGCGCGCTCTCTCACACCACCGTCAGCTGGAAAATTATGAGAAATATTATCTTACGCGCGTGTACTTTGTAATTCCCTTCTCCATTCTCTCTCTGAGTGGACAGAGCGCTTTTTAATCTCTCAACGTTTCTTATCTCCGGATACTTGGAATATGCTTTAAAACGCAGGAAGATTACATTCTTCGGTGTATACTTAGAGGGATATATAATAGTTACTTTCCAAGAGAGAGATGATGACGCGCGCGCTAACGCGCGGACTTGCTTACTGCACTTGACGGCGCTTCGAAAACGAAATTATCACGTTATTCGCAGAGCTTCGTTTAGATTTTATCCGCGTCGATACGAGCACCGCGTACGAGGCTGATGGAAAATCGAAACCCTCCAGCAATGACGAAACTTTCTTAATTATCGATTGCGAGCGTTATGCGAATGGAGTTGTTCCCAGGAGGAATGGAGGAAGAGAATATGCGCGTACATGTGTATGTATGCATGTTTATATATGTGTGTGTGTAGAAAATTGTTGTCAGCTGCGTCTACTCGCATACATTTAAACACGTTTGCATCAATATTGTCAATTAACAAACTTTCGATAAGTGTTTCGCTTACTCAGTTTCTCGCTACGAGTTTTACGAAGAAGTTAAAGACGAAGAAAGAAAGTTCAATTAGGTAACTCGACTCACAAACAATCTTTTATCTTTTGTATTAGAAGTAAAGTATTTTGTGGATATTGTTTTACGTATGATTTTTGTGAAACGTCACGTCGCGCTTTCTTATAAAACAATAAAGAAGACGATAAGTTAACAGAAAAGTTGCGTGCGAGAAAAACTCTTAAGACGAAATGCGGATCCCGTGATAGTCAGCATTCGACGTGCGCTACTTGCGAACGAATCGACGAGGAAAGGCATTATAATGAAATCGGTTTTCGCTTAGCGCGGCGCGTTCTCAACCGGCCTTTATTAAATCTGCGATTTCGTCGTCTTCCTTTCTCTCTCTTTCTCTTTATTTCTCTCTCTCTCTCTCTCTCTCTCTTTCTCTATTTTCTCACTCTCTTCCTCTCTTCTTTTTTATTATAATTCACAGCTTGCAATCCTTGCGGCTCTATTCTCGAGCGACGGTCGGTTGTGGAACCTGTCTATTGCTCCTCGTTCCTTTCTCCTTTCTTGCCGCCCCCCGATCTTCGGACGAACCTACAATGCCGTCTTTACTGTTCGATAGCCTCTTCCGTCCATCGCCGTGAATTGAGAAGGAATAAAACCGTAATGCACGTGAAAAACGTTTAACGGTAACTCGACGTATTCACTTTACTTCGCGCCGGCAGCGGCGAACGTGTTTTCGAATTCTCTTTACGGCCGCAAGATCTGCAGTACACTTGCAGATGCGACGGAGCCATTATTTACAGAAGAAAAAACAACAAGAAAAGCTTCAAAGAAACCGAAGTGCGCCTTCCCCAAGACGTTTTTCCCCGAGTCTCGCGAATACGGCAAATTAAAGTTAAACAAATTTTGATGGCACCGCGGTAACACGTATTTCTTTATTTCCGCGCGGAAAAGGCGCAAATAACAAGAATTTTTAGCCTTATAGCTTTTTGTATGCGGGCGAAACTGCGCGCAAGCTCATCATCGACGTTCAACACGATAAAGCGTTTTATAAAGTTCAGCAAACTCCGGGCGAAAGATAGCAATATGATTATCCGAACATAAAACGCCACGGCTACATCGTTTCCGAACTTGGTCCAAAAATAAAGAAAATTCCTCGAATTTTATTTTGAACTATAAGAAGGGAAAAACCAAAGATCTTATGGTCCACGTTAGAGATGGACGTTCAAAAGTGACATAAATCAGTGTATTCCGATCAAAATTTATTGTTGATCATCTTCAACACTGTTATTGTTTATTTTAAACGTTATATTCTGTTATGTACTGTTATTATTTATTTTTAGTTGAAAAAAAGAAATATACAATATAAACTCTTTGAAACTCGGAAGAGAAATTATTGCGAATAAACATAGTGAGAGTCGTAACATCTCTTTTCCTTACAGATTGTTTTTCGAGAGATTGAATGAGTGTGTGAGATATATGTGTGCGGAAAATGTTTCTTCCTTGATGCAATAGAAAAACTAATTTTCGGCGTGATCTGGGTTTCATCGCCAGCGTTGGAAACACGGAGAACGGAATTAGGAGAGCGCTGTTAGCCGCCGGGTGAAATGGGCTTCGGGTCTCGCTTTGGTCGCGCAGTTAATTTTAGTTTCGTTTGGAACATTTTGTGTCGGCGATAGCCGTAGGCAATTCTCTTATGCTGTTCGTCGAGCGGACCGAAAAAATTTCACGACGCAAAAGTTACGTTTTTTCAAGTCATTTTAACCAAAACGTTATGCATTCGCGACGGTAAGTAAATTGTTGAAAACGTCCATTGTGAATATAATTAAACGCGCATTCCATTAGTTTTCAAGTGAACAGATTTGAGAAAAGAAAGAATGAAGAATAGGTATAAACGCAAAAAATTACATATGTTTTATATATATTGTACACACATATATATATATATAATAACAATATACCACGGAGAAATGTGTAATTAAAGCATTTTATAAATATGAGCTTATGCGATCAAATATCCGGAAAAAATTCACGTAAAATATGTTTATAAACAGTAGCGAGAAAATAGAAAAGTTAGTGTATATCGAGAAAAAAATATTGAATATATTAAAAATAAAATCAATATTTCCTAGCCTGAAGCTCTCTTTTATAGCTCTCTCTTTCTCTTCTACCCCTTGTCTCTGTATCAAGATCGATCAGTTTCTAAAAACCGTAAGGTATAAAGTAATCCTTGTAGAGTTGAGCCGTGGTGTCTACTCGTTAATAATGCATATCAATCAATGACCTATATAAGAAGAAGAGAGAAAGAGAGAGAGAGAGAGAGAGAGCGAGAGAGAACGAATGGAACCGATATATAACGTTCGCGCGTACGTTAATACTTAAACACACACAGCTTCCTTTTAGCGCGCCGGCGGGTTTTCTGGATACATTTTGCCCCGTATATTTTTCCGGTTACGTTAAGCATGCCTTATCGTTCGTGGCGTGAGTTAAGATCGCGTGCGCTAACTGTTAATAGCCCAATAAAAAGGTCATTGCACGATATATATGGAGAATTTTAATATTTCTCGGGAAGATTGCGCGTGGAGCCTTTCTGAGAAACGCAATAAAAATGCCAAAGACGCGGAAAAGAAGCTGCATAAAAGAAAATATACTCCTTTTTTTTTTGTCGTCGCGAAAAATATATCATGTAAAAACGTTGAAATTATTTACCGTGGAAACGCGTGCCGCGCTTGTAACAAATATTAATACAATTATACATATACAAAGAGAGATGCACGCTGTAAATGTTGCAAAATGGGAATTTGTGTAATCTGATTTGTGCAATTCATATTTTATCGGAGCGTTGCATTATACATGCAAGCAATTCTGCTATCACATAATTTTAATCAAAAAAAGTGATCTAATATACATATACATGTGTATACGTAAATATCCTAATATTTATATAGTATATTTATATACAATAGATCACTAGTATGTATATATATATGTTTTTATATTTTATATTTTATGTTTGTGTTCTCTTGAGAATGTGTATACAAGTGTGTGTTTGTTCAGTTTTAATTCCGGAGAGTATATTTCATAAATGCATATCGCGCGCGTTTGCAGCGCAAAGCTAGAAATCGGTCATATCGGAAGTATATTTCCGATATCGTGAAATCAGATGGAAAAGATATAAACTACCGACCGAAAAAGAGAAAGAGAGAGAGAGAGAGAGAGAGAGAGAGAGCCCGCGGCCGTTTAACGAACTTTTATTAAAATTGAATTCGAGACGCATGTTGCTCACGTATCGAACACTTGATACATACCTATGTACGGTTATATACGAACGAATCGGCAAACTACTTTGTGTGCGCAGCGTGAAAAACATGCGGAAACTTCGTAACGAAATTAATCGCGGTAATAAGAATTTCAAAAGTGATTTAAAAAAACCTTTCCATCCAAATAATTCGTTAATAACAGCACTTTGCTGATTCCGTTTTCTTCGTTAAAATTATGTAGCTTAAGTGTTGTAACGATCTTGAAACAATACACTATTCGCGTGTTTGTTAATCAAAAAGATATTAATAAATACATCCGCGAACATGAGAAATTGCAGCAGGCGAAGCGACAATCGAAATAGTCTTAAAACAATTCGAGTTAGGCGTCGCACCACGGAAATATTTCACATCGTAACGATGTAACGGGCTTAGAAGTAACGAAAAAAAAAAAAAAAGAAAAAAATACATAGCGATGTGCGTGCACGGGGATAATGCCGATACATAGCGTCGATACGCGCAGCTGCGAGTGTATAATGGCACTTTGCTTTAGTGTCGATAAAATACGCCACACTCGGATATATGAATAGCTGTTCTGCGAGTTTTCGCTTAACAATGACGTTGCTGCGAAAGATAAAACATAACTGTATAAAATAACAATTATAAAAATGTCGATTACAACGAGGCATGAATATCATAGATTTAGCCGCGTGCCATTTCCCGCTTTGATTTTCGACAGATTTTTGTTAGCTTTACTTTGGTATCTATATGCGGCCATGCGCGTAATTGTATGTATCTTTTTTTTTTTATGTATTCCATAGGCAATGTTTTTGAAAACGTTGCCTTTTTTCACACAAAGCTCATAAATATTAAAACAAGTCAGTATGAGACTTGCATCCGACGTGTAACGTTTAAAATTCGCAAAATCGTGGTTTGTGCGAAAATAAGGGTAGTTTTCTCGTTCATTTAGCGCGAGATTGTAAACAGGAATCGATAACTCGTTCGAGCGCAGAGTTGCAATCCTCTGAAGCATTAACTAACTACCGTCCACATTTCTTCAGCACATCGTCAATTTATTATGCATGCTGTAAAACAAACTCGCATAAAAGCGAGCCATAAAAGGCCCAGGTAGGTCAGCCCTGTGTGTAACTCCGCAGCGTCCCGTGTAATCGATGCCCCCTCGAACGTACACGTTGTACAGGGAACGAGAGTTGTGCGCTCGCTCTCTTTCTCTCTTTCTCTCTCTCACTCTCTCTCTTTCTTCCTCCGGCGTTACAGCGTACACCAGTCTCGTTGCAGATATTCCGGACGGAAATTCACCCGGGGAATTGCATATGTCATCATCGCGTTGTCAAATATTCAAGTCAATCTCAAGTGCTGATGACTCTTGGCAAACTATGTCCCGAACTAATCTAACCAACTCGTGACCAATTGAACAGCAAGTTCGGAAAACGTGCTAAGTCGATCTAGTCGCCGCACTGTGTGCAGCAGAGGCATCTGCAGACCGCATAAACGTGCATCATGCAGAGAGCTGTCGTCGATGCGGCAACAAGATTGCCTGATTAAAATTCATTGATAACATAAAATTTCTACAAGTAATATTGGCGACGATACAGCGTTTTATCGGATAACTTGCGTGAGTTATCAATTACTTGAGCATAAAATATTTAATTGGAAACTAATTTTTCAATTTTGCAACTAATTTCAATTTCGTGATATACATTTGAAATGTGATTTCCTTACCGTAATTTAAGCGAGAGTAAAATTCTGTGTAAATCGATGCATTAGGTATATAAGAGAGAGAAAGAGAGAGAGAGAGACAGATAAGCGTCTCAAATGCAATGGCTCAAACGGTCAACGATCCGATTGCACGCGCACGAGAATTCGAGTTGCGTACTAATGTATTGGCTTAATTAATGCAAATTTTCAACAAATTGATTTTATTTGAGATAAAATGATTAAGAATCAATTTTATGTCTATTTGCTAATTTATTTTTATTGATTCCGCATATTCGAGAGAGAATGTATTTCTTTTGAAAGAGTATCACAGTAAATATATTAATTTGCTACTTATTTATCCAAGATTATACTAATTAAACTAGTGCTACTCGTACAGTATCTGATGCTGATGGAATCTACAATTATATTTAACTTTTTTAAACACATTTGGAACAAAAAGTTCCCTTTAAAGTTTCTCTGTACACTTTAGAATATTCGACATTACATTTGTCAAATATATTTCACAAAACAAAGGTTTTTCATGTAAAATTTGTTTTTATGTAGAATTACTTTTTTAAATTGTTACTTTAAATTGTTAATTTCCTTCTTCAACATGTCTGAAATTAATGGAATTTTTCTATACATATGAGTGTAAGAATTAAATTAAGAATTAAAATAAAAATTAAATTTTTATGCAATCAATATTTTGCTTAATAAAACAGAATTATATAATGTAGAGAGACTTGTTCTTGTGTGACATGTACGACATGCCAGATGTTCGCTCTTAGAAAAAAAATGTCAAGAAAAATCTCTGTTATTTGTGAGCTTATAAGCAATTCATTGACAATGAATACATAAATTACCTGTAACACAATTCTTTGGCGAAAGATAGAAAGCTCTTTAAATTTCTATCACAAAGTGTTTTATATCACACCTATGAAACTAGGACAATTGTTCGTTATGATTCATGCAAAATGCACGCGTGATATAACTCCAACCGTAGTTGCTGTTTGAGTCATGATGGTCACGAGCCTGACTTGATATACATTCAGATAAAAGGAATTAATTTCATATTCTTCGCGTGCGCAAAAGCGAATATAGCGAACGTGCAAACAACATATAACATCAATACGTGTAAAGTAAATAAACCAGCTTTTATGTTCACAGGGTGGCATTTATGAAAGGAGGCGTCCGTCTTTTAGAATCAAGATTGCGTTATGCTTGCCTTTAAAATAAATATTTTCAAAGCTCGTTTTATAATTTGTCAATATTAATGTGGATTTATACACATGTATAAATACATGCATACTAAATTGCAAATGTGCGCGTATTTTGCATAAAACACATTTTAACCGCTTTACACATGTACACACACACATACATACACATGTGTTATATATCATTTAATTTAATTCTAAAAGTAGCGAAACGTTATCAAAATATGTTAATATATTCAACGAATCGTTTGCTAAAGATCAAAGTGAAAATATGAGGCTAATGCGCAATTTAGTTACATGGTAAATGTAAAGTAGATAATCGTTACATATGCTATATGTAGCACATTTGCAATTTCAATATTGCAAAGTGATTTATATACTTTATTATAGTTAAACATATATGTGTGTTTTAGCCAACGCTTACGCTTCGCATATATATTTTTGCGTCATTATCTTCTTCCAAATAAGCCCTTTTGATGATTTTACTCTAAAATTATTTGTCTCGGTGTTTATGTAACTATAAAAATGCCAGAAAGTATGAATTACATTAAAATCTTCGCGCGATACCTAATTTAATTTAAAACACGTCACTTAATTTTCAATTATGCATTCTCTTTAAAGATAATGTAAAAAAAAAAAAACGATCAATAATTTGCGATTATATAGAGAAAGAAAGAGATAATTGAATTTCACTTAAGTGTGTTATCAGTACTGTCTCTTTGTCCGAGCAATGATGCGCCGCTTGACATTATCGTCAAAGGATAATGGCTGTCAGCAAAAATGCATTTTGCTACGCGGTTGGTTCCGCGACATAAAAAAAAAAATGCTCTAATGACGTAATTAATTACGCGAGAAAAAAAAAACCTCCGACGGAGGCTCCGAAATAAAGTTCTAAAGTCTAAGGGAAGTGGCCGCGAGAGAGAAAAGCATCTTTATTGTACGACCGGGTCGCAAGTTTCGCGAGACCCTCGGAACATGATACCCGAGGCTTGGCCCCAGAGTTTTTTCGTTGGCGCGCGAGGTCACATAAACAGTGCGATGCGGCGCGCGGCGTTTTAAAGAGGAGCTCACGAGGAGAAATACGTCCGCGGCAACGGCGGCGGCGTTGCTTGAATCGCTTCGAGAAACGCGCGCACCTACTGCAATCCCGGAGTAAGATTTTTCCCATTAGTTATTAAGTCTCGAAAAGCGTGCCCGGAGAAAGCGCATCCTCGAACGCCAACCGAGCTTCGCCGTTTTCTCACTTCTCGCTTTATCGTCGAATCCTTCCTTCTTGCGTACACCGGAAGATATTACCCCCTTTCCCCCTCTTGTATATATAAATGCGGAAAATTTCTGCAGATTCTCGCGTCTCGCTCTTTTAACGAGCTTGTACTCTCTTAACTTTTCTCACAACTTTTGCCAAGTTATATATCGATAAAAATACGCCAGTGTTTATGGAACGCGAGATTTATTTTAGACGAAGCGCTAATTTCTCGCGCAAACCCACCCGTTTTATTCACGCTTACGTCATATAAAGTCGTAATCCCGGCATAAGCCAGATGTGCTACTTCTGATCTCCTACATTAGTTAAACCAAACTAGTCTAGATCGGCTTTGTGTTATTTCACGACCGGATTTAGAAACTCAATCTTGAGTGCTGGTACACGATCGATGTGCGCAAAAATATTCCATCGCACGCCGAGATGATATCGCACATATGGAAACTCCAAGCGCCGCGGTGAAATCGAAAAAAGAAAGTCAAGGAGAGAGAGAGAGAGAGAGAGAGAGAAAGAAAATGAGAGAAAAATACGGCAAATCATAACAATCGATATACACAAGAGAAACTCGAGGATATATGAAAAATAAGTCTCACATCGTCAGTTCTGCTACAATATCGAAGATACACAGGCGCTCGCGTTCCCTAATATCTTTTCGTTATACGTTATAATGCAAAATCTCCATGACAGACGGCCACATAATACAAAGAACGGCGTGTATCATTGTTCACAGAGAGAATCCAAGAGAGGCAGAGCCGCGCAGCTTTAAGTTAAACTTTTATCCCTCGATATAACGCGAACACCATTCTCTCTGCCGCGTGAATAAAATTCGCTGGATCCGTTTTTTTCACGAAATCTCAAGGTAAGGTCATTTCGTGATGTACGTTTACGACGCAGTCTCACGGCGTAACGGAGACGCTTCGTTGGTTTAATGAATTTTCCGTGATGTGTTCTCTCTTTTTCTCTTTTTCTCTCTCTCTCTTTCTCTCAGATATGTAATGAAAAAATTCGCGCCGCACGTGCACGCCACACGATTATATTCGCGGTCGATATTCCGCTTTCGATCAGCAAAATAAAGCTAACCACGACTTCGATATATTTTTACACGCTCGCGAGAAAAATGAAAGAGCCGTGGCAAAGCCGCAGAGAGCGTGAGTTATCAAACGAAATGCGTTTTTGCGCACGACTCAATGATCCGCATAATTTGCGGACTTTTCTATTTACTTCGTCATACGTATCTGACAACGAACTCTCGCGCTTTGGCTTCACGCTATTAAATTTTCATTAACGTTGCGCTTTTTATACTTCGCAAAAGTTTTGTTTATTTGCATTTGCGTTTAGCTACCGCACGGGCCGCAAACTTTTTCATAGGTATTTTAGAGTTATAAAAATCCGAGGAAATCGATACGTAATCGTTAGCAAACTTGTTCAATTTCCACACTTTCAAGTCTCGCGGGAATCTCGCCGTAAATGAAAGCTTATTGTTATATAACCTTCGAGAAAGACGTGCACAATCACGGGATTCGGACGAATATTGTGAAAATTATTTATTTATTTTGCGCAACAAAAACCTGCGCAAACCTCGGCTTGTATTTGCTTACTTTTTTGGATTTATCTTATCGAGCTCGAAAGTTCAAAGCTTTTTTTATTTTTAATTATTAAAACTTTTGTTTTTTTGTTAACACTTTTGAAAGAAAAGTTTGTGATTAGAAATAAAACGCTTTATTTGCGCGGCGGTATATTAACTACCCTATTTTTGCGGTAACACGCGAATAAACGTTGGATTACGAGAGAAATTTAATTCGAAAATATGTTTAATAATAATTAATCAACTCAATGTAAAGTTACATTTGATACTACATCAACCGTGCACGATGTATATGTATGCAGCTTGTGAATAAAATAACACTTAGTACTGGTGTGTGTGTGTTGCGTGAAAAATGTATAAATATCTTAAACACACACCGAGCAGACAACAAATCTTCTGATTGTTATCTATGCATTTAACAACTTGTTGCTGCATTTTCAAAAGGTTAATGCAAATAAGAACGCGGCTGTTTATTTGGAAGTGTTAGCACGAAAATGTTTTTTTCGTAGCAGAGACATCTACAAGTTCAAATTCATTTATTTAATGACACACATACACACATATCCGAGTATAGCGCGATAGCGGACACTTGCTGACACGATAATCCGACACGTTTTTCTTTTTCTCTCTTTTTTTAATCGTATTATCATCGAAATGGCAACCGCAAAATATCTGACAAAATTCGCTTCGCCAAAAATTATCATTTAAATTAGCACTCGATATAAACTTCTCTCCGACATTATTTGTATCCGTTTCTTTTCGCCTTTGTGTCCGGCCGAGAGCCCCCCGATAATAGTTCTTCATCTTGTCGGATTAGGTATTGTGCAGACTTAAATTTATTGCTGTATCCACGGCGAGACAAGAAGTATAAATCTCGCGCGATTTTCAACCGTTGAAGCGCCAACACGATGCGGGAATAAACCGCTTTTATAATGTCACACGCTGTGTTCGATTAGCCGATTCGCAATTATTGGAGAACGTTTCGCGGTAACGCCTTGATAATGCGGTGCGCGAACGCGGGGGCCGCATTTACACATAAATTATCCGCCAGCAAATGCATTAGTTGAATCGGCAAAACCGCAGTTTTACATCAGGCGAATTGGAAACGTCACACAGTTGTAACCAGTAACATACATCGATCCCGCGTGCATTTCAAGTTTGGTTCTTTATAAATGCGTTCACAATAAAAGTCATCCACTGTTGCGTTGAGAGTTTGCGATAACAAAAAAAAAACTTTTACGCAAAAGACATCGCGAAATAAAAAAAAAAAACTATTCTATTTTGATCGTACACTCTCTAAGTTTCTCAGAGTGTGAAAATGCAGTCGAAAATAGAGTGAATATTTTTATTCGTGCGAAAAGTTAATAAGCGCGTTATAAATAATAATCTTGCAATTATCGTCAAAAGAGTCTCAGCAGACTGGATAAGTAGATCATCGGCCTAGAAAGCGAAAGTTCGAGTCCATTCGAGGTGATTTCTCACAATAGGTTTTCTTTGCGTGAATAATCTGTCGATGATATTTTCCTTGAGTGACATTGTCACCTTAAACAGTGACTCTTGTGAAAAGTGAATTCTCACTGATGACGAGTAACAGTATTCTCACTATCGCATGGAGATAATGTCACTCTACATGAAATCCACTCGTGTAGAGTGACATTTTACTTGAAGAAATTTAAAGAACAAATAACTTTGTTCACAACACACAGTCAATATTAGTGTATAATACCAATTACACATTCCGACCTGCTCAATGTAACCCGTGACCTGACCTGACCTTAATCTACGCCGAACCGACCTGACCCTAACCCTAGATCAACCTGACCCTCTCACCTCAAGCGACCGTATAAATTCCCGAAGTGAATCAACAGTGCCTTTAACGTTTTTCATTTATTTCGTATTATCGTAGTATATATTTCCATTCAAAATTACACGTATTTCTGCACTTTGTACGGGTGTTTCTTTGAACACACATTGTATGGAATATATACACTCGAACGTAATCGAGAAGAATCGATAGCACATTTTTTGCACATTTATACATCGATGTCTCTACCTTCCCTATTATCTTGCGCATTGACTGTTTTGACAGTGATTTCGCATTGATTCTCAGAAACGTCCAATCGCGAGGAATATGCGCTTCGTTCAGATCGAACAAAAATTATGGACTGATTATAAGAGTGCATAGCACACACCAGGTGGTAGGAAAAATTCGAGGTCAGATGTAAATGTGTGCGCGCGCGCGTGTATTTGTGCATGTGTGCAAAAATGTCGATATAGGACCGTGAAAGAACGTACGACCTTCCTCTTAGCTTGTATGTATCGTAGGTATGTATCGATCTCAGTGCAGACGTCCGACAGGGATAGAAACGCTATCAGGAACAGTTGCATGCCCGGGGTTACTTTTATTTTTGGCCGGCACGATATGCCGTAACACGGATTGAACTATAAGCGCGCTGCGCGCACACATACACACACACACACACACACACGCATGCACAAACTCACGGATCCTAAATCCGTATTCACGACTTTCATCGGAAGAGACAGTTTCGTTGTAGTTGCGCGCGTCATCGTCGTTTCGTTTATCTTTAATCCCGCTTCTTTTGTCTCGCGCGAGAAGAGGAAAGGTTTCCGCGGCTCAGGTTAAAAGTTACCGGAAAGTTTTGATGGATACGTAAAACATGTATATCTCCGGCTTAATTTATCAAGGATATATATATATATTTTTTTTTTTTTTTTTTTACGTCAACTCATGCGAGAACAGGTGAGAAATTTTCGTGTGGAATCACCTCGTCGATAATCTGGCGGAGAAACTTCCGTCGAAACTTTTCATCGCGCGTGTAACTTCCTCCCGTGTTTGACGTTACACAAGGAGAGTGTCCTCGAGATTATGCATTTTCATGAGCAGTTACTCATACATTTACTGTGCGCAGTCTTGTCCAGGAAGAACGAGGGATGTTGCTCCCAGAGGAGCTTAGTATCAAATCTGACTGAAAGTACGACGACGGAACGCTTGGTTCTACGTACAGAAATACATAGCGCGCAAGTACATAGTTTAAGAAACTTTACTTAACACAAATACACGTTACGTAGTTACAGTTATCCTAACCGTTTTGGTCAGTTTAGCTCGTTTCCACTGGTTTAAAGGCATCGTCCTCGTTCCGTCTCTCTCCTTTCCTCTCTCTCTCTCTCTCTCTCTCTCTCACTCTCTCTTTGTTGCATCCGTTCTTTGCCGGAATGCAGTTTGACTAGAGCCACCGAAATCTATAGCGCAGCTTTGCAGTCGCAGCTAAATTGTTTGACGTGTCTCGTCCTCGATTCTAGCGTAACTAAGTTCGCGCGCGCTTGTTCCTCGGATTCTGGAAATACCCCGCGGCGAGATATCTCTCTAGAATCTGATTGTACCGAAATGTCGAACTATTAGACATTTCGAGCTCATCCCGGGAACATTATTGATATCCTAGAATTTTCAATTTGCGGTTGCAATGGAATTCGTACACTTCGTTTATTATTATATATATATATCTTCTTCCTGTGCATATATTATCAAATAACTTTCGTCTATTCTACGTCGATATGTGTGTGATTTTACGTAAAGCTATGTAACGGAACTCAAATAGACCGTATTTATTTAAGGTCATATTTTTCCACGTTATAGTTTACTAGTAGTGTTGTACTACATGACGAAAAAAATTTGCCTTGCCATAAAAAAATCCGTAAAAAATACTTCAAAAATAAATATAAACAGAATTCCTGAAAAAACGTCACGAATGATTTAACTTCAATGTCATATTTTCATTCTCGCGTAAAAGAACACTGCGTCTTACACAAATTTTCTTCTAAAAATTGATATTAATGATCAGTTCGCGATCAGTATCGAAGTATCAGTATCCCACCGCGTCACACAACTAATGACCAAACCAACCAACATCAGAAATAATAAAGCCAAAGTAACTACGATATTTCAGACGATATCTTTCGTTTTCACAGAGAGAGAGAGAGAGAGTTATTATACATATATACATTTATATCAAGTTTCATACTTAATGATCCAATACTACTGTCGCGTAATATTTCGAGCAGAATTCAATGATATAATCAACAAACTCCAAAATGAGATAAGAGAGAGATATATATATATATATATATATATATATATATTTATGTCCTTCCTCTTCATTTATTCAAACATAGCAGTATTGCGTCATACGCTCGTTTTTGTTAGGAAAATTGAAGTTTAAGTCGTGATTTTGGTACGGCGGAAAGTTTATTTCGTCGGCGCTTTGTTGCGTAACTTTGTTTCGTTCCGCCGGATGACAGGTAGCGACGCGGAGAAATCCAGCGAAGAGAAGGATAAAGGAAGGTGGGATTGGTTATTGATATATACGGCAACAATTTTTCTCCATATTTACGCACACCACTCCTTTCACACGTATTTGCAAGTAAATATTCGCGCGGAGAAACCTTTCTCGATAATATCGAGAGCTTCGGCGGCCAATTGTCGAGAACAAATATCAATGTTAATAGCACGGTAACGCGCATTGTGTGCGGACGCGCACAGAGAATGTTCAAATCGAAAGTCCCGCGTCTCCCGTATTTGAATACCGTATTTGGAATTACCTCGGTCAGTATCATAACGGATAAAAGTGGCCTTGTGGGGATTCAAACTAATTTGGTCCTTCCTGTTTAACCTACGATGAAAGAGAAAGAGATAGAAAGAAACAAAGATGTAAAACTCAAAATTCACACATTGTGAATAAATTTCAAATAATCCTATTGGAGTTTCAAAGGTATATTTATGCATATGGCTCGCGCACCCCTTCCCCATCAGCGAGCTTGAAACCTGGATATAAAGATAATATAGCGCTTGAACTTCGCTCTCTCTAGAGGATGACCGTAATGACGAAAAATTGGACGTCGCATGAGAATTTATAGAGAACAGTAAAAGGCAAGAATAGGCTTCAACTGTTTTTTGTTATTCGAGTTTCAGAAATCACCGCGCGTGTTATGAACTTTATTATATAAAGTATTTCCAAATCAAATCGCACATATTTTCGATATAAATTACGTAACTCCAAACAAAAATAATATACAAATAAAATTATTTATGTTATTGTGTTAGTTTTATCATTGTTGAAAAAACAATAAAAGGTGTTTCTATTTTGTTTTTAAAATGCCGGACGTATAAATTCAAGTGGATATTTTAACTAATTGCATTTGGAAATCGTAATATATCTACACGCGAAAACTATTAATCAACCTGAACTATGATATGTACGAGAAGCTATTAATTAAAATCATAGTACATAATGCACGAGAAGCACCCATCGTACACCAAATATTATGACAACATAAGCTGGTTAATGCAACAGCGCGAATGTTCATACATCATCTTTTTTCACATAATTGTTGAAAGGGCCGCAATTAATCTTTTGTTGAATTCATCGGCAATAAAAGAAAAATTCTTTGCGACAAATGCACAATATATAACGTGGAAATACTTGTCGTAGAGCTATTGATTTCCATTGAAATGTTTCAATATGATTTGTAGCAAGTCAATGCGACTGGCAATGAACATTGAAAGCACCCGTTTTATATCTCGCGAAACGTGAATATCGCCTTAAATATCCAAAGCGTGACTGCTTTACGGTATGAATCAGCCAGAAAGTTTCACTGATAGTTTATGTTCGATGAAATCGACATTAGACTTTAAATGAGAAAATTCATATGTATTGTACGCGATCGAACACATCTTTTATCTGTCGGTTTACGAAACGATTAAGTATTCGCGCCGAACAACATTCGTAAAACTTTAATTTCTGGTTTTTTAGGTCACAACTATGTGATTTGGTAAAACTAAATTTAATCGTCATGTTACACAAATTAACTGATGACAAGTTGTGCCTTTTAAAAACTGCTCTCGTTTTTATTACACCAATTAGCTCTCTAAAGCTTAAAAAGTAAACAATATGCTCGTTGCGACTGCAATATTTTAAAGTTCTTAATTTTTTAAAACATTTATTTTTAATTTTAAACATTAACTGATAAAAGTACGTTTTATAAACTCTAGAGATCCATATTTCATGCCTAATACTATTTTTGAATTAAAAAAAAATTATTTCATACATACATCTCTCTTTGCATGCACATTTTAATCTAATGTAATTCAATCAAAACGCGTATTCCTTTGCAAGCGTTAGATTTAATCTTAAGAACTTACTAAGAATCACGTTTCTAAAGAATTTCTTTATTCTTTTTTATAGACGGAAATAGTGGTGTTTTATATATAAACGCGGGTAGAAATAAAATTTTACTTTTTTTAAATCGCCTTTCTCTCATAATTTTTCTCAGAGTATCATTTTTGTCAATGATACAAAATTATTTGTTTAAAATTAAAGTTCTTCTTTCATTGTAATGCATACATTGAAGGAGAAGAACTTTAACTAAGTAAACAATTTTACTTCAATAAAGTACGAACGATACAGTTGGAGAAACCTTGTATATATTCTGCATATAATTGTTAAAAATCTAGTGAGAATAATGTAAAACATATAATAAAGTAATGTTTGAATAATATGTAAAATAATAGTACGTAAACTAAAATTTAATCTGAAATAATACCGCGCACCGACATCGCACGCGTTAACTTCTACGGTTTTATCTTCTTTCCTCACTTCCAAGAGTTTAAAATAATAAAAACATTCTGAAATGTATATATATATATATATAATATAATGTTTCACACGTCACATATTAAACAAGGTATCTAGAGAGCGAATTTTAAGCACTCACGTATTATCTCGCAAATATCATGGAAATAGAGTATATATTGTAACACCTTTTTGTAACAGGATATCGAATTTAACTCGACCGATCTGCGAGGTCGATACCGCGGCGTTTAATGACGTTTTCCATTTTTCATCCGGTCGCGTAGGGAAAAACTGGCGTAACCTATCTGCGTGCGCGATCGTGAAAAATAATATCTGTCGCACACGACACACTCCCCGCGCGCGTTTCACCAACGCACGGTCAACTTTGCTCGAAAGCTCGCACGGACGTCAAACATCGATCACCGGGTCTCACGCAGACTTCTCGCGGATATATACGGCCGGAGCGGCGAGAACTTGCAAAAGTGGCAGAAGCGCAAGCACCACGTCTTCATATAAATGTCATCCGAAAATCGACGGGGCACTCCAACAAACGGCGATAACTGTTATCGATCAAAATCACTATTGACAAATCGCGAGGAGCAACAAACGAATATCGATCACTCATGAACGTTTACCTCGTGTGTGTTTATGTAACGATCATAGATCATCAATAGATCCTTCCCGGTGGAGCACCGTGTTGCTCGGCGCACTATATCACACACACTACTACTGACGATACTGTGAGAGTATATATGTCGAAAATCGCGTGTCCCGAGACCCACGTACGGCAAAGTAATCACTGAGGGAAACGACGTGCGCGGTCGTATATAAAATTCGAGAAAAACGAAAATAAAAAATGTTCACCGTTTCGCCGCAACAGCGACGAAAACGTCCAAACGGAGCACGTGGTGCCGCGACGTGCGCCCACGATAGACTGGCGCCCGCTTCGGTCGTCTGGCTCGTTCCTGACTCTCCCTACTGCCTGGTTGGCTGAATGGGGTGCAAGGCGGGGTGGCTCTGACTGGATGGCAGCGACTGCATGCTGGTTACCTCAGAGTGTCAAGTAACCTCTTTCTTGACGACGCTGCTCACCAGCAAGTGTTTATGAGCCCGATGCAATTTATGTTCTTATTATGCGCACCGGATGTCTCAAGATTTGCATCAAATTTCAGAGGAAAGAGAAAGTTTGTCGGGAGATTTTTGTGCAGCCGAGACTTTTCGGCAAAAGCTTAATTAGATCTTGCCCTTTTCGAGCCAACGTCAACTTCGCGAAATTAACGCAACCTCTTATCCGCGAAATTAAACTTTAATTTTCAATTTTATTCGCGTAAAGTGTACTTTTGCTTTTAATTAACCGTGAAAGTGTTCTGCTATTTTCCAAATTTTATTTTATATAAATAGGTATATTAATTACGTAAATACGTAAATATATAAATTTTTATAACAAACAGAGAAAGTAGCATTATATACACATTATATATATGTATATTTGATTATATATATACTGATTTTATATAACAAATTTATATTTTTTATATATTCACGGAACACACACAATATTTTTAGAAAAGTTTTAATGAAATGTCTTGACTGAAAATTAACAGCTCTGAGATTTTATTTTTTGAACTGAGTGTAAAAAGCCAATATAAAAATTGGATTCTAGATTATGAAGAAAAGTTTATCGCGTAATGAGAAAAAGTTTTTTTTATATGATAGATTATCATATCAACATGATTTTGAAAAATTAAGAGAGAAAAATATTATAGATAAATATATCATATAATTATATCGGTTTTATTATATATTGCGCGTATGTATTATATAGAAAGAAACGTGTATATATGTGTAAAGAATATAAACAGATAACTGCTTGTTATCAAGACAACCAATTTTAGTTGTTCGTAATGTACACTCGAGTTGCTCATTTCGCGACCCACACTAATTTTTCAACTTGAGAAAGGGTATTTAGCTGTCTGTCTCGCGTCAGTCAAACTCCTCGTTACAACCGCTATAGCTTGATGGCTACGAACCTTCATTACTGCGATAAGCTTCGTTGGGGGTCCGTTTGATCGCTTTGCAATTCTTTGCCTTCAAGGTGCGAAGATATTATGACCTCATTGAACAAAAGTGGTCGTCGATCAAACGTGTTACATTATCGATATGTTTGTTTGTCATGTTATTTTGTAATTTTTACGCCTTGAGATAAGTAGTGGCATGTTTCAACCGACAAAAGATACATTAATCACTTAAGAATGTATAAAAAGATTGCCAACATACGTTCAAACGATTAATAGTACTGATAATGTTACTCTGAAAAAATCTCGAGGCTTTAAATTAAAATATTTACTTGAATCGATTCCTAAACTTTCGCTACCACTGTGTCTGTTTTGTTTTCTCTCATTCGTTCGAATTAAATTTGCAATACTCCGTCGATCTTTTAGGCAATAAGGCGAGAGCGCGATCGAGTTAGTTCACGATCGTTAACTATACATAGCGCGAGAGCTCGAGAAATGACTTCCAACTTTCAAACGGATAACTTGAAATCTTATATGCTAACCCTTAAAGAGAGAAAGCGAGAGAGAGAGAGAGAATGCACTCTTTGTGGAAAGTTAATGGCATATTAATAAATCATTTAGGAATTGAACTACTGAACGAGCGACTTATAGAGCTTTTATTACTTTCCGGAGTAATCAAGGTGAAAAGTACGACTGTGTTATTCACAGAAAGTTCGACTCTCTCTTCCTCTCTCTTTCTCTTTCTAGCAAAGCTACAGCCTTTTACCGTTGGTGCTGAATCTTTAGCAAATGAGAGTTGAATCTCTTTTTCTCTTTCTCTTCTTCAGTTGTTACTTTTTTAAAATTTATTTTGCTCGAACTAAATTCTTGATGTAATACTCTCTTGAAACGCTTCTCACATATTGTAAAATTCATCATTCAGAGAATATGTTACGTAGTTTGTTCGTAATCAGAACTTTTTAGATTATCCCGGACTTAGTCTAGATTAAAAAAAAAAAAGAAAAACTACGCTCGTACGATAAAATTGACACGAGTCGCGGAGTTAAACTAGCGTGAAATTTTTTTAACATCAATCTGCATAATAACGCGTGTGTCTTAATTACGGCTTAATCTTTTTAATGAAGCAAGGTTTTGGACCAAGTTTGAGCGCGTTTCCGCGTCGCGGTCTTTTAGAAGTTGATTGAGCTTGTAAATCGCATCCCTCACCGTCCGTCGAATCACCGGCGAAGTACTTGCAAGTTCTGTTCATTCCGGAACGTTCCTGCTTTTCAGTCGGCGAGAGCTTGCAACTGCACGCTTTGGAACACTTCGACTGCTCGTGTTCTGCTCTAGTTCGATCTCGCGCGATACATTAGTCCGCTCTAAGACACGCTTTAGTAAGTCGCGCAGATTTCGTCGTATACATCTCCGTGATACTATTTCTATATCTTTCCGAGCTCGAATCCTTGTCACTCTCTCACGCCGAATATAAAAAGAATTTGATAATTCATTTAAACAATCTGTTTTTTCTGTCAGAATTGTTCTGTATAAATTCAGTACTATATAAATTCGCACTTACAGAACGTTAGTCAAAACCAAACGAAATATTTAGTCGAATTAAATGCAAATTTGCGAAATTTTTTGCGCACGTTTCTTGACTCACGTTCTCGTCAAAAAAAAAAAAAAAATAAAAAAAAATAAAAAAATAAAAAATAAACTGAGAGCTCTGTTGAGAGAGTATGTATAAATAATTTCACTTTCAAAAAAATATACTCATGTGTCCTTTTTCGAAAGGATATTACAAGCTACAAGTTGCGCCGTACTTGAAAAAAATCATTTTCAACGCGTTTCTAACACATCAACTGTGCTCGTGTTGCAAATCACCTATACACACCTACACGCGCACATACACAGAGACACAGTATAAAGGAACGAAATTTGAACGCTCTCTCCGAACTTCGTTATACGCTGCATATCCGATAAGAACACATTTTACATATCTCGCATATATTTCGACTTGCGGAGAACGCAATACAGTGAAATCACGTAATTCTCTCTGTCGGACACGCCGCCATTTACCTAACAGCGCACCGCGGCGTTATGGTAATTTCAGTGATGTGCAGATCAGTGCTTGTTGAGACATTGAATGAGGTTTCACCAGGAATCAAGTAGTTCCGTACAAATGTTCCGCCCTTTGATAATTTAATCCAGTTATCGGAAGCTCGTCGCTTGTACGCGGACGACTTTATATGACCGTAACTACTCTACATATCTCCCGTATAACTGCGAACTGTTATGAAGTCAAAATTTACGTATATCGTGTACGAGAAATATTCAGATAACTTCGTATATACACGCGCGCGCGGAAAGAGCTGTCGCTATTTCGAAATCGGATGGGAAAAATATTCGAAGCTACGCGATTCTATGAAAGCGAAAGAGCGCGAAATGCGTGCCGTAAAATACTCTTAGATATAAATTATCACAATATGACTCACCTCTGGAAAAACTTGCGTTCTCTTTACCGTCTGTTCCAAATTTACATGAAGCGTCTTCCATCAAACATACCGCACTCAGAAAAGGACGGAGAAATTGATAGTGACCAAACCAAGAGAGATCGTCGTAAATTCGCTATGAACAACATGACACTTCCGATCACGTATCAAAACCACAAATTCGAACCCGAAATATCGCACGCTTGTTAATACTTTGAAGAGATACACTCCCGAGGGACTGTCAATATTCATTTGTGCGCGAGAAAAGCACGTTCAAGACATACGCACGTACAAGACACGTATCGCGTCAATTACATAAATGTTGGTTACAAATTCTAATCGTCACAAAAAAGAACACGAGATCAGCCATGATTCGAAGCACACGCGGCGAAACGATTACGCGCGATGACTTGTGTATTTTTTTTTTCGATAAAATCTGTTATCTCGAATATTTACTGTGTTCAAAAACGTCGCGTGTTTTCTTAATAACATTACTAACATCTTGAATCTCAATCGGTACAAGTCTATCAATTAATAAATAACACACAAAAACGAATTTCTCTTTCCGAACGAAAGTGAAAAGTACGAAAAACAACTATCGTTCACCATCGGTCGCATTCGTTCGTGATCGAGTCGCGATACTTCGAGTCGCGACGAAAGGGCGCGAAAGGGAACGATCGATTCTGATCTACGTTGCGCTTCGGCAGAAACAAGCAGGTATGATATGTGACGGTAATTCGCGTACTTTATGAGATCAATTTATTATAAATATGAAATATCGTGTGTCTTGTAAATATTCGGAAACACGCGATTGACGTTTTTTCGATATTTATCATCACAAGAATCTCTTTTTGCGCGAGAAAAGTCCGATCACATCGTAAACGCGAGGGAACTACCGAATATCACTCATTGTTTGTAATCGACTGCGGGGTTGTTCGTAATCGGATGGCGATACTCCGAGTCGCGACGGAAGGAAGCGAAAAGAAGAGATCGACCGCGATTCAGTTTGCGCAAAATGGCTGACGCGGTCGGTGAGGCAACGGTGAGTTGCGTATTTTCCGATCAATTGTTGTAGATCCGCGTTTTGGTCGACGCGCAGTACGCGATCGTGCATATACGCGATAGCGCTTTTATAAAACTCGTTAAAAAGCAAATCGAGTGATAAATGTGCGCGCTATATGCAAGTTTCTATCGAGCGTCTATTGATTGCGGCGCGAGATGTTGCGGCTTCTTGTTTGTTTTGAATACTGGCGCGCAATTGACTTTCGAGAATGTTGCAACGTTACGCGGTTTTGAATATTTTTCTAAGTAGCTTTTTTCACTATTATCTCGTGTATCGGACGTGTCGAATCGAAATAACTTCGCGTGGTGCATCGAGTAGTCGAATGGGAAATACGCGACAACAATAGAATGCCGTTTTCCGAACTGCGACGACGAAAAACAAAGTCTCGTCCGGTGGAGCAGTTTGGAGCCGCCATCTTATTTCAACAAAGTGAGTCACGTAACGTGTTTATATTAATTATAATTTATCTATATTCACTTTGACATCTCCTGTAACAATCCGTCAACAACTATTCTTCTAAGACGGAATAGCATCGTATGTGTCGTGCGCTCGGCACGAGAAGCAGTTTTTCACCGTGGCACATAAAACTTCTTTAACAATTTTTATCTTCTTATTTGACGTATATATGTAGGTACGTGTGTGTACCACGTCGGTTCTTTGCTATTGTTAGTATTCTTTACGACGTGCCTCTTAAACGTGTGTACTGTCGTCTATCCATTACAGGTGGGTGAACGTGAGTGCACGGTACACACGTCTGTTTCTTCCATAATAATGTGAACTTCAAGACTACAGCGTACTCGTACGAGACAAGTGGTCTTTGCGCGTAACCGGTTTCTTTTATATATGTATACATATATATATATATATATATATATATATATATATTTATATGGCGCAATATAATACAGCGCAATGATCTAGTTAAATCAATAAAACGAGATATCTCGAGACGAGATCTTCCTGTCTGCTGCAAAACGTGAAGTAATAAAAATGCTGGAAAATTCGATACGAGACAAGCACAAAACGAACAGTATTCGGGAAAAATTCTTATATTGAAAAAATCATATATATTATATGTATATGTGTGATCCCTATAACAATAATATATTTTTTAATTTCCATAATACATAACATAATTTCCTATGCAACCACACATCGCTATTCTGTACGGTTTGTAATATATCATCTATATATTATATATATATATATATATATATATATATATATATATATATATATATATATATATATATATACAAGTTGCAGAAAGAAGGGTGACGGAGAACGAGAGTAAAGAAAAACATGATTTATGGTCAGCGCTTGAATAAAACGATAAACGGAATAAAATCGCATTTCAAATCTGACAGATGAGCGTTAATATAGAGGCATATTGCGAAAATGACACGTCAACGTTTGCTGAAAAATTAAGCGACGGCGAAAGATCCGCGAAGCTAAATCCGTTGGGCAATATTTTTCTGTTTCGCGATACGCACACTCATACGTCACGTGTTGCGATTCTGCGGGGAGGGAGAGGATGCGATTCGTACTCCGCCACCATATATTTTCGAGTGTAACATCGTGCGCCAACATACGTACACACAACCGGCGCGAATATCATCCGCAAGGACTCCCATTAATTGTGCTTTAGCTATCATCGTCATTCGAAACGTGCTCGCACCACTCGATCGCCTATTTGTCACCTATCGATTGCGGAAATGATCGGAATCTGCCGTCGCGCGCCAAGTTGTCACCGCGCAATTTTCAGCGGTTCCGCATAAAAGCTGGAAAAAACAACGCTCTCACTCATCGCGCGCGCGTGCAACAAAATATGATGCTCACATTTGAATTTACTTCTTTTTTTTTTTTTTTTTTTTTTGTCACGGATTGGCTTAGAGATAGCGGGTGTGCGGAATTTCGCTGACGTTATTGTTTCGGGTAGTGCTTCAAATCAACGAGCGTTCCTTTCCTCTCTTTCCCTTCTTCCAAAACGAAATGCAATACGTATGCTAATCGCGACACCGATGTTCTACGTGTGTGGGCCATCAGAGCCAGAACGTGCAGACATGTCGCGATAATTAAATGACGCGTTGAAATTACATCGTCATAAGGTTCTTACTCGTTCTCTTATGTTTAAGTAAGAGAATCGATCGAGAGAGTATATCTTGTAATTAGCCGATTAACCTTCAAAAGGAAGTTGCTAGAGGAAGTTGCTAGTTTTAATCTCGTCTTTCATTTTAATTCCTTTAAATTCTTGATGAGCCACGTAATGAAAATTTAAAATCCGGGAGTGTTATCTCCATAAAGTAAATTATCCATTATATTATTTATTTTTAATTAGTAGCAAACAGAGAGAAGAGTAATTGTTATCTTTTTATTCTGTCGTTAATGATGTTTTTAATAATCAAGATTTTCGATTCTAGATTCAAATATATTTTTATTGAATTTATCTCAAAACGTTTATCCGATATACGTTCATTTGAACTTGCGATATTCGTCAAGTTCATTGTATTTGGACTATATTTATGCAATATGCAAGCATAATTATGTTGTGTTCTGAAGATAACGTACAAATCGTTTAATTTACATAATACGCCGTGTGTGATAAGAGATATTCATTAATATTAACTATATCTATTATCTTTGCACGACACATATAGTATAACATATATGTATATAGTATTTCTTTTGAAACAAGCATTGATATTCGATATTTCGGTTTAAGCATGTTGACGGAATACGAGCTCTGTTCGTTAGTCATATTAATACTCAACATTATCAGCAATCAATATCATTGATTAGTGATCATCTTCACACTTGCTTATATTCGCGATTGTCGATATCTATTAGCTATTGCAACTATGCGATATTATTTGCAGAACAACATACTCTAATTTTCTCTCTCACATTATTGGTCTCTCTCTCTTTCTCACTATTTCTTTCTCATAACCATTAATTTAAATGCAGAAATTTGTCGTGTCCAAATAAAAATACGAAATATATAATCACGTTTTCGCACTATAAACACTTCTTGTATTTTAAGATAAATTGAAAAATCTTGCGCCGCGGCGTGACAAGACTTTTAATTTGTTCTGTGAACATTACTCTCTTTTTGTCAAGACTCGCGTTTATTCGTGTACAGCTTTTAAAATAGCCCTTCGCATATATTGAATACGGGAGCGGTTTGCATATTCAGAGCACAAAAGAGAGAAGCAAATAATAGAACTATGACTCTACAGCAATAAGAAAAGGACGCCGGGAGCAGGAAAAGCTTGTACCTAAGCACTGGTACTGTCTGCTCTTTCAACTTGGTTGTCGCCTTTTCTCTTTCTCTCTTTACAGCACGCAGCCAACTGTGTAATTTTGCGATACACTTCCACGGAGAGAGAACTGCAGAATATATTTACGCAAATAGTCTCGCATAAACAGCAATATGCGGCGATAAAAAAAAAAAGAAGAAAAATAATGTAATATACGTATGTATATAAAGAGCAAACGATTTTAAAGGAAAAGTATTTTTTTTTTCTACGTGTTTTATACTAAAATTTAACGAAAACAAAAATCGCTAACACTATCTCCGTAGTTTTTCGTGTAACGAAAAGCGTCTCATTTATAAGGGAAAGAACAAAACGCGACGTCGCCGCTTGATCTTTTTGTCGGCGTCAAAGATGCACGAGCTACGTACGTTATCGCAATCTCGGCGCGCAACTAGTTACCTACCAGATGATGTATAATGCGTGTGTTACGCGAAGTGACCGGCGGTCAGCGCGGACGGGACCGAAATCTCAACGCCGATAACATATGTAACGCGTATCAGCAGCGGTGCACGCGTTTGCATCCACATTCGGTGGGACGGTACTGGAGACGGTTCCCGCATTTCTCTCCCCGTGACTCGTGGATATGCATGAGGGTATTCGGTGAGCGAAATTTTGGCAAGACTTAAGTACCCGGCGCAATCCCTGGATGTTGTATAGTCTCGAGGGTCGCGTATAATTACCGCCTATCTGCGTTAACCCGTTTCTCTCTCTCGTCTCTCCTAATTTCGCCGACAACCGACCCCGGCCCCGTCTACTTCCATCTATCTGTGCCCGCCGCTGCGTCGTTTCCCCCATTTCCTCCGCGTCCCTTCTTCTTCTTTCTTACGTATATACACGTCTCGCGAAACAATGCGCAGCGATACGAGAAACACGCGCGGGGGGACGCGCGCGCGCGCGCGCGCGATTCCGAGGGGCACCGCTAAATTTGCATTCTAGCCATGAAATATGCATTTCCTGTCGTACGACGATCTTCCGTAGACTTGCGCATTCGGTTGCAACGCCATTCGGCGCATTACGTCAGCTGCTTTCTATTAATTAGCGACGCGACGCGTTCCGTTGGTAAGGAGAGGCAGGAGGTGGAAAAGCACGAGCGAGCTTGTTATAGCACATGACGCAGTCTTCCTTCTACGTCTCCTTCCCGCTCACTCCTCATCTCGAACGTAAGAGAATAGATCGCGCGGAATCGTCGTTATCCACTTGGGCTGTAGAACGGATTAAATAAATTACGAGCGCGCGAGATCGTTGAACGTTGCCGTCGGTGCCGAAAGCGCGGCGGAGAGAAACGGCATCTACCACTTTGCTGCGGTTAGGGTACGATGTGGTCGTCGTTAATGGCGGTTAAGTAACGTTCGCAGTCTCCAGTTTAGCGAGAGAGAGAGTAAAAAGTAATGTAACTTGCTAGAGCACGGTTGGTTCAACATCCCTCTTCTCCTACCTTCATTCTTCTGAATGTTTAATAATGGAATTTTATGTATAAAATATTCAAGATCATCGGAAAGAGAGTCATTATACACCGAATCTCTCTCTTTTTCCAAGCGAAGTTTTTACTGTGAATTGTGTTACGAAAAGCGCTGGAAACAATAATGACCGAATGTTTTCTCACGACAGTGCAATTTTTTTTTTTTTTTTTTATGACAGACTAAACGAGCTTCCGTACAGTCGTCCACGTCGACTAACTTCCGGCGACTCGTTTACAACGAACGGAAAGTTTTCGCTCGCGTCTGCGAAAGTGTCTGCTTCGAAAATCGCTACGGCAAACGAGCCTCGCACTTTCCGGCGAGATCTGATTTTCCGACGTGCCCGTGGTCAGACCGAGTTCCGTGGATGGCATTTCAAAGAGAGACCAAACTCTCTCTCTCTCTCTCTCTTTCTCTCTCTCTCTCTCTCTTTCTCGTTTGCTCCAATCCTTCTCCTCGCCACTGCGCGCTTAGAACTCTGTCACTTACGAGTTTACGATAGACCGGTGTGCGCGATCTGCTCGGCTGGCGGGATCTGTGACGAATGGCGATGCACCTTCATTTTTATTACATACACTCGCTAGAATGGTCGATCGTTAAAGGGACTGTTATTACGGTTATATTGGATTATGTGTGACGTCAGAAGCGCGAACTCTCTCATAAAACTATTATTCTTACACCATCTGTGAAATCAATGTGCTTTCTTCACATACACACACACACACACACACACATACATACGCTCTGTGTCACCTATTAATGACTTCTGTTACGTTTTTCATAAAACAAGTCTATAGGAATGTGTTACAGAATGGGTTATATAAATGAATTGTGGAAAAAATGAAGTTGTGATTAAAAATGTTTAAAAAAATTGATTATCTTTCGCAAAAAGCACTTTAAAGTTTTATTGGCGGTAAAATTAATGTAATTAAACGATGTTCAATTTGTGTTTTTCGCGCACTTTTTATTATTCATAAATCCGTCCGACTGAGAATAATTTTATTAGCGAAAATTAGCCGGTGTGTTATCTTCGCGTCGCGACTGGACTTTATAATGAATATATCGAATTAAGGCAGCAAAGTAGGCGGTGTGAATCGCATTAGCTAACGAGTGAGTTAGCTAGATTAAAGTTTCGCATGCAGTGTGCTATTTGCTTATGCATTTATTCACCGGTTAAATTCACGAAGACACACTTGAGAAGACGATAAATACTATTGCATATAAAGCGAAATGTTTATTGTTCTTGATAAACATTTCACTGTAGCTTGTTCTCTTGCTTAATTCGCCATTCTCGAAACTGTGCAACGTTGCAACAACGTTTTCGCAAACATTATCGCATCAATATGTAACATATGACGCGAAGCGTTCTTGAACGAACCTTCTTCGTCATTGTATCGCACTTCGCCATGCGTCATATTCGGTAAGATAGGTGTCGCAAACGACTTCATTTTTATATCATCCTGCTGCTTTTCGGTCGCTTGTCAGAAGTTCGCTCGTGCGCGCTCGCTGTCGCCGCCTGTTCGGCCGCGAAATTTTATGAGGTAACACATCACCAGCACGAGGGAATCTCCCAGATTATGGAACGTAGTCGCGAGATTTAGTGACGTACACATACTGCTTTCCTTTAAAAGGTTGTTTGGTCCCGTAAGAGATGCTGCGCCTTTCTTTCCTAGGCAGCTCTCCTTGAAGCCGCAATTTGTTTAAAACTAAAAAAAAGATAAAAATAAGAATAGTACAAAAGCACATAGAAAATTTATGTGAGTTAGAAATCTCTTATGCGTTTGCAATTATTTTTACAAAATTGTTTCATAATTATTATAGTAAGAAAATTAACAAAATTAGTATTTTAATTAAAATAATATAATTAAAAATATTAATGAATGTTTGTTTTCGCATCTACATCTAGATAAATATAAAAAGATATCACGTTTGTCATAGTTTTGTTTCTTTTTCTCTCAGAAATAATAAATAGTAGAAGAGGAAAGTTTTTAAGAATGTTTCCGCGTACATATTTCAGTTCGGACTGTTAGACGAGTAGGACGCGTCACGGTGATCGATCGAAAGTCGGGCGAATGTTAAAAACATATAAACACGTCTACGTTCGTTAATTAAGTGATAAAAAGCAACACGCGTATATCGTAATAAAATGTGTCGCGTGTGTAAAATAATTTCATCTCGTTTTCTTGAGTTTTTGTTTATTTTTTAAAATAATACTTTAGAGTCATAAAAATGATATTATGATTTAGATATATAATTGTTCTAGGAGTTTTTAGAAAAAGTGTTACTATATTAAAGATAATTAAAAATATATGAAATGTTATTATACGCGGTTTAAAATGATATTTAAAATAAATTTAAAATAAGTGTGAAATATAATTTACTGCAACCGGACGCAGCACCGGAAGATCCGGTTCGGGCATTGTGGAGTGAACAGAAAGGTGAATTTTTTTTATGAAAGTACTACTACACATATATAACTTTACTAAAGGTGAGATGTACATTTTATTGTGCAAACAAATAAGCTCGTCTCTTTCTAAACTTCTCTACTAAATTAATATAAATTAATTTGTGTTTCTTTAATAAAACTAGCACAATACAGGCGCACGCTACGCACATGATATTATTATTTTTATTTTAACGTGATGTATCAGTGAACACAACCTGTCACCGCAATGACAACTACTATATATGTCTTACAAACAATATACACATGATGTACATATGAGAGATGTCAAAAATAACGCACGACAATCAAAATCAAAAAATAAAAGAAAAAGGGGAGAATGGAAAAACAACACGTTACTAAAGTCACGTGAAGAAGAGTAGAAAAACACCATGCGACTAAAATCACCTGACAGGAAAAAGAGTAAAAAAAAGAATATTATATATATATATATATATATATATATATATATATGTTATATATATTTATATATAATATATACACACACACAAACACACACATATATATATATATACTGTAATCACGTGACCAAAGTCACTGACCCCGTTAAGATCGCGCGGCCGAGGTCAGTGACCTCGCCAAGGTCGCGCGGCCGAGGTCAGTGACCTTACTGTAGTATATATATTATACATATAATACAATATAAAGTATAATATAAATATATAATAAATTATATGTATAATTATATGTTTTATACTTGGCAAAGATTAGTTATTTTAATAGAGTTCGGATAATGACCCAAAATATTAAATACAGTTGTTCTTTTTTTAAATTTCTTTATTTTAGGAAAAGAGAGATGTTCTGACCTAACCAAATGATATTTTTGTTGCAGAGTCGTATACAGAATGAGGCAGTCTTAAGTAGCGGTACGGGTGAGTGAAAGTTTTAGGGCACAGGTGATGTGTTTTTTTTCATAAAAATCAATGCGATTTGCTTTTCAATATTGCATGTATATTCAGTTTTATACGCAAAGTATCGCGAACAAACGTGATATAAATATTGAATAAATTGTTGAAGATCTTCGTATCCATTACGGATGCGAGGATGAGGAATATGTATCATGTGCTGTATGATGATAAATTTACGCCGGTAGAATTCTCGAGAGTGATATAGAACTTGTTGGCTAGTTGAAGATATGACAAATAATAACTGAATAATAGTTGTCGTTTCAAATCGAACAGAACCATCAATTACGCATTATATATTTGATTTATCAATTGAACTATTTATTTCTATTATTCGCAAAAGTTAGTTTTTTCTGTTAGTAAAAATTATTTTTAAAAGACAAATTATAACGTCAATCTCACTCGAATTCCACTTTATATGTATATTTGATTGTCTGATGTCGTTCAGGCTAATTTCATTTTGAAGTTTCTTCTAGTTTTAGCCGTGTTATATAGATAAAATATGTGATGCTTTGCAATGTAAATAAATCCAAAAATAAGGCAAGTAGAAATCCACTCACAAATGTTCCAAAATACACACGTTTGAAATACATAAAAATTCGCTACATTTAAATACATATCTCGTACAGAAAAAAAATATAAAAAAAGTATTTTAAATTTTAGTAATAAACATAGATTCTAATTACGTGTAACACGTCGTTGCAAACAATTTTACTGTTAAACAAATGTTTGTTTTTTGAATTAAAATAAAGAATTTGCTAACATATTTTGGAAACGTAATAGAGAACAATCAAGTATTTCATGTAAATGTTGAATTTACAGTAAAATTTTATTGATATAGGAAATCTGTACAATATTCTGTTAAGCCAAAATCAAATTAAATAAAAAATCAATGATCTGTTAATATTCACATGCGTGCATCTATAATTCAAAGCAGTATGACGAAATGTTCTATGTGATGTGAATAATATACTACCTTTAACTACCTGTATTTAACGCTGCATATAATGGACCGTTGTATTTAATGAGAAGTGTATTGACGAAATACCTATTCGGTTTAACTTCTTCGTCCGCTTTCTTCTTGCTTTATCGTTTCTACGTAAAATTTAATACCGTCTCATTATATTCACGAACGCATCTCACTTATTAATGCATCCAATGGTCGGTAATCAACTCGCAAATAGGTACGTATAATAGAACATCAATTTTGCCGCATTTTTATAACCTATAATTAAAAAACCCAGCGAATTTTTCTGCTACGAAAAAAAAAACGTTTGCTCAACAACCGGTACCGTTTTATTGCCTCAATCTCTCTCACTGCAACGTAATTTTCTCGATATAGATTCCCCAGACAACGTTCACAGACAATATAATCGCATTGCTGAGCGCGGATTAAAGCAAATATAGATCGGTGTAATGAGAGTGCAATGGCAAGCAAAACATTGTATTATATTAGACGACTTCTCGTGGATCATTATTGCAATGAATAATTGAAAAGTTTGCGGTAGAGCACAGCGATGCGCCGTTCGCGATGACAAATTAGTCGAGTTTCTTTTTTATTCCGCCTCCCCGACGATAATGACCGAATGTTTCGCGGCAACGTTACCACCGGTAATTCACCGTGCTATTTGATGATCCTTTTGTAATGTCGTGAGATTTCTTAGAGCAGAAACGTTGTATACGTGAATACACGTATAGGCGAGCAAGAGAGCGAGAATACCAGATCTGACTTTCAGATCTGCTCTTGCAGAAGGGGGCGCGGCGCGGGTTTAACTGTGCGCCCATAAATTACTGACCTTGATACATTACCACGTGGTTGCTCTACTGAGCTCCGCATCCACCACCGTCTTTGATATATACCTGCACGCCGTATTCTCGCGCGCTCGTATATATACGCATGCAGAAACACGTTATGTGCAACGCGTGCGCGTCTAATGCGCGCATGTCTAATGCGCGCATTTAACGCGACAATTTTGATACGCTTTTTCAAAAAGCGAACTTCGTCCGAACAACCATAAAACAGTCCGCGAAACATCAGAAACTGTCGTGTAAAATTTCCGCGTCGCGGTTTACACACATAACACGACAACATTTCAGTTAATGACCGCGCGTATACGTCGCGCGATGTTTCGCGCGTGTTCTGTACAATAATTTTCCGCGTTAATGTGTTTCAACACTGTGTATATGCGCGTTTACGGTTGAACTTCAAGTATCCTCGACACGTCTTGCAACGTGCACATTTTCGTGGCGTTATAAAAGGTGTTACTTTATTGTCGGTCTAAAGCGATAAATATACAAATTTTAATTAAAACATTGAAAGCAAAGCGAACACGAGAAACAGTTTTACTCAAAACATATGCGCAAAGTTTTTTTTTATGTACAAAAAGTCAAATCAGATAAATCGATATTTAAATTGCGTATAAAATAAATTTTGGAAATTTCATATTTTTTTATTTATTGTGTAATGACGAAAGGAATTATAATGATAGATGAATAATACGAATGACTTTGCGCACAGATTGCGACGACATTGTCACATTGCAATACACGGAATTTGAATATTCGGAGGCGCAGCGAGAAATGCAGCGGAACGCGACGGAAAATTTTTCCGCAAACGTAGGCTAAAATTCGCGCGTAACGAAACGTGACGCGTTTACGATGCAACTGTGACTTGATATACGTCACATCTATTTTGTACTCGCGTATTTTTAAAATGTGTGTTACTTGATATTTCACGGTACGCGTGCACGTACTTCGCGTGAAAATAGCATTTTGCATGAGGATAACCGCGAGATCCTCGAGGGCAGCGGTTGAAAAAAAAAGAAAAACATTAAAACAAAAAATATGCAATTTCTGACACTCCGGAGAGGATGAGGGTCTGAATCAATTTTTGTTCTAAATTCTAAAACCGTCTGTGCGCCCGCGAGAATTCACTCTTGCGCGGCATAGACGACAATTGTCCCGCATATGTTTTTTTTGCAATAATATAACAAATGGTGTGCATATTTTAGATTCGTAAAAATTCCGCGGAATTGCGAAGACTGATGTTCCGGTGTTATCATAAAAATGCCAATATTTTTTTGCTCTTATTTCATCGCGACAAACAGGTTTTCAGGTTTCGGGATTTTTGATGTAAATCACGTACAAATATTTTGACGAAACTCATAAGTCGCGGAAATAACTTGCGCATCAATATTTTGACGACACGCAAGAAGATAGAAATCTTGGAAACTGGGACACATTGGAGACTTATGCACTGAATTCGGTACGTATACGTTTATATATTCACACACACACACACGCATACAGAAAACAATATGTATATGCGGGCGCGCGAATGTGTCAACTGCACAGTATGCATATACATGTGTCGCCGAGTGGCCATGTGTACGGTTGGGAATTTCCATTCGAACGATTCAATTTCTCGACGATATCGTCGTCGTCTACCGTTGACACTCCGTTGCGAGCTGAAAAAAGAGCACGTGTGTTGTGTACAGCTCTCGCGTACACGTACGTGTGCAAAGGTTTTGCTCAGACTCGTCGCTAGTTCGCAATTTATCTCATCCCGAGACGAAAAATTAATTCTAAATGATGAGAGTATATTCACACTTTTTATTTGCTGCGTCCGAGATATCGAATAGTTCTGTATATTGCGCCTTATAAATGTGAATGAAGCGACATATCGCGACATTTACACTAGTTATCGATTTTATCAGTTAATTCTGTAGAATTGTAAAGTAAGAAATTGCCCGATCGAGAGAAAATTATTGCTGTTCAATTAGAATTTTTGTACAAGAGAAACTAGAAAGCACATGAGAATTAAAATTATTGATAGTTGGACTATATTGATGAAAAACGTCATAAATTTTAATTATTAATCAATTGAAAAGCATATGTATAACAATCGATTTGAAAAAAAAAATATACTTTTTAAAGAATATTAGTTCTCTTTCGCGAAAATATAATTCTCTGGAAATTTATACCTTCCGTTGAAAATTGCGTTCGCCAACTCGGGACGATCCTGATCGTTTCTACGTGTACGTGAATATACGTATACGTGTGTTCGTGAGCGAGAAGGGCGCAGAGAGGATGAGGTAGAAACAGTTTTAAATTAAACCACGGCCAATTCCAATTTGATCCCGGGCCTGCGGATTAGCAGACGCCTGTCGAATGCAAGGACGTTTACAGGATCGGGGGATGATTACTGCTTTTCGCGTTCCCTCCCACGAGTGTATCCGCCGTCGCCCGACGTGTCCCGTACAGAGATTGTTTCGCGAATCGAAAGGATATTAACGGGCGCGCGTCCTACCGACTGGAAATTATGCCGTCATCCGCGCTCTGTACGTGTTACGCGACAAACCGTCACCGCTCTTTTCTCTCTTCTCTCATCTCTCTCTTTCTCTCACTCTCTCTCTCTATCTCTCTCTCGTTATATCGCCGTCGTTTTGGCCGGGAATCAACCGCGGCAGGTGCGGCTTGCTACAGAAGGCGTCATTAATTAAATCTAGAAAACCTTTAATTACGGCGAGTTGGTTTTCCATACAAGGACGAGAGACGGATATAATTACGGCTCGCTAAGAATCGCCGACTTTTCATAAAAATCCGGGTGGCTGCGGCGGGTTTTAGCGGAGAAATTGCAGTGTGCGGGATTATTTTTCGTTCGTACGGCGGAGAATACCGTCGTTGCACCGACCGACGAAACGTTTAATGAGACTCTTTATGCTCTCCTCGCACTTGAAAATGATACCGGACTTCGGTTCGTGATTCGCCACTGAGTTGTAGATGAAATTAATTTCGATCTTTTCTTTTTTTACCGCAACGGTGCAAGTTACAGAGATTGAAGTTTGTTTTCTTTTTTGAGCTCATTTTTTCTCGCGCAAAAGATGCAAGTAAGAAGCGGAAGATAACTCGTAGATCCTTATTTAAAGTAGGTATAAAAAACATCACTTTCAAAATATACATTTTATTTAATTATAACATTGTCAAGTGGTGACACGAATAAACAAAAATATGCACGTCTTTCCAATGCAACCATAAAACGCGACATGTTTGTCTTGACGCAGCAATATTTTGAATTTAAAATATCCAGACACATTTGTTGCACGTACGTCTCGTTATAAATAGGATTTCCGATCGCGCTTTACTGCGGATATATGTGCAATTTAGTCGACATTACTTATTTCGTGCGTATACGAGACAGCTGTTTCACCGTCTCGGAGCAGCGGACCGCCGACATTTTCTCTGAATAGCCACCGATCCATTTCGGCCGTAAGTTTAGATTTATGTAGTACCGGTATGCTGTAAATGTAAAGTCGCGGACGTGTGTGTGTGTGTGTGTATGTGCATGCGCGCGAAAATCTGCTTCGTGATATACGACAAAGACATGGTTTCACTTATTACGTACTGAGACGTGATACACGGAATTATAATACACGAAATTACGGTGTTTCGCGCAACGAATTATAGCGCATGATTTGAATTTATTTATATAATTTTGCTAGAATTTCGAACGATAACATTTTATCGGAACAAAAACTCGCTCGACGTGCACAACGCTATTATTATCATTATTATTATTGCACACTTATTTTGCATCGCGTTGTTACTGCAATAATTGAAAGAACAAAAAGAGAATATACACATGTGCGGGAAGTAAAACCCCAACGATCGCAGAAAAATTCGCGCGACGCTTATGCACGTGGCGGGACAAAAAAAAAAACTTTCGCAATAGTCAACGGGCTATTGAAGCGTTAAGGGTGGGCTACCGTTACACGTATTCGGGCGCGCGAAACGCATCTCGTAAAAAGCAATAACCGCTGCCAACTTTTATTTCGCGCCCGCAATTCAGAAGGCGCGATAGGGCATGCGACCGGACAGCCGGACAAAGCCGGAGTACACCGTACAATTTTCTCGAAAACGAATGCGTCATCGATGCGGGCGACTTCTTTTGTGCCTAGCTAACCGGTAGTCGGCGTGAATCACATTAACACGGCATTTCGCATCGGGTCGATGCAACTTCCTGTTCTCTTCTCGCTTCTGTCTCCCTTCTCTCTGCTCTTCTTCTCTTTCTCTCTGTTGCTCGATCAACATTCGTCGGTTAGGGGAATGTCTCTCTCTTCGATGGCTTCGAACTGGCGCGCAACCGCCCCGAATCGCTTTAGCTCACCGCTCCTGTCTCATTGCATTCCTGTCGCGCGCGCTCTCTCTCTTTCCCTCTCTCTCTCTCTCTCTCTCTCTCTGACTGCAATTTTAACGGCCATCGTTGGCCAAAGGATTTCCGAGTCGGTCTTTTGCATCTTCGAAAAAGATCCGCGTCCGCACTTTAATGAAAAAACAGCTTTTTCCATAGCACCCCTCGGTGCAGCAGCTCGAGACACAGCGAGAACCCACCGTCGCCCCGCGCGTGTTACTTCTTTTTCTTCGGTGTCTCTGTAGATCGAGTGCATCGCTTCAGTGACGCGCGCTATATTGAGTGCTATATTGTATAATGCAATAGCGAGGTAGTCGTCGACGGCGCCGAGATGTCCTTTTTTTTACGAGCTCGTTTGACAATCCTTTATCTTCGCAAAAGCCTTTTTCGCGCGAGGCCCCCTCGTCGAGGCAGTTAATAAAAATGCATGTAACGTTGTCTCGTTTCTCGCGAGAACAACGACTCCGGCGGTAATCGCGCCGGGAGAAACGGAGAGCGCGGAAGGGTGTAGAGTAAAATGGACGCGATAGCTTTCCTTCTCTCTCTCTCTTTCTCTCTCCCCCTCTCCTCCCCCCTTCCAATCTTGCCGGCTTGCTGGCAACAGGATTTTATTGAATCCGAGCTATTTGAGCTGCTAATTCGGTTACGAACATGTACGATCGCTTGGCTGAGTGCCTCGCTATTAAATCGACTTTATACCGTCTGGATGCTATAGCTGTTGTATTTTGTTAGTTTACGTGTTTGTGTGTACGTGTGTGTATGAAAAGGCAAATAACGTATATTATTCAATAACCTTGATTAAGTTCTGATTGAACACAGGCGGTATCATTAATTAACTTTTGGTTCCTTTGAATTTTCATCTCGCGAAATAAAAGAAAATCGAAGATATAAAGATGTTCTTGAAAAGAAAAATAAATTTACAGAATAATTCACCATTTTTTGTGATGAAAAGAATCTAACATCTCTATATCAGACATGTGAACGTAAAGAATAGAAACAAAGTAGTAAAATAAATCGTGGTTGGTTGTGGATATCGTATGAATATCGTGTGTTAAAGCATATCTGCAGAGAGAAAGAGAGAGAAAGAGAGAGAGAGAGAGACAGGCAAGGCGCAGAATGTGATTATGTATGAGTAAAATTATCGACGTTATCTTGGCAAAGGCTTTGTGCGATTGAGGGATTCTCGTTTCAAACGACCTCACCGAATTCCTGACGCCAACTCGTTCTCGTTAGGAACGGGTTGGAAGCGTTATTAGCGTATCCCGCCTTTCCCTCCGCGAGAAACGCGTGAAAGGATACAATTCAGCTGTGATTCATGAATAGGAAAATCGGTAGAAACGTTTGCCATGGAGCACCGTGGTTTCCTGTCCGTACCATGTCGCTTGCGGTAGCAATACGCGGTAGACATCCGTGTTGCCTCGAAGGAAGATGTACGATATCGAGCTCTTACGAGCTCGTGACGCTGTAACCTGTTGGCAAAAGCGGATAGTAATAACGAATGCGACGCGACTACGCTCTCTCCGAGAGCAATATATATTCTCGTTTGTGTTCATTCGCGCGATCGAGAATTTCTCACACTCATGTTCGACACGTGACAAAAAGAAAAAAATTTCAACAGGCGGTAATAAAAATGTATTTTTCAAGAAACGGTAAGAATATTCTGTTTAGTTTACACAGCTGTCTGTATTATCTGGTGAGCGTAACGCGAATGCAATTCAATTTTCTTGTAAACAGCGTCCTTATGCAACCAGAGCTCCGAATTATATCGCGCGTGCGTTATATAATTCCAGATACGGTATCGGTTCGTGTTCTCTCCTCGTGGCGCGCACGTAACTACCGGGCGGTAATGTTACTGTGGATGTTGGTCGGGCAAGTGGCCGTCCTACCAAGACGAATCAGGGAGCGGATTGCTATAGAGAGAGAGAGAGAAAGAGAGAGAGAGAGAGAGAGAGAGAGAGAGAGAGAGAGAGAGAGGGGTGTTCAGGGAGCCGGCCGGTTGTCACAAAGCACGCCGAGTGATCTATAGCTCTAATTAATGGCAATCTCCGGAGGGTCTCCTAGCTTTCCACGTGGATTTCAATTATCTCGCATCGGTCCGCCTGGGTAGTCCAGTAAACCGATTAAAGTTTTTGCGATCGGAGAAAGAGGAGGGAGTTCTACGAGCGCACTCCATTCGCTTTCATCTCCATTTCTCTTCTACCTACATTTCGCGCGCCGTCCGCCGGTATAATGCCATTAAAACCCCACGTGCTGCGTACACGTTATATTTATAGCGACTGCACAAGAAGTCTAATTAAACCTCCCCCGCAGACTTCGAGGGTAAGCTTTCGCGTTCCTAATCTTAGAAGGTTTAGGAACGCAATTGTGTTATAAAAATGTTTCTGGCAACTCTCCGAAGATTTATATTATAAAATTGTGTACATATTTTTTGTGTAATTTGTAGTACTAGCACAACACAGGCGCGCGCTACGCGCACGCTATTGTTATTTTTATTTAACGTGTTGTCAGTGAACACAACCTGTCACCGCGATGACAGATAATATATACGTCTTATAAACCATATAATATACATATGAGAAATGTCAGAAATAACGCATGAAAATCAAACTCAAAAAATAGTGAGAAAGAGAGGTGGAAAAACAACACGTAACTAAAGTCACGTGACAGGGAAAAGGGTAAAAAAGAGAATATTATATATATGTAATATTCTATATCTATATATAATACACACACATACGCATATATGTATATATATATACCGTAATCACGTGACCGAAGTCAGTAACACCGCCGCGGTCGCGCGGCCGAGGTCAGTGACTTCACTGCAGTCGCGTGACCGAGGTCATTGACCCCGTCGCGGTCGCGCGCCCGCGGTCAGTGACCCCGCCCCCGCCAAGGCCGCGCGCCCGCGGTCAGTGACCCCGCCCCCACCAAGGCCGCGCGCCCGCGGTCAGTGAACCCTCCCCCCACCAAGGCCGCGCGGCCGAGGTCAGTGACTCCGCCAATGTATTCCGTAACAAATAAGCTTTTTTATTCTTGATTAATCTAAAAGTCGAGAAAACAGAACTGCGTATTTTAGATACATTTACAAGACAAACACATAAAAGAGATAAATTCTCACTTAGTCTTCAGTAATCGGTATTGCGGAGAAATACCGTTGCAGTGAAATTTAACGACGTTACGATTTATGCGCGTTATGTTTGTGTTAACACATGTAGTATATGATTGTTAATGCAACTGCAATGTGTCCAAGAATTATTTGCCTCGACTTCCGTGACAATCCTCTTAGAGAACGTACCGCGCGTTTGCCTTGCGAGAAGAATACGATGCTGACGGAACGGGAGATTATCGCTCGAGAGTTTGCTAGACAGCCAAACACTCTCTTTAAGATCCTTGCCGAGATCCTCCGGAAGTGTATTTGCACTGTTGTGCGAGAGACATTGCCACTTCACGGTTCTATTACCAAGACATCGAATGCCCGAGATTGTAAGATTGTTTCGATAAACGACAATTTATTGTAATGCTATTGAATTTAAAGTTTTTTTAGCTGAATCCGCACGAATCGAAAATTAGACGAACACACAATAACATTACTTTTTTTGTGTGGAAATCTTTTAAATCATTCACATAAAATCAGTCTTTTCTCAATTAACAAAGATGCAACACAACAAAAAGCTTTTAAATAATTTTCAATATTTTTTGCGCTTACGTAAGAGCAGTAAATAATTTTTATTTGTTATATCGTTTTATTAATAAATTATAACATTACAAATAAAATATAAAATATTTTTAGACTAAGAATATATAATGTTTTTTTATACATTCTGTATTTGATATTGCGATTCGTTTTAATAACATGAAAGAAAAACAAAACACGATCATTACGCGTTTTACTAATTAGCGATCGTAATTGCGGAAAGTTTTGAAGCGAATTTCACGAAGAGCAACGTGAAAAAAGTAAGTAACGAAAATTGTGCAAGTGACGAATAAAAAAATATACTTGTTATGTGCTTTATGTGCGACTTAAATTTTATCAGTGCAAACTTGTTGTTGACGAATATTACTGCTTCTTCACTTGTCTTTTTCAGCAATATCGTATAATCGGAAAAGAGAGATAGATATTAGCGAACTAAATCAAAATATCTTTTCAGTTTGAAGTAGGTTATTTAAAAAAAGTATAGTAGTTTATTTAAAAAAATTCTTATCTTATACAGCTAGAAATAATTATATAAGATAATTAATATAGAATAATTACATGGAATATATGTGAGTAAAGAATGAATTTCTTTTATTCAACGCTGTTAGATTTGGAAAAATGAAAATACTCGTTTTTTTACAAAACCATTTTTCACCTTATATTTCGATATGCAATACAAATATAATTGCAATACAAAATATTTTGTAGGTTTTGAATAAAAACTGCTTTATTTTGTGTAAAAGAGTTTTACTTAGTCAAAGTGAGTGTTACAGCTTACGGATATTCGCGCGTCGACGGTTCGAGGGTCTAATCATCGACTGACCTTCGACAGACATCTACCGCCAAAACGCCCTTTGTCCGGGGTCAGTTGCAGACGCGTTTCGTATATTTTATTATGTTCCTTGGCTTGTCGCGTGTCTCGAAACGTAACGCCGTGTCGTTCTTAAAAATACTAAATAGCGCTCTGCTGTGCCGTGACTTGACGCCGGATAATTCTGCGACGCTAAACAGACTCTTAGATACTAAACGCCTAAACGTCCTAACTCTTAAAATCGAAATATTCCGCGAATCCCTACAATTTTAATAATATTCACTGACAATTCTTCGTGAACAGTCAGCAGCAGTGCTATATTTAAAATATTGAATTCACAGTGTTAAACAAATAAGTTTTAAAATATCATTGTCGTACTTCGTGAGAAATATAGGTTGCAAGTAAAAGTAAAAAATCTTTTATAGTTAATGTATTCTGTGCAAACCGTAATTATTTTCGTGAAAGACACGTAACCAGAATACTCGTTATGTACATATCGTTATTTCTGGTCTGATCTGTAAATTGCAAATTACTTAGATATATATGCACATATAATGATATATATATACATATATTACGATATATATATTTATAATTAATCGAGCAACACACATTCTAAAGTTAGCGATACAGACAAACGCAATTACAATATTGACCGAATGCTATTTTTGATTCAAATGATGTTTTGAATTTCCCATGCGATTGTATAGTCGCGTTCTTGCACCGCGAGAATGTCTCCCTAATAATAACGGCAAGTGGATCCGTGCGTAGAACTGTCGATCCGGCTCAGAGGGATTCGTCATCAATCATGCGGAGAGCGATGTTCGTATAAGTATACAACGGGTCATCCCGTTCGATATGCTCGCGCCGTATACGACCCTGTTCCCTGCGCACCCTCGCGCCGGCGACATCCAGGTCGCTGGCTTGATAGACGGCTCTAATCGCTATCGATCATTATTATACGTGAGCGTGTAATACACGGAGGCTTTCCTGCGCCTATGTCCTACGCGATCGCGCGTATTATATCGGGCCCACGTGTATAAAATAGGGAGTCGGTGATGTGAGTGATACTCGACGTCGCGTCCGTCGCGAGTGATCGATAGATCGGACAGGTAGATGATAGACAACATCGTCGTGAAAAGTTCTTAACTTGTTCGTGGCAATGCGGTTTTCTGTATTTTCGAATAAAAATCAAACAAGCTTCAACGTTCTATAGAACGGAGGTTGACGGACTGTGATAGGTTTTATCATTTGCTAAGTGCTTTCAGAACTGTCAACGAATATGTATCACGCGGATAAAGTTATTTAAACTTTAATTAAAATTGATTTATGGTATTTTTTAGCTTTATATTTGTTATTTATTATCTCAGAGAGAGAGAGAGAGAGAGAAAGGGGGGAGAGGGAGAGGGAGTTTTTTAAAAAATTCTTTACTTTTTAAATTTTGATATAATATTGTAAAATATTGTAAAATAATAGTATAAATAATGCAGATAAATTGAAATTTAACACGTTTTAGTTGATGTCTTTCTTCAGGTGACACTTTATCGATGCTAAAATCAGCACAGCTGAAAATAAAAAGAGAGATAAGATAATATTCGAAGAGAGAAACTCCGGTTATAGATTTTCCGTCGTAAACGATATTATGGAAACTTCTCATTATATGGCTGGCAACTTCAAGAGTACGCATGTTACGGTAACCCTGCAAATTTGCACGTCAAACTTACGAGTTCATGATCCCGAAACTCACTGTCTGCACTTTATCACTCGTCAATGTCTCAGCGGAATGCCTGAATTTTGCGGAGAGACGAAAAGTTTAATGAATCTCTTAATAAATTTAAGTTTAATGTGATATTGCCCGGGGAACATTTAAAGCGGATTATGATACCTAAGTATGTATATAATTTTAGCTAAATAATCAAACGACGCTTCTCTCTCCGGTATTTCGAACTTCAGTATTTCGTGCTTGGCGTCGAGAACGACGCGTCTCTTGATCTTGTCAAACCTCAGAACCGCGAACAGATACGATCGCGTTGCGCAAACGAAACGTGCCGAGCATCCCGCGAAAAGCAAAAATGGAAACCAGCATCCGCGCGTCGCGTCTGTGTGACGCAGCTGCAACTGCATGACTGTCGCCGCCACCGCCGCCCTCGTTCTGACCCTTCTCGCTCGTTGGCCACGCGAACAATTTTTCTTCCAGCGTGTTGCCGCGCATTTTATTTCATTCTCTCTCTCTCTCTCTCTCACTCTTTTTTTTGTTTTCAGAAGATCGCTTTTCCGGCCACTCACGCCCATAAAACCAAAAGCGTGTTGCATGCATACGCACAGAAAGCGAGACAGGGGAGTGGAATAGGAAGGGTGTGGGTTACAGGCGGTGGTTTGCCCGGCCATTTTGATCGCGCCAACTGTCTAAATCCTCGGGCATTGTTTGCGATGCTTTGTACTGTTTTCGCGGAGGTATTCGCTCTTCTGCGACGACGACGACTCACTCTCTCTCGGTCGCAACCCTCCTTCAAACCCTTCTCGCGTATACACCGTGCTTGTTGCTTTTGATCGCGGTGCGTTGTCGCTACTATACATATTCCACGGAGTGGTTGAACAACGATGCGGGTAAAAAAGGGGGAAAGGTGGGACGGGAGAGGATCGACGACGAGTGGTAGAAGGGTGGTTTGTGCTACCGCTGCGAGATGGGCGATAGGAACGATGTAAAATGAGGGAAAGGGGCGGTGGATGGAAGCCAGGAAGTGGCGTTCAGGACAATTTCGCGGTCGGATAATCGCGCTTTGGCTATCCTCTGTTGTAGAAGGGGAGTCAAAGAGTTGGGAGAGATGCTTTACTCTCTCTCTCTCTCTCTCTCTCTCTCTCTCTCTCTCTCTCTCTCTCTCTCTCTCTCTCTCTCTCTTTCTCTCTCTCATCCCTCTTCGGCGTACACCGTGTGCTATCCGGATATCTTATGAGCTATTTAAGAAGGAATTTACGTATTACGAGCTCCCAATATTACGGTGGTATGTGCGTGTCGTAAAACCGCGCACAACAATGTATAATAACTTATAAGCAGCACAATGTATAATAAATTTGTAAGTAGTTTAATGTCTTCAACGCTCGAAAAAGAAGGAAAAGAGAATTTATTTACGTAAAAATGTCTCACACTGAAAAATGACAAATAACAAACAACAATTTATCAAGCAGTATTTAATCGCGGTGTTTGTAAGAAACGTTGCGAATCTCTCGTGAGCGCCGTGTGACGCGAATAGAGAGACATACCGTGTGTGTACCGAGTCGCGTTTGAAATATGCAAGAGCAAAGCGTTCGAAGGAAACTCGCTTTTTCTCGCTCTTTCCTCACTTAAGCTTCTCCCAATCCTGCTCGACGTGTCAGTTCCTTCTATTCATCGTCAATCCCTTTTGCAAGTAACGAGTCACGTTCGAAGGTACCGCAGACGACGACATACGTGTACTCGCGAATACACACACGCATATACGACGCAAAGACGAGATTGCCTTATGTATTGCAACTTAAACGCAGTTTACTGCCATAAACTATGTCGTATAGAAGGATCATTGTGTGTATGTGTGTGTATGTATAACGAAAAGACATTGTCGGAGAAGACAATTCTCTCGCTCGTACTCGAAACTGCACGTACAGCACCCGAGAAATGTTCTATCACGTCTCTCGTGGAAAAATAATCATATGCGCTCTCTTATTCGTGCGTATACCGATGCTGAATCACGGCTCGGCTATATAACTCTCGGGATAAAGATATTTCCTCGACTCCGCGATCGGGATGCATTCCCGTAAACGTTGTTTTTTTAAAAGCGAACACGTGAGACAGAGACTACGTGACATTTCGATTTAATGACGTATCGGTTTCTGTGTGTGAGAGCAGCAATCTTGCATTATACGAAGAGATCTTTATTGTGTATCAATGTTGTGTGTATGCAATTTGTTTAAATGATTTTGTAAATCTCGTCGATAATCTTATATGTGCCACATGCAAGATTTAGATAATTCTCGTTATTCAAAAAGTTTTTAAGACCTCGTGAAAAGATTGATCAAAATAGAAAAGGGCCAATACGAGGCAAAACACAGGATGTTGGAGTGAATCAGCAAAATTTATTCAAGTGCCAAACGTTTCGATCACAAGTTTTGATCTTCATCAGTGGCAACAAAATGAAAATTAAAAATTAAAAATTAAAAATTAGGCAGCACATCGACACATTTTGTAACGTGAGTAACGAACAAGAGTTTAATTCGTACTCAAAATTCGTACTCACGTTTGGCACTTGAATAAATTTTGCTGATTCACACCAACATCCTGTGTTTTGCCTCGTATTGGCCCTTTTCTATTTTGATCAATTCTCGTTATATTGCATACAATCGATAAACGAGACAATATTGGATAAATGGAGCAATAGTTGATACATGTATAAATTACAGAAGTACATACGTAGCCATAAGGAGCGTCTGTGTCTTTAATCAAATGAACGTGTTTGTGCGAAAAAAAAAAAAATCAATGTTCAATATTTATCTTTCTTTAAGTTACTTATTTTCTGTTTGCAAGAGATTTATTATATCTCTTACCTCAACATCGCATGAATCAAGTACTTTACTCGTGGTTTATTCATGGATTTTAGTATTAATTATCGTTAGCGGGCTCTCTCTTCTTAAACCTTCATGCGGCCGAGTAGTAAGTCAGCTTTCTTTTTAACCGCCGCGATATATTAATAATTCAAGCCCATAAGACTAATAAAGTTCGTCGTCGGGAGTTTCGAGTTTCCTTCTACGCCTGTCTCTTTCTCTCCGCGCGCGCGCGCGGTTTATCGACCTCGTTTATCATCGCCGCTTACTTTATTCTACACCGCCGCCGCCGCCGTCTCGTCGACAACACCTCGTCGTCTCTCGCGCAAAGTTTCGAGGAGGATGGTACGGGGGAGTAGGAAAATAATCAAAACCCCCTCGCGCGGTTTACAGCGCGATGTACGTATGTATGTACGTATGATGCGTGAGCGCGCACATTGCGCCCGGAAGGCACGTATGACTCATAAATATACCATAAACATCGCGCGCGACGGGAAGTCATTAGAACGCAGTTCAATTTGCGGTATACTCTCGAAAAGGATGAACCCAATTTGGCCGATGCAACTGGAACGTCGGTTTTCCGACTGCGAAAAAGTTGGGCGGTCATTTCGCAGTTTGCAATAACCGAAATTCGGGAGCTGCTTCGAGGTTCTGATAGCGGCGCGAGCGCGGAGAAGAAACAACGTAAACCGCGAATGGAATAGTAGTATAGGAAAACGAGAATACGCGCGGTTGCCAAGGCCTGTAAATAATTAGGTTTAGTTCGGAAAGTATACGAGTATACGTAGCACAGTCGCACACGTACAGAGAGTTTCGTAATTAGAAAAATGCATTCTTTGTATCGATCGATCTCATACTGTGTATACGTAGGATTTAAAAAATTATTGTTTTTATCGCGCTGTGTCAACGATATATTTTGCAATATTATTGTTTCAATTTTTTTTGATCAGTTTTATTTATAGTTATCTCCGACGTGTATATGTACGAATAATTGGATGAAAAATATATTTTGCTAGCTATAGTGAGTCTTGGTAGCTGGAAGTTTTATGTAACAGCAGAAAAAATACGTTTAGCTTGTGAACGGTGTTCGTAGCCGTGTTTTTCAAGAAGTTTTTCACTGTACATACAGGGTGTTCCACCTAACTTGAGCATCCTAAATATCTCACCTATTTTTTATGATAGATGCCGAAAAGGGTCATTATTTTCAGTTCGAGGAGACAAGTATTGTAATAAACAAGAAATTTTTTTCAAGGTCATATTTTTAAGATTTCAAAGTCATTGTCATTTTTTTAATCTGAAAGTACATATTTTTATCCTTGCGATATGATAGACAAGATCAAGACGAATCTCTCTAAAAGTTCTTGTTTATTACAGTATTTGTCTTCTCGAACTGAATAATAACCCTTTCCGGCATCCTCTTATCATAAAATGAGCGAGATATTTAGGATGCTCAAGTTAGGTGGGACACCCTGTATAGTAGGTATAATGATGAAAAACTGATAGCGGTGATGAAGTTTCTGATAGCTCCTGTCATCTATCGACGCGGAAATTCTACATGTGAGTGACTAGATATACTCGCGCATGTAGAAGTATGTCGCGCAGGAAAATCTGGTGAAGCTACGTGTATAGAGAGATCATAGAGAAAGAGAAAGAAGGTGAGTGAATGAGAGGAACAGAGAGGGATAGTATCGCACACGTTTTCCGATATCGCACGTACATCGGGTATCGTATATATTTACGTAGTTTGCACGTGCAAGCCGTACTTATGCCGCTGAAGCTTGCAGCAAGCCGATGCAGCGCGCGAGCATCCCCCTTTCCATTTCTCGTGAATTGAATTTTCATACATCCCGTCTCGCGATACGTCAACCGGTTGTCATGCCAGGCGCCAGCTCGCGATCGGTATCTCCAATTTCCCTTGATCGCTTTACCGCGGCCATGAATAAAATATCGCGCGTCATTTACCTCTGCGATGCGATTTTGAGAGGTCACAGTAATTCCCGTCGTATATAATTTTGTTATTACGCGTATGATTTTATATTATAAAATGTTAATGTACATATTAGTGCATGCACGAAGGGCTTTAAAGATCTCTTTTGTGTTTGCATGAGCAATTAATTTTTTGTTTTTACGAAGGTGTTAAATGAAAATTTCGTACGTAATTAAATTTCAATAAAACAAATCAGTATTTTATTTTATTTCATTGATATTTTTGTGTGTTGTATTGCCTAATTTAATTATATTTTAAATTACATAATTTTTAATTGTAAATGTACAATTTATATTAATTAATTGATTTATATTATTGCAATAACTTGATGTTATTGCATTCGCGATTGAAGTTTATTTACGCTTCCTTTATGACACGTGTCAAAGGTTACCGTTTCCGATTGTATTCGCGGGATGCATCCTGGCAACATCTCTGTGCATTTCCGCTTTGCATATCCTTGGTATTTTGACAGCGTATGCACGCTCGTAGGAACGTGCTCTTAGTAGAAACGTAAGCGTTTGTGCATTAACGCTTTGCGGTTCCCTGCATTTTCGGTGCAGATGTTCGGTGAACAGACTTGGGCGGGTCAATTGTAACAAGGGACAGTTGTAATATATATTGCGATAATGCAAGCCGACAGGTGTTGTGCTTCAGAAGATATATCACAAAGTAACGGATATAAAATATTAATATGATTTATATAATGTAACAAAAACATATGTCACAGAGAGTTACTCGATGACACAATGTGTAAAATTAATTTTAAGCTTTATTCAAAATACTTTAATCTCGCGTTCGCGTGATTTCTCTATTGCTTCTCACAAACGATGCAAATTCTTTCGCCAGTGTAACATAATTACAATGCGAAGGAAACACGCAATCCGAGCAAACTGCAGCAATTCCGCAATTCCGCGGCAAGTCGAAACTTTGTATCGTAAAAATCCACATCTCGCAACTCTAAACACCTCGGATGTCTCTTAATTAAGTTCCACCGAAGTATTAATTATGAAATGAGTTATCGTTCGATTCGCGAATCTAATAACGACGCGCGCTGCTTTCGCTCGTTTCCGCGGAAACGATGTCTTTTCCTCTTTCTCTCTCTCTCTCTCTTTTTCGAGTAGGAAAGACGTGCGCTACGACGATAATGTATTCCCTCTCTTCCACCGCTTTTCATTACTACAGTCAGTTATCGCATCTGACGGCTACCTTTGCTGCCCCCGGTAATCTGCCATCGTAGACTCCCTCGAAGACCAATACCGTCGAACTTACACGTGAAAGCGTTTTCCATAAATATGCGCTTAATAGAGCGCGAACGGTAATTTTACCCGTGTCAAAAGGGACGATTTGATGATCATCCTCGACTGTGGCTCTAAAACAAACGGCTTAATTAATAAACTCTGAACGCGCAAGAAAAGTGCTCGCGCACGCACCCGGATAACTGTTTTGCGCTACGTCTGCTACGCGTTTCTCGCGACGAAATGAACTGAAGCAGAAATATGCACGAAGCTTAGAGTATACGGCGAAATGATATAGACGTACAACTACGGCGCAACAGTGGCAGCGCGACATAAAGGATCGCAATAATGAGCGCTCCGACCTCGACATGTAGGCCAAGCGCTAACGCTTACTTGCATTATATGCATTTTGCGTACACAAAGCTGGATGCGACGATGGTTGTCTCATTAAAGTGCGAACAGATAGGAAGTGACGCTCGCGAGATGGATACAAAAGACGCTCAAATTCTCCTTGTGTTTTGCCGTAAAATCTCTAAGTAAAATAGATGTAGTGCAGAAGTAAGGGTGTGCGTGCGAGAGAGAAAGAGAAGTTTGAACTTGCACTTATCTAAATTTGATTTTATTAAATTTAATGGTCACACACACACACACACACACACACACACAAAATTCGTGAGTTTTACATACAATTAAAGGATAATTTTAAACTACTTTGTAAAAAAAATAACGGACAGGTTTGTTAACTGTCCATTAGTAAATTAAGAAAACTTCGAGAACCGTGTATATTAATTTGTTTTGATTAGAGGATAATTTTTCGTGCGTGTACTTTGCGTATCCAAGGACACGCCATTAAACATTTCACTGGATTAGTTGCTTCGGAATATTTGCGCAGATGCTTATGCGACACGCGATATGCAAATTACAAACGGAAGATTATTAGTGCTTACATGGCAAGGCATGTTTGATTACAAATGCTCTAATTAACGACAAAGCGTATCGCCGTCATTGATTTATTAGCGAGAAGGAACACTGGGAACAAACGTGCATGCGCAAAGGCAATTCTAGGTCTGTCATTAGTTCATACGGGCAAACGGTCCAAGGATTAATAGAAGGTTGATTATGTTGTACAATTTGTAGCTCTGTCTCTGGCGATGTATCTGCATGCGCTCAAACAGAACATCACGCGGATAACCTTCAGAACGGCGCGCATCCCGAATAGTTTTTGGTAAGCAAAAGCACCCGAGAAGAGAAAACGAAGTGCGAAATTAATTGCACCTGTTTTGTCGGAGAATTTTCAATTTGCAAGCCGGCGAGATTTTATATATACGCAATTTTATATATACGATTTTGTATGTACGCAATAATAATAATTTTTGTGAAATGGCGTGAACAAAAAAAATCCAAATGTTACACGCTTTGATTCTGTTTGCGCGGTGAAATCATTTTCACGAATCGAACTCTCGCTCAATAGAACTCAGTCAATTAAACTTGAAATTTTCGACCGTCTCCGTGAGAGTTCAGTCGCGAGATAAATTGCGAGTGTTCGGCGCGTGTATGGACGAGCGATTTCGATTTCTACTCGTTAAACTACGAACGCGCTTGCTCCGGGTATCACTTCAAAGGGGGATAATCGCCGAGGGATTATCGGGACTCGAAATGGGAACGATATCTTTCTCCGTTTTGAACAGAGACACGCGCGCGCGGGATGCCGACGTAGTTTCCAGGATTCAGTTGCATAACCCAGACTCTCCGGAATCATCGTGCACTTAAACGAGCCTGCTTTAAGTTAGGGGAGAGATGCGAGGAAAGCCCGGTGTGTAGAACGAAGAGAGAACGGGTGAGGGAGAGGAGGGAAGAAGGGCTCAGGTAGAACTTCTGGAACTCGGTGGAGAGACGGATTACGGGGTGGGATGAATGATGCGTATCGGCTCGATTTTGCAGGATGACAGACCTCATGCTCGTTAAAGTGCGAGCGCTTCAAAGAGCTCTTTGAAAGGAGTCGCAGCGAGTGAGCGAAAGCGCGTTATTGAGCCGGGCACTGCTAGAAAGCTTCAGGGAACGAAGTTTAATTTCGCAAGTGGAGATTGTGCGCCGCTCGATTCAAAACGGCGCGTGTACCTTAAGCTTCACGTTTATTTTAATAATAGCTTTGTGTGTTGCGGATTTAAAAAAAAAAAAAGAAGAAAAAACAAACAAGATTAAACTTTCACAAGACAGACGGATAGAAATAATCTGATTAATTTTGTTAATTTATCGACAGCGAGATATAAATTATACTTTATATTGAAACGTCCGCTCTTGGCAGCAATAAATTACGACTCGTTCGCTGCCCATTAACAAATACAGCGTTTATTTTTATTTTTATTTCATTTTTGTTTTTTTTTTTTTTACGCACCGCAGTGTTTCGTAGATTCATAAATTCAACAAGAACGCGCTATTTACAGCTGACCACTGCCCGGACCAATAAATCGAAATGTTCGGAACAGTTCATAACGTTGGTCAATTTCAGTTCAAAGAGTCGATACTAATACGTTGTATTATTTTCTGTTGTCGATAACGAACAATTTCATTTATCGTTAGATTGTTTCACATTTATCCCCGGCGTATTGTGGAACCGTAAGAATTTATGTATCTATTGTAACGCGGAAACAATGTTACAAGTCGGAATTTAATTATAACTTCGACTACAATCAATCGACGCGAAAGAGTCTTATCACGGACGACCGCATCGCGGAAAGTTAAAAGCGCGCATGTACGTTCATCCGGCGCGCACTCGTATAAATATTCCACTATCGCCATGTAAACTACGAAACTAAATTTCGTTCAGCACTTGCTCGCAGCACAGCATGGATGTCACATATGCCTTGCGGCGAGTTATTATTCTGGTCATTTGCTTAACAGAATTATGCAAAATCGTGGAGGCTCGGAACCCTTATCGCGCGAGCGACACGTGCGACTGCAGCGCCTTGTATTCTCTTGTAATATATATTCATAAACGTTTAAAAAAACCTTTCCAAGTCTATCCGCGATCCCCATTTAAATCTTAAACGATCGCGTTGCTCGCTGCCTTATCTCGCCATACACGAGAGAAATTTTATAAACTAATACAAATAAAAAATAACGAACAATATAATCTTATTAGCGATAGTACGTGAAAAACACTTTTACGTATTCGAGTGCGCAATCCCCCGTTGCTCTATTTAATTTAATAAAATGATTATTTCGCGCCGCGCGCAAATTAAGTTATTATCTGCTAATATCTAGTAAATGTAAACCGCGCGCTTGCGCGTAAATACTGAAAAATATAAAAAAGTTGAAAGATAGCGAGAGTTACATATTGAATAAAAGCCGATTTTAGTATTGTATAACGTAAATCTTTTCATAGAAGATTTATCACAAGTTAAAGCTTTTATATATATACATATATATTGTGTATAGTATATGTCGGTGCGATTTCGGAATCCGTGTATTTCATGATGGCACAGAGCGCGCAACGCGCATGTTGCAGCGCCGTTTTTCACCGAGAGTATGATAGACGAAGCAATATTATTTTAGTTTGAAGATAATTACACCAGTTATTTTGGTACACACACTCGCTATGATTGTGTGTATTGCCATTAAATGTATAAAATCGATTTATAGAGAAACATAGATAGTTATTACAAGCACGTTTTCGTGAAATTGAGAGCGGTATTGATTCAACCGCAAATGTTTTGACGGCGGACTTCTCGTGCACAATTTTTATCAAAATGATCAAATCAGAGATTTACAAAAAATTACATTTTACGTAATTGAACATTGACATATCGCTGCCGAAATTCTGTTTTTTTTCTCTTTCACAATATTTTTAAGTAATTTCGTGAGAAAAACTCAAAATGCGCCGCATATAAAAAAACTCGCAAAATAAAGTGTCGCAGAGATTTCAATAAGGCTAATCTGAAAAACGAAAACACAATTATTTTAATTTCTAACGAAACAAAGATAGCGTTATTAGAAAGAATATTATATTTCACATCCAATAAACTTTTACGCTTTGCAACTACATGTGTGTGTGTGTGTGTGTGTGTGCAAATTATATTTTCGTGGAAGATTTTCGATATTGGAAAATTTATGGGTCAACTGACGTGTTTAGTCGCCCTTCTCTCTCTCGTTCTTTGTAAATTTATTGAATCTTTATAATGAAAAAGATACTAAGTGAACGCGGCGAAGTGATTGAAATTTGACTCGATGTTTAGGAAACTTATTTGCGAGCAAATAAAAATATTATTTATAATTTTGCAGAAAAATACGTATGCAAGTGAGATCCACGTATTTTCTCAATATTAATCTCGTAAAAAATATCATAAAATCTTCTCGCAAACTTTCAGCGTCGAACGTTTCTGTTGTGCTTCTGCATAATCGATTTATAAACAATCTGAATCAAGAATATTACATATATTAACGTTTTTCGTGCTCTCGATTAGATCTCGCAGCTTCGCTTGCGCGCTAAAAATGTTTCATACGTCGCCGCAGAAACTGGACTCGAGAGCTTTAATCAAACATATTGCGATTCTGTTATTTCGCACACGTCTTTCGATCGTTTCAGCTTGGGTGTCTTTGAAGTCGTCACGAGAAATTCACACGCAACCGCGAATTATCACAAGTCTATTTTTGCACCTTTCAAAAGGAAAGTAGTTTTGTTACCGACGACGATGGCTTGTTTGATGTTTCTCGTCGTGTGTTGTGTGGTCACGAATTTCAAAAAAGAATGAGATAAAAACAAAATTAAAAATGTCTCACTTGTGCGCGCATAATCGCAAAATAACAAATTTATAATTAAATCGAGACTGCAAAATTGCGCCAAAATAGTCATTCTTTAAACTCGTTTTGATAAAATTCTCTGCGCGCGCGATTTGTAATTATATCGAAAATTCTTCATGCGCATTAAATATCGTTTTGCTGTTTCGTACCCGTATACGTAATTATTTTGCGTGCAACGCTCAAATTGAATTTTGATGATTACGCACATTTATGGAATTAAATAATTAAATAATACCAAGAATCGGTTCAATGATTAATGCGTGAATATGTGCCAATGAGTATATCACATCAACGATTATGGTATCAAGTTATTTAATACGATATGTGGAATGTATATTGTAAACGACAGTTCTGTCAATATATAACATTTATGACCGGACATGAAAGGAATTGTGTAATACGTTATCGCCTACCGTAGTTAAATCGCATTCGCAATTAAGCTGTGAATAAACAAAATCTACGCTACACTGTTAATTGCTATTACTTTTAATATAAACCTATATTATATTACGGCAGTGTTTGAATATGCACTTTATTATATGTTTCAAATATCGAAATAGCTAAATGTCAAATGTGTTTTATAGGTAACTGACGAATGTGTGTAAACATATGTATATTTGCAAGAAACGACGCTATATACATTGGAAGAGTAGAAATGGAAGATATTCGTTGTAAAGTGCAATTTACGCGTGCGTCTCGTTGAAACACATGCGCGAAGCGTATCGCATGGTAAATAATAGCGACATTCGACCCGCAATGAAATTGGATGGTAACTCGAGTACGGCTATGTGGTTGCCTCATCACTATGGTGCCGTTATCTTGTTATACGGTATGGAAACAGCTTAATGGCGCGCAACCAGCCATATTTGAATTTCTATAGAAATTATCACTTTTTCGAGACGATGTACAATCTTAGAGCGAGAAAAAAAATTTCGTAAGATAATCGTTTCACGTGCTTACACGAACGAAGCGCTGCTGACAGTGTACGTGAGATAAAAAAAATTAATTTCGGTAAAATCGACTGTCAGCTTCACGTAAGTTGTGGAGGTTGTGCCGGATATATATATATGTAAGATATTAATTTAATTATTCACTGCGCTTGTGCGAACAGCTCTTGTTTCAAGCACGGAAATTATAATCTTAATGGGAGTCTGCGACACTGCACCTCGCTATTAAAGGGTTCGTGAACTTTCTCTTAGTATATATGTACATGTATACGTACATATATATGTATATATATACAATATATATGTATACATCTTTTCACGAAGATTTAAAGAATACTTCGCATATATAAATTAACGCAAGATTCGTAAGATAAATTGTCTGCAGTTACAAGAGGAGAGAGAGAAACGACTCGACGATAACGCGGATCGATTTTTCAACGGTTCCCAATGGAGACTCGTAAATCCGGCGCGCATATTTGCAATTACAAAGCTGAAACTTCGTAAGCGACGGCATTCCCGTCTTCATCATTCAACCAAACTGAGATTCGAATGTCAGATAGATTGCATTCTGTCCGGCAATTTATCACCGTTAGTTGCACTTGTAGCGAAAGTAATTCGTCCGCGAAAGATTTGCATGCCGATGAACTGCCTCGCGAGGATACATGCTTGTAGAGAGGCCCGGTCAGGATAGAGTGAGTGTCGCGCGCGTGTGAGCGAAATAAATCAAACGCGGCCGCGCGCAATGGCGCAACGAACAATTAACGGTGTCGGGGGCTGCGCGTGGCTTTGTTACGGCAAACAAATCTCTCGCGCGGAACTCCCGCACAGGATTCGTGCGGCCGTGCAGTTTTCTTCTATTCGCCGCTCGTCTCGATTTAAAAACTTGCGCTCCCGGCGAACAGAGAAGGAAGCGCCGTCGTGAAAGTCGGAGGATATTAAAAAGAGAAGTGAAATAACGGCGAATCGCGGAAAAAAAACCAGTAGGGGGTGGGGGGGCAGTACGAACGTATCGATCGTTGAAAATACGAGAGACGCGGATACAGCAGCATTAAGAGAAAAGAGAAGAAAGGCGCTCATCGTCAATATATAAGGCGTGCCTTGCTCTTTATATACATGCCGATTTTTATATTCCTTCGTCGAGAAGTATTGTGCGCGCGAAATTGGATCTTTTTATGCGTTTTTATAAATATTCCCCTAGACGGAAATTCCTTGTATTTTCAGAAGATTGGAGTTGTGGGATTCTTGGGAAGGAAGAGAATCTTCTCTTCCTCCTCATCGCGAGATATGTGCCTATATAGGAATTTCTTTAATATTCGCACGGTATCGCCTCGCACGACCTACCGCCGGTGTTATTTACGACGCATGCGTGCGACGAGTTCAAAGCAACCGTGTTATTTCGTGCTCTTCTTCTCTCTTTTTGCGTCAGGGGAAGGAAATGACTTGCTTTGTGCGAGAATGTCGTAACTTAGACTGGTTCCTTTAACCCACTGTAACTGCTCGTAAATAAGAGCAAAAGAAACAGAGCACCGCGCTTTTCTCTCAAAATTGCAACGTAATAAACAGCGATCGTAATTTACTGCAACAAGCCGCAATTATGTCGCGGTCGGAATCGTCGAATTACCGCTTCGAAAACCCGCGAAGCAGAACGCGAACTTTCGCGCACAGCGGTCGCGTTCAGTTCAGTAATGAGACAATAAATCACATTTTTGTCTTTTTTCTTTTTTCGAGTCGCGTTACGGTTCATCAGGATGGATACGTTGTTTTATAAGAGCCTATTGTCTACTGTTTTCAGGACGTAACAATGAGAAGTTGCTTTCTATTATGCGGAAGAAATGGAAATTGAAGTCACGATACACAATGGGCGGGAAAATCGCCGAGAGATAACGTTTCCACACCGCGGTATATTAATGGCGCCGGTTTTTCCGTACATACCGCGCGGCTAACGCGCGGCCGATGGAAATAAAGTTCGCGGTGCTGTCATCAAATTAGCGAGGATGTGTGTGTCTGCGTGCGTGTGTGTGTGTGCGCGCGTGCGCGCGCGCGCATTTGTCCCCGCATTTTCACTCGAATGAACGTAACAATGAAAACGGAAATGGATATGCGATGTAAATGTCAACGTAGCGCAATTCCGCGATATAGCTTTATCGATGCGGGATAGTATCCCGTATCGTTCCCCTCTTCCTCAACGATCGGAAACTTATATTAATAATTTATTAGTCACTGTCGACGCGCCCTCACTCGTTGACGGCGCGAGTGTGTGCGCGCGCGCGCGCGCGCACTCGGTTCGTTACTCCCACGCATAACGCGAATTCGATGAACGTTCAACTTCCGCGATCAAAAAACAGCAAACTTTAATGAACCGCTGAAAAGTTGAAACCTCTCTTCCTATTCGGAAGCGTCTAATTCTCTTATTTTCTCGCGTAATATTCGACGCACGAATTTCTTTCGCGAAAAACTCTTTCTCGGTGAAATACCACTGTTTACAGTGGTATTTTATTTAATTTTGCGTTTTCTCTATTATTAAATAATTTAGAATTCAATTTCGAATTTTCCGTTCGCGTTCTAAGTTCTCTTTCGATTCGCGGCTGCAATTAAATTTTTCAACGGGAGAATTCGCGAAAGAGAACTTGGGAGAATGTGGTCTCATCATTATGTAAAACTTTTTTGAACGCCTCTCGCGGAGAATAAAATTGCATTTCGTAACCGAAGCACAACCTACTTGCGAAGTTTAAAAGAAGAGAAGGGGAGAAAGGGAGAGAGTAAAAAAGGAGATTATATACATATATAGAGATTCGGAAAAGACGCGGGGGAAAAGGAAAACGAATGTTCCCGGCCTCTCGAATTGTCGGTTTTCTCGCGAAATCTATGTACGTAGCGCGCGCGCGACAGTTGAAGATAGACGCGCACACACGTGAGTGTCGCATTGCGGGTGCTTGGGCTACCCTAAAATTGGAACTTGTACTACGGCGTTGGCGAAAACGTTATGCCAGGCGGGACAGTGTTGCGATATTGGTTAGACCAGTGATGATAGAAACCAATAGTGACATAGCCCGGCGATGTCCCGTTGAATTTATTCACAGCACCGTGGAATATTTATATGCGCTCTGTATCATGCATAGAATCGCCGTCGACGCTATCCGACGCGTAACCGCAGCGGGGTTAAAGTTAATTATCATTGAGATCGATGCGAATGGGTTGCGCGCGAGCGCGAACCATTTTCGGAGCGTCATTACGAGTGAATAATGTTACGTTCAATGTATACATAGACTCTTCTTTTTTTTAACGACCCTTTTAAAAGCGATCGTTAACGGAATCACCACTTTAACTCGGGGATTGTTTTTTTTTTTTTTTTTTTTTTTTTAAGTAATTTGTTTTTCGTACAAATAACGAAAGTGTACGAGATCTGACACGATTTTTTTCTTACGTCCGTACAGATCTATTTCAACGCGGTCAAGATGAAATTAGAAATGTACGAGAGATCCTTACGTTTTCGAGCCGCGCTTCTTTATTTCTTTCTCTATTCTTGACATCCGTCATGTCATTTGTTGGACTTTTTCAAATATTAAATAACGGTAAATGATAATTGTTAATTAATAATTATTACTTGGCAATCAAAAGGATAAATGACGAATGTAAATTACTTGTTGCGAATGTAAAGCGCGCGATAAATGTAAACGATCGTTGTTGAATTTGGAATTTTGTGCACACATCGCGGATCGTAATTTGAAACGCGTATCAAAGAATCGATCTGTGTCAATAATACCGCGTGTCCACCTGTATTTTATTACGTCGTGATTAAAATCCCTTCTCGTGCGCATCGTGCGCATTTCATCCGAACCTCTGATTTATTTCATATCCCTTGTCACCTGTTATATGTAATTATAACCGGGATCACAAAGGAACTCATTTATTCATCAAAAGCAACACATCAGTCTTTTGGTCGTGTGTCCGGTTGTGCTGGCGCAAAGAAATGTAATTAATTAACTCCATCTCTCTGTAGCAGTTTCACCATTGGGAACAAGCCTTCATTTACTTTATTTGACAAATTGGAGGAATCACGCCTACGCGTTAACGTTAGCAACAAAGCCAACGCTTGACCACGCGACATTACAAAGCCTTTCGTCCTGTAATTAGTTTGCGGCCGTGCGGTTCATCCCCCGCTCTGTTATTTCGGAAACAAAATTTATTGTAGATTTGCGTGAACTCTGTTATCTTAAAGTGATCGTCACGATTTGTGAAATTTCAAGTTTACGTGTGCGAACTATCGTTCAGAAACGTCCGAAAAAGATGGACATTCGGTGGGGAAATTTATGTCATTTTAAAGACGAGAACGCTTTATGACTCGAGGCAGTAGGATGATGGTACTTGGTCGATATCTGGCTTAGCTCATGTCGTTTTCCCATTGATTCTTACTTTACGGCCGGCGAAGTGAATGTGGAAATATATCAAAGCCGGTATCTTCCAGACGTTGCTGCGGATTGACTTGCTGATGTTTATGGCACGATCTGCCGCAAACTGGGAGGATAACTTCCCGAGTCAGACATCGATTCTTTGGCGTGTGACGTCGAGGAGAGCCGATAAGCAGCGGCGTTCCATTGTTGCTCGATATCTTTGACCAAGCCGCACGTAGGAAAGTACCTTTCCAATGTCGATATGACGCTCGGGCACCACGAGGGACGAAACCTAAACCTTATCTCGCTTTCCACGAGTTTCCCTTCCTCCTCCCCATCTCCCCTCTTCGCCCGGGTTGAAGAAACCCTCCTCGGTGCACTTCTCCGCCCTTTCCCGTTCGCGCCGTTGCACCAGGAAAGGGTTGCTTTACGTTTACGGCCTGCTTGTGGTATTTAATGGGTCCTAAAACGTCCAAGCACCCTTTACTAGCTCGTGCGCGCGTTTACCCGCGACTCACCACGGACGGAGGAGGGAGAGGGGTGTCGCGCGCACTTTCCTCTTTCGCGTACATATCACTTACGAGAAATATCCGCGCGAATTCGCTCACCTTTCGCTGTCACCGACGGTGAGAATTTATGAGATAGCAGCTTTCGAATATATATATATATATATAAACATCTATGTTTGCGAGGACAAATATGACACTGCGGAAGTTTATTTTCTGCACGCCACTTGAGAGGATGATATACCACGCTTCGCGATTCGTCTCGCCACAACGTTTCTAGAGAGCCTGCACGTCTCTTTAGCTATTTAAATTTTCTGCCGACGATAAGAGCGAAGTTATAATCTAGTACACGGCGAAATAGCTCAATCACGCTTATGTAGTTCAGTAGCGGTAATTGCAAGTTTCGATCTCGTCTACTTCTCGCGCGCGCCGTATATATCCGGACGCTATCTATAGAATAAGAATACAGATAGGAAAACAGTTGCGAAGTTTTGCGCTTCTTGCTGAAACATTTTCAGAACAGTGTTCGCTTAAGAATGTATCCATTTCGTCGTTAACACACACACACACCTACGCGCGCTACATGGCACATTGACGTATTTTTTTTGCATGACCCTGCGAAGGAGAAAAGAAGGCTCACGCTCTCTTCGCCGAGGGTGTCACGGCCTCCGACGTTTATATACAATATATATATATGTATATATATATATATATATATATATATATATATATATATATATATATATATGTATGTACATATCGATCAGTCTTTCAGAAGTGCGGCGGCCATCGCGAAAGTAGTACACTCTCTACTTGCCGTGCTTTTATTACCTCCGCGAATGTAAACACAGAGGCGCAAGAGTGCGGCCGTGTACGTTATATAGAACACCACCACGCCAACGGAATGCGAGATCAGGTTTGACGGTCGGGCACGTAAAACGACACGGACGCGAACGAACGCAATCGTTAAATGGATTACTATTACTGTCGCGTAAATACACATTGTTTCCACGATGCATCATCACGCCGGTTTATCGGTATTCGCTGCGCTTTCACACCGCGCCGTCTGCGCGGAAAATGAACGGTCGCGCCTCCCTTCTCAATATATTATATACATTTACGGTCGGCTGTCGGCGCGAGCGTCGATATTTCCCGCGCGCCGATAAATATCAAAGTGGCGGGTATCGTGCATCCTGAATTACATTCGGGCGCGTCCGCGAAAGAAACGACGTTTCCGCTCGCGGTTCGTAAAGGGACGAAGGGACGCGCGATGACGCGGAATCGACTTTGAAAATAAACACTTGATGTAATAACTGAATTAGAAAGATCGAATAAAGCTTCCCTCCCCCCGGAAACTGTGTTAAGGCTAAAGCACGACTATAACGCGCGACCCCTCGTTAGCCACGAGCTGTGTTTAGCTTTGCGTGTGTATGACTGCAGTTTTGCAAGGTTGAGCATTGGCCGAGGTCTCTATGTCCGTCCCCTCGAATGAGGCCACCTCGATCGGGCCACTCCGCACACACGCGTTTTATGCATCTTGATTTATATTCCTGTTCCCGATACATATATGCATCAGGCGTCTCTTATATCACGAACGGGAAAGATACGCACAGAATGTGTCAGAGACAAGATATGGGGAAGAGAGAGAGAGAGAGAGAAAGAAGATGAGATGGAGAACGCATGTCGATGAGCAGAGCGCACGCCGCACGGGCGAATCGGCGATTCCGACAAAGGGTCGCGAGAACGTGTTCTTAGTGTTCGTCCCACGCGAAAGGAGAATCGCGTAGGACGGGCACGTATTCGCGTTGTATACCTACCTACCAAGTGAATCAAGTCATGTATCGTATTTTTGTGGAGATGCTTGCTCGGTATCCGCGACATGTATTTTCGCGAATATCGTCGAACGTAAAATCCGCGACTTTGTTCTTCGCGATTCTCAACTTAATTTGAAACGTATAAAAATAATTTAATTAATTATCGAAAAAGTCTTCTACGAGATAAATTCTTGAAATCTTTTTCCATAAAATCTTTCTAGACTAGACATTGTCTCTAAAAACACATTAGACTTTTATCAGTTTTACAGATAAGAGAAACGAAGGTGGAGTGCAGGCGATGATTGCGTCATTATTATGTGATGGTGTTCTTATTCTGTTTACAATGCTATTTGCAGGAGCGACTTTTATAAAACGAAAGTACTGGCTATTCGATTGGAATCGTTTATTTAGACGAGACTCCAAGCCGAGAATGTTCGCAAATGCGACACGTCGTTGGAGAATCTATGCAAAGCGTATACTTTTTTTTTTTTTTTTCATGAAAAAGCTGTTCGACAAGATTGTACGTATTGTACGTTCGCGCGGATCAATTCCTGCGAACGCGAATTTCAGACACTTCGAGACTTCGATTCGATCATTTTGCAATTTATCGCGCGAGAGAAAATAAACAATATTCTCTTTGCGAGATATTACGTACGTGTACGTACGTTTATTTGCTCCGCGGCGCCACGTTCATATCATCACAGATGTTTCCGCGGAAACAAGTTCTATTTTCAGGAACGGCAAGTTGAGGGAAACGCGGGTAAATTTGTTGGTAAAGTGATTAGTCTCCATGAAACTGGCGTCTTCTCCTCCCGTATTCTATTCTATTTGTAGATTACATAAAATAAAGTAACAAACGCGCCGGCAATTGCCATCCCGTACGTTGCAGTGTGTCCTTTCTCCGACCATTCTCTTTCTAAGTACAATTTAAGCGTACAATTACAACAAATAATGAACCTCGGAAAGAATCAGCATTTAGATGGAGTTATTAAGCTCCGCTCCAGAAGAGTCTGGCCATCGGTCCTCTTTAAATATTATCTTCGTGATTTCGCTATTCACGTCAACAGCTTCCGCCTCAGAATATCGCGCGTTAAATTAATCAACAACTAAGATTTTTTTTTCGATCACGAGAACTTCGCGCGCGTTTTTATAACACCGGAAGTTATAATGAGGACAGTACAAGTATTAACGTTGAACGTATGTTTTATTCAGTATTTTTCGATGTGAGACAGAAATGAGCGAGTTCGCTTCTTGTTATTCCCCTCGGTGGTTTGAAACTTTTTCCCACAAAGTCTCATATCAGGCGCGCGCGCGATCGATATATTTAAATATCGGGCCGGGCACTTAACACGTCATCGAGATCGCGAGAAAGGGAGAAAGAGAGAGAATAACTTACGGTTTAATTCTTCGTTCGAATTGGTTTTTACGATTTTACGCGGCCAATTTCCAGAAACACCGCCGAAAAGTCGGACTTGTTAAGCGCATGTGACGCGCTCACGTCGTAGAAATCAATCGCGGTTATACGCGTCGGCCGCCGCGGACGGGCAGGCAACTCGGAATTGAAACAGCATCGAGGTACGTACTTTCGAATGGAGACTCGTAAAGCGGCGGCACCGGCGTCAGCTCCAAACGGTATATCCACAAACTATTCATTTTAACGTTCTCTCCCGTTACACAGTTCCCTGTCGTTACTCGCCGTCCGGTTGTTACGCGGGAGGGGAGGAGGGAGGCACACCGTCCGACATCGTTGCACGGCCCTTGCCCTAAGCCTCCCGCTCGTACCTCACCGCACTAAAGCACATTTAGTCTGACACCGTGAAATCCTAGGATTTCATAAAGCACATCACGTACAAGTGCCCCGTAAATATGTATTACATTAGAGGAAGTGTAAGAAGAGGAGCTTCGGTTAAGGAAAGAGCTATACGCTCTCTAACGACTTACGAGCCGCATACGTTGAGCATTAAGCGCGCGCGCGCGTTCGTGCAGGCTGCGTTTCTTGCAAATTAGGCTTGAAAAGGGGTCGGTTCACGAATTAGCGCGATAAGGCGAACACGATATAACGTGGTCCGCGACCCGTTTTTAATATGTAATAACGGCTCAGGGACGCCGAAGGGATTATACCTGCTGCTCGTATCTAATTTGCAACGGAAAATAAGATCCATTACCTCGAACCACGATAAGAAACTTTGAACGCGACGCCGAGAGCAGTTGAGCGCCATCTCTTGCCTTTATTTCTGATAATGGTTATTGATAAGCAAACGGACCGAGAACGCGGCTCGCGGAACTCCCTCACGGAACAATTACTTTCCGATGTGTATGAGTGCGTATTTATGTTCTCAAGAATTGCGGTACTTAAAGTAATTTTGTTTTTTTTTTTTTTTTTTTTTTTTGTATACGAATGGAACGATTGTGTACTTAAATTAGTTCGACCCTGGATCTCTTGTGCGAGAAAATTATAAGAATAAAATGACTTTGGACGTTTTATAAATTTTCTCCGAAATAATCGCGCACTTTGCGTTGCTAATTTCGCGACAATTCCGCCCACATTCGCAACACGCCGACGCCTCGCGCCGCCGCGACGCCGAGTTTCGCTCTGTTGAATTTTCAGTGATTATCGCGAAACTCAGGTATCTACTCGTTACTCGAGAGAGTAACGATTTATCGTTCGGAATATTCATGGGAGCGTGCAGCTTTTCGCGATTACGACCGAGGTTGCTATCGTTGGCTGCGTGAGATCCGTCGTGTATTCCTGAAAGCGCGAATGCGAACCGCAGAAAGCTATTCAAACAGGCGTCAGTGACAGGCGAATTCCAAGTAAAATTAAATTTAGATACTCGATAGCGGGTCACGAAAACCTCATATGTCCGTGAAATTGATTCCGCATATCTTTTACAAAAATCTACAAACTTCTGCATCTCTCCGGTGCAGAAGTTTTTTCCCATCGAATTTTTTATATATATTTATATATCTACATGCAACAATAAATTGAACTAGTTCGTTATAATTGAGAGCGTACTTATGAATAATTAACATGCAGGTTTTATCAAAAATGTTATATTTCATCGCGAGAAGAAAAATATGTATCGCGCAAATTGGGATTAATTGGTACTAGGTGTAATTTCTTATCTCTTCGTAACTTGTTTGTTATTTATATATTCTTTTTTTTTTTTATCTCTGTACTTTCTGACATTCATAATGGATCGCAGCACCAAAGGTGATGCAAATATAATGACAATATTCATTGATGGTAATGTATGGCACAGACGAGAAACAGCACGTCGCTACTAATGCAGAAGCGTCGTACCTCCGGTTAATGAAATATTACCTGGATGTTCGGTTATTGAATTTTTCAGTGATTCTCGTAAGATCGACACTTTAATCTGACCTACTATTTTGCAAAAATAATCATCGATCGATACAAGTCACAAAAAAACAGTCCCCAGGATTTAAATCAATCGCTTGCCAGTAATAATTTTAAGTACATTTCTTATTTATCGTACTGTAAATGGGAATGTTACGTTAACTCAAAAATAATTAGCTTAGTTTCTATAACTGACGCTCTTGTTTGCGAACTCGAAATGTGCTATTTATTTATTATGCAAATTACTAAAACTAGATCAACCATTAATTTGTAATTATTTCTGTAAACTTTGATGTTACTGTATAAGTTATATTTATTTATGTTAAACCGGAAAATCAAATATGAGAGACAGAGAGAGAGAAATGTCTGAAATATCTTCTCGTGATATTTTGTACTTCATTATTGACTTAAAATGAGGAAACTTGAAACACGTCGGCATATTTCCGCTTTACGCGTTGAATACATAGTAGGTCGTTAAAAGTGGATCGATATCGCGACGATAATGTGATATACTCGCGCGTTATTAATCTCTCCCAGGTTACTAACGAAAATGCTTAAACGTGCCTTATCTCATTCTATTGTACTTCGCCGAGCAGATTTCATTTTACATAGCCGTGCGCGCGATTAGTAAACCCCGTGAGAATTAAAAAAAAAATATATATATACATATATAAGCAAACACCATTCCGGCGGCTTTACACCTGACCTGGCACGAAGTTAGAGCGGCAACAGAGAAAAAAAAATCCGTGGAACATCGGTATGGTCGCGCGCATAGAGAAAGGGACGTGCAGCGATACGGTAGCAATAATTTATCGGCCAATTTGCCGCCATTGATGTCTCGCGATTAAACGCTCTACGTTCGGCGATTGCCGAACTTCTCTGTCTGGTCGAAATTGCAACGCGACGAGTTTCGCGCAATATCGATGTATTTGTGCGCTGTTAGCCCCGTTGTACGCGGTCCCGGCGAAATATCGTTTTAAAAATTCATGGCGTTATAGGCGCGCGATAGCATAGGTGAAATATCAACATCCGAAAAAGGCAGTTCAGTTGATGGCCATGGCGTTTGCTTCAAACTTTACGGGAAAATATACGCCCTCGATGGAGGATAAGAGGATTATAATACTTTGTACTCGTTTGACATGTTTAGCTTCATGATCCACTTGTGTTCGTGCACGTATATATACGAATTTCTTTCTCTCTCTCTCTCTCTTTCTTACAATTAAAGTGGCGTTGTACGATTGCCATTAATTAAATCCGCTCTCTTCTCAATTCAAGTGCATCGCGATGTGACAAGCAAAAAATAGATTTGATCGATAAAGAAACTCATGACTCGCAATGTCAAAATAAGGTCAAGGCCAATGCGAATCAAATTATAAGATGTAGGTATACAAAATTTTGCGAGTAATTGAGAAGAAATATAATACATTGTTCTTAAAGTAACAAATATGTGTATATGTATGTATGTATATATATATATATATATATATGTATATATTTTATATCGTAAATAAGTATCGACCGATTATATAATGGACAATTTTTATCAAGAGTGCATAATGCTTGCGCAGAGTTATTTTCGTACAATAATAATGCATGATAAAGTGACAATTTTATATATATACATATATATATATATATATATATATATATATATATTTCAGTTAATATTGTTAAAATTATCCGCGTGCAAAACGCGCCGCGATATAAATGCATCATTTTATTAATGCGCGATTTATTATCATGGTGGAATTTCATTAATTAATTCCAATGCGCGCGGCTTCAAGATGCGGTCGTTGTTACAGCGGGTTTATGTGTGCGCAGCAAAATTTTATATAAAGCGCTCTCTCTTTTCGTGCAAGTATATATATATATATATATATATATATATGTATATATGTATATGCATATTTTCGCGACACTCACTCGCTCGATATACGATCGTGCGCATATCCAATAATTCGTTGAAAAGTAATGACGCATAAAATTAAACTCGTATTCATTCTATTTTGCTTCTATTATCGTTGAATAAAGTCTCGGTTTACGATTGTCTTGAATCGTAAAGTATTGTCGTGTACACACCATAAACGTAACAATAATATACATATCTCTGTGTGTGTGTGTGTTCGCTCTCTCTCTCTCTCACTTTTTCTCTTCACCGCAGACGGCGGGCGTACAAATGCACTTCGCGAGGGCAAGGGCGCACGAATATATGTAAGCAATTCTATGCGCAACTACGAAACGCGCGGCTTAAAGGAGAAGATGTATATCTATATTCTGCGGAACTTGTACGCAAGTTCCGTGGTCGACATAAAGAAAAGCGAACCTTGCGTTATATGATGAGACAGGAGTTGCCGTTGAGACAGGAAAATTCGATATAAGCCCGCCGCGGTGAGTTTACAGTATCGCGCACTCCTCGGACGCACTTTATGAAATTTACGCTAACTGCATTACCGTCTTTTCTATGCCCAGCTGAACACAATTTCGCACAGTGAAAATACAAAACAAGCGGCATTTTTACATCATATATCACTTTTTGAACTAAAAAATCATTGTCGCAAATTCAATTTTTATATGCATAAAACTGCAATTATTTATTTTTTTTTATATATAACTTTATACATCCTACCTATACGTCGACTGTAAAACGCAGTTGAACAAAACATCGGCGTAATTATTTTCATAATAACTTTTTTATTCAATAATTCATGCGCGTGAGCATTTTATTTTTTATGCGCGCGCACAAATTTTATTTTATGTTTATTTACACACACACACACACACAAAATGCATTTGCAGTGCGCGATGTAACTATACGCATTTTCTCCCGGGATTTTAAATCACCTCATTTGCGATATTTGTGCGCTGCAGCTACCGCTTGTGAGGACTTAAACCCAGAGTATCGATTAAATTTACCGGATGAGTTCGGGAGCGGTTTTATGTTGTGTCGCTTCGAATTCTTTCAGAATAAGTTAATTGGAAAACTTTCTATAGCGCTTTGGGTTTTGTTCTGTTCTTTGTCCTTCCTTCCGAGAAAGCGCACGGTTCGCTTGCTTCAAAGATTTTCGTAATGTCGAGTCAGCATCTTTGTACTATCGCGAGCTTACACGTGTAAGTTAAATCGTTTTTCGCGAAAAGCTAATTCCGTTACGTCATCGAGACGCGAGAGCGCGATGCTTTATACGTTTGTTAACACTATTAGATTAAAACGTACCTTAGTAAATAGCACAACGCACCGAGATACTCACAGCTTTTTTTCATCATTTTTGCATCCCATAAAAAACGCTCTCTCCGATACAGAGCGACGCAACGATGAATCGCTAACTTAGGCGAACATGCCTCAACATAAAGGTAGCAAAGTTTTGCTCTAAACAAAGCATCGATTTTTTATGAGTTACGCTCCAAGAACATCAAGTAGTATAAGCGCGCGGCGTGTCAGACCTGACGCAAGTAGAGTCGAGCTAGTTTTCGTCAGCAACGTACGAGAGAAGAGCAGTATTATTACATCTGATATTGTTCACTATGCAACTTATATGTTATCCTCTTGATACAATACTCTCGTGAAGGTATTAAAGAAAATAACAAAATAATGTGAAATCACATACGCATCAACATTCAAGTTGACTCTTACGATCTTTTTTTTCTTACGTTGTCAACTCTGAGAGAGTTTTAACACATTGACGCACACTTTTTTTCTAGATCGGTCTCAGAAACACATTTTGTAAAATATTCGTTTTGTTTAAAGTTTTTCGCCTGGTAAGATTGTTGTTGCTTTTTAACAAAAATACACGTGACAGCAATAGTCGTTATTTGCCAGCACATCAACAAAAATGTAGCTGTCAATTGTTTGTTCGATGTAATATTTAATTGAACAAAGTAGGGAATCGTAATTTAATAAGATCGTGACCCGCGCAATAATTACTTCGATGCGGAGAAGCTAATAATTCACAATCCTGCAGTTTGGTAGGACCCGCTAACCTTTATCGCGCAATATCGGGGACCGCGGTTAATAGCTATTCGTAAATAATCGCCGTATAATATAGCCCGCAAATGACCGGAGCGGAGAATATAGTTCAAGCTTTTCCCAAGCGGAAAAGCAAAATCAGCAACAGCGTCGTACTCGCGAGCAAGCACGTTCGCAGAAATCGCTCTTCTTTGTAGCCGCGAATTACTTCGCATCAGTGGTATTTTCATTGGAATTTCCGACAGTGGAATTTCACATGACCTTGGAGCGAAGAATGTCCTGCGAGGAGTTTGATATTCGAAGCACGTAATCATACCAACATTCCTTTCTTCGCACCTGAATAATGTGCTGTTGCAGTACAAGCATATTAAAAATCCGCAGCATCTGTGGAATATCAGCGCCGCGCTCCGCCTCTATATCGCACTAAGAAATATATTCGAGTCTTCGAAATATCAGTAAAACTTTCGATGTTTCGATATTACGTTTCAACAATTCAAATTGATTTCCCGCAAAAATTGAGACGATTGTTATACTTTCGCTTCTAATTAAATTTTCGATTTTCCGCTTACTTTACGCACGTCCGATATTTTTTTGAATCGGAAAGCCGGCGCACACGGTGTGTATAATATCGAAGATATTTCATCGGCGGAACGATTAAATGCCGAGAAACTGGGAAAGTGCGGAAATTTCGTGACTCGATATTAGGGCGGAAAGTTGCAGGTTACGAAGCGCAGCTGGCACGAAAGGCAGCGGCGATCGGGTACAAAGACGTTTTACGAGGCGCTGCGGAATTTTACGCTCGTGAAGTAAGCAGCGGCGAGCTTTGTGCGGACGTAATCTCAGGTATTGTCCCGCGCCAAATTGGATCCTACCGGTCCGAAATTGCGGTGTTTTTCGCGCTCACGCGCGTTCCTCTCTAAAAGAGAAAGAACGTGGGTGGGGACGCGATGAAATTATGAAGCGAGGATCTCGCGGACTCGTTAGTGAGTGGACGGGGAACGCAACCCGCCGTCTGCGACGTCGTCGTACGTGCTCGCGAAAGTTAAGATGGGTCGGCTGGCTGGCTGGCTGGCTGGCTCGTCGTCACGAGGGTTACTCACGTCGACACTGGCTTTCAGACCAATAGAGTGTACGCTCTACAGACTTGTTGATGCATATCTTCCCGCTGAGGTATTTTCGCGTGTGACATTATGCAACTTTCGAGAGATCGCCCATCATATATATTGCGTCGAGAGTCAGCCTCGTCGGAGCAATATATATGCGCGCTCCCGCGCGCTCGATATACCTTGACACGCGTTATGTGTTCTATATATTTTATCACGCCAAAAGTCACCGCGTTTCGTGCGTTTTTGCGACCTTTTTTTTCCTTTATTTTCACACACATACAGAGAAGAAACAATCGCGGTTGATCACGTTTGTTGCTCTTTTTGCCACAATACACTTTTAAAGCGACAAAATTCTCAAAATATTTGAGAAGAGATGTGCTAAATGTGCTGGTGAAATGCGATATAAAATCTAAAAATATCCGGGAAAAAAGAAGGAAATAATTTTCCGTGAAAAAAGTAAAAGTCAGTGAGACAGCATTCAAAAGATTATTTTGTATTCTATGCCTATAGAGAGTATTGCGGTATCGGTTTATGAACTGCGAACAGCATCTGTAAAGGAAATCGCACAGAGCGCTCGTGTGCGATGTGCGCAATTGCTATGTAGATTTTCCGTATCTTGCGTTCTCGATGGTTATCGATGACGGCTTTAGTAGCTGGCTAAACTTGGTAGTTTCGCGCAAACTCTTCGCATCGTCCGCCGTTCGCGTGAATCCAAATGTGACGGTTCCGAATATAGGGTAGAAAGTTTTGCATTGTGTGCCGCGCGCTATGTATACTACCCGTTAACTCTTCGCGGCGTTTAAAGCGACTCCCTTGCAGTATATTATCTTGCGAAACAATCACTACTTTGTTATTCATCGTATTGTATCAAGAAATACTTAACTTCAAAACTGCAAATGTACTTCGCGAGTATAACGTCACTCGCTTTTCCAAGTATCTCGTGTTCTACTTTTGGCCATTTCTATTACATTTGTTACACGATTCAATCCCTCATAAAAAAATCCATGTGTACCGCAAATTGCGCGTTTTTGATTCGAATGTATCGCATCTATTGTTGCTTCTTTTCCGCGTTGCCGATTGGTAGTTATTTGATCGAGTCGAGTCGAATTGAGAGTAAATGATGACAAAGAAGCGATTTTGACAGTTCGTCGTATACGTGGAGAAACTTAAAAACGTGACTAAAGTAAAGTCACGTTACAGGAAAGAGTAGAAAAACAACATGTGACTAAAGTAACGACTGTAATTTATGTTATATATAATATTAAATAATATATATTATACATATAATTTATTATATATTTATAATATTATACCTTGTGTTATATGTATTATATATATACTACAGTAAAGTGATCTCGGTCGCATGATTGCGGTGGAGTCACTGACCTCGGCCGCGCGATCTTGGCGGGGTCATTGACCTCAGTCGCGCGACCTTGGCGGGGTCACTGACCTCAGACGCGTGGCCGCATCGGGGTCACTGATCTTGGTCACGTGACTACTGTGAAGTCACTGACTGATATTTTTCGAGTGTGATTTTCATGCGTTATTTCTGACATCATTTATATACATCATGTGTATTACATGGTTTGTAAGACGTATATACTAGCTGTCATTGCGGTGACAAGTTGTGTTTATTAACACAACACGTTAAAATAAAAATAATAATAACGTGCGCGTAGCGCGCTTGTGTTGTGCTAGTAATTAAAAAAACTATGCGATTTAATTAGTCTGTAACTGCAGATAGTTTCAATCAGACTTGGCAGACAGTTTATCAATTTTTTGATTAATACTTATTGTTTTCCTTTTAATATTCTTGTCCTCTAAGATTTATTACGTGTTCATTCAAGAACAGTTATGGTATTTTGTAATCTGGATTATTTATTCCCTATTAGTTTCCGACAATTTACCAATTCATATGACATTACAATTACAAATTGCTATAGTGAAGTTCATTATTGTTATTATTAACGCAAGTGTAACTGGAATATGGTGATTGAAACGGGCATTTAATGTGTGTTATCAATGTAATGATATTTATTAATTGCAACCGCATTCTGTTTACTAATGGCATGATCCACAATTGTTCGAATTAGTAATGTTGCCGCGAATTATCTACAATTCACACGACATGTATCGACTGACGGATTTAGTTAAACTTGAACTGAGATGAGAAATAAAAGCATATAAAAAGTGAGAAGTATATTTGAGAATTTGTACCTATGTGAAAAAAAACATGTGACGAACGAGAGAGAAAATAATATATTCGTGGAATAATTTTCATTAGTAATAAATGATCAGTATTTTGTACGGGCAATGTTTATTTGGTACTAACAATATTAAGATTTTAATTACAAAATCAAAAATACAGATTTTATAACCTTTTTATAGACTAAACGGTTTTTTATACATAGATTAAAAATATTTCTGTTCTCCTCTTGTAAAACGTAATTATTCTCGAACTTCGCACATTTAAGCTTATTTAGCTCGCGACTGTAACTCATAATCACTCAATTAAAAACATCGAATTGACAGAAGATTATGCAGTAGACGCAATTTAATTAGTAAGTTACGTCGCGTCGCATAGAATGCGGACGCGATGATATTATTCCGCGCGAGCTATTTTAGCTGTCATAAAGACACTCGGTGAATTCCCCGACGACACGATCAACCATTCACCTCGATTATTCGGTCCGATGTATATGCGACAGAGCCGAGTTGTCGTTTTGTCTGTACTTGAAAGATATACCGTGTAAAATACGAGCTTTTACGTAAGATGCGCATCTGTCATTCTTAGGGGTTTTTTTTTCTACGATATCCGGTTCTCTAAGATCCCCGTTTCCTTTCCCCCGACAAGTCTCAAGTGAGAATCAGCTCGGTTCCCCGGAAGTTACGAGGGAGGAATGGGCGCGGTGTTGGGCGGCTCGTCGATCATCGCTGTAGGTCAGTACAGTCGATCCATCTTTGTAAAGCAACCCTTGTCGATGATGGTACTGTCACGAACTCCTGTTTATCTCTCACCGGAATACGATATTGTGAATTCCCGCGACAAGGTAAACTCGCATGTTTTTGGCGCAAATTGACAGATTGCGGCGACGCAGACAGGTCGGTGATATTCTCACGACGCACTGCGAATCTGATTTGTCTGACTGTTCCTCGTCGAGGAAGCGGATACAGACAGAGGGGAACTCTGATTTATTTGAAATGAAAACGGAAATGGAAACGTGATTTTGGTTGTCTCTTAGTGACATTTCTCGTATTAATTGAATATTTAAAAATTGATTTTATGCGTAAATTAACTAATAAATTTATTTTAATTAGTTTTTTAAAAACTGTTTAACGAGTAATTTGTTACTAGCACATACAGAGAAAAAAATTAAGTTTACATATATTTTTGCAATTTATTATTTATCTAAAATAATTTATTTACAACTCGCTATATTTTCAAATTTAATCGTGCGAACAATACGTCTGTGATAAAAATGTATTACATCGAAACGATTCGGTAACACGTTCTACGAATTTTATCGACAATATGAGTCCTTTTCAGCTGCCGCGGGTCGTTTCCTGAGAAATTTGTATCCAATAAATCCGGTTTTGCAGAACATTTGCCCTGGGCTATCTCGACAATACAACACGGCGAATTTCCGCGAGCTAACAGGTATAAGAGACCGCCATCTTGATATTGATCCTTGTGTACCGGTTTCTAGGCACTTCTGGCTTGCTCTCCTTGCCTGCTCTACGTGATGTTAGAACTATGTTAGCTGTTCTGAATAGGAATTTGGCGCTAACTACAAGTGCTCTCATGATTACGGGTAACAGAGCGCGGCTAATGTCTCGTTCGGGAAAATCTTATATGTATAATCACAATGTAATATGTATACGGAACGACGCTTGTTATAATCGGTAACCCGACTTTGATCTCTATGGGAAAGGGCTTTCAAGAGGAAGACGGTTTCGAATATCTTCTTATCGAAGACTTACAATTAACTGCTGTAATTACTTTAAATTTAATTACTTTATCAGTTACATATTTTTTTAGTTACTTTTAATTTTAAATTGATCGAAAGTTCTAAAGAAACAACGTCTCAATGTGACGTATTTTTTAATTTAATTTTCAGAATATTTCTATAATATATTGTAGAATATATTAATATCGCATTTTATAATATCGTAAAATATTAGGTATAATTGTCTCATAATTAATAAAAGATCGACTTGTGTAGAAATTTCGCGAACAATGTGTATGTTAACAAAAAAGTAACGTTACGCGGAAATGTATGAGTGTCACCATCTATCACGTTCAAAATCTACTTGGAGACAAAATTTTTTCGGCCGTGTTTTATCGTGGTCGTGCTGAAGTTAACGTGGCAGAACAGTCTTGGTAAGTGGCGAGAATTCCAGCTCTTGCTCGTTTACATGCAAATTAGGTATATTTCACCCCGCAAGGTAGACGATATCGAAGTCCGCACGTTCGAACCACGGATCCGTCTCAATGTCAGGGCCAATACACCGAAACTTCGAAACAAAGTGCAACGCAAGACGTGTAACTACGGGTGCAACATTTGCTATTCTCTCGAAAACAAAATTTGTTAAAAATATGAATCTTCTTCTCTTTTATAGTCGCTTGTACACGTATTTAAAAATATTAAAATATTGACAATCACACAGAATTACTTTTATCGCAAGATTATTTATAAATAATGTGTTTTTTTGTTTGTTTTAGAAAAGATTGATAAATCTCTTAAGATAAGAGAGATAATCGAGACGAGGATGAACGTTGTTGAGAAATCCCGGAGAAACGCGCGGTTACTCTTCGATACAATTAAATATCGAAAAGTACGAAACAAAGGGAACAAAGCGACGCTCTTGACGTTTCGTTCTCGGGCATAAGCAGCTTAAGTCGAGTGAGAGATATATCGAGTAACTTTACATCGATAATACCGCAGCCGTTTAAGCGCACGGGGAGCTAAGTTGGATGAAACCCACACCATTACTTACATATTATACCGATATTATTGAAGTTTGCTGCGCAAGTAATGGCGTGTCGAGGATGATGTAAATAGCTTCGCAATAATCGGCTGCCACAGGAACCGCTTTGTCACATCGCAACACTTATGTCGATATATTCGCCCAAACTCGATTTACCGTATGCGCGGTATGTAACCGCTTTATGGCATGTATTACACACTTACGTTCGGCTGAAATTCTGTTTATATATACGGTTCCTGTTAGATGCGCGTTCCACGACCCATACCGCATAGCCCGAATAATCGTTTATCCTGTCATACTATAGCCTTATTACAACTGTCGTAGTATATATGTTGCGGTGAGACGTATGTTCTCGGTTTGCCAACATGCTTGCGGAAAATTGTTTCGCGACATCTGTAATTATGTCATGGAATCACGGAAAAAGAAACCGACTAAAAAAAAAAACAAAGATGAGAAGAGCACGTCACAGGCAATTTTATTTTTACGTATTGCGTCGACACTTTGCGTTGTTTACATTTATTGCCAAATGTGCAATTTCATCGAGCAAGATGCGAACTCTTCTCTCTTATCGGTAAAGTTCTTCGTAGCGACGCCACGTAATCGAATAATTTCGAGGATTTCGTACCCGTATTAAATCGCACGCCAACTTGCGGCTTTAACACTGCCTCCTGTGAGCGTGGGCGGAATCGAATTGCTTCGCTCGCCGCCAAGGACCATTTCATACGTACTCCACCCTTCTATGACAAAATCCACCTCGTTTGTTCTCGCGATCCTGCAAAGAGGTCGAATCTGATTATTTCGATTCTCTCTCACTTTACGTGATGTTCGCGTTCGATATTTACGATATTTCTCGGGATAACTGAACGATGTTGATATATCGACGAACATATACAATCTAATCTGTCATTTTGGTTTTTTTTAAAATAATATAATAATCGCGTAAGTACGTCCGACATAAGTGGAAAGACAAAAGCGATAACTTTGTTAGGTGTGTTTATTGATTGAGTTTATGAAGAGTATATATAGATTCTTGAAATACCACAGGAAGATATAGCGGAAACGACTAATCTCGATGAACAAAAAAAAAGTTACACTCGCGGTGCAAAGTGGGAATTCTCGTAAAAAAAACAGTGTCGTTTCTCTCGTTCTCGTTCTCTTTCTTTCTCTCTGCAAAAATGGAAAAACTGCAACAGAAAATCGTTATCCGGATGCGCGTTGCCGATTGACCTCAATATCCGATAGTTTGCCGCTGAACAGATGCGAAGTACTATATGATGAACCGGTAGAGACGATCGTATATCGGCGGCAAGACATATTTATACAGTACATTTCGAATTCATCAATTTCTTGAATGAATCACTTTGCTGCTGTCTTTCCTACGATGTCAGTTAAAATTTCATAAAATTTATGAGAGAAATCATATTATTTCATGAGTTTAACGGGAACACAGAAAATTCGCAAATAGTTTCTCCGCGATGAGATTCACCTCAGCTTTGAAATCAAATTTGAGAAATAGCAGGAATGACTGTACTAGATTATTTCAAGATAAGTGATGAAGTATTTTAGACATTCTGAATTGAATCATTTCTTTTTCTCTCTCTTTCTTTTGTTCTCTCACGATATTTTTCATATTAGTTTTTCGCGTCTTAACTTAATATTTTATTGTCAGAGATTTACCCCGCAACTGAAAAACAGCTCTCTTCGTCAATGTACAGTCGACGATTCGTCGAATATTTCGCGTTGCAGCAAAACCCATCGACGTCACCGTACCTCACCGAATGATCTTAATATTTTATGTCAATACTTTTGTTTCAACGGGGTGAGAAAAAGCGAGAAGCGGATTCGATTCGACGCGTTCGCTCACGCGAGTAACTGATAAATCACATTTTACAGCGAACTGTATCGCACCGAGACGGATGTCGATATGATGGAGGAGATGGTACAGGAGAAAAGACCCGCGAGAAGAAAGAATTAAGATCGTGCGAAAAAAGACGAACGCTTGCGGGAATCTGATGCTCGTGTTTTGCGCTCGCAATACAGACGGCGTTTTCATAAAAGCGCTTTTCACACAAGCAGATCCTTAATTCACGTTTGCCGCCCGCGAAATATAACCCGAGACAAACAGAGAAAGGCCGTGACTTTATTCGGGAACAGGCGCGCGGTTGCGTAATAATGTTTTTATGTAAACGTAAGGTAGGAGAGAAAATTGAGAGACAGAAAGACGAGAGACGAGAGATCGCGTGCGACTGCTCTCACAGGTAATGAAGCGACGCGGTTTCAGGAAAACTTGTCCGTCGCCAACCGGAACATTCCCACCCCTCTTCCGACATTCAGGCGCGATAACACAAGTGAATCGAAATGTCTGATAGTCCTCTTTGACCGCAACGGAAAGAAGTGGAACCGAGCGTTGAGGGAGAGAGGAGAGCGAAACTTGTTTCGAGTGTTGGGGTGGAGTTGTTTGCGAATTCATGAGAGTTTTACGTCGGCGTGCGAATGGCCGCCGCGCCGGTTACAAGTTAAAGGGTTTGGGAATCTGCTTAAACCATGAAATATTTTAAATGCGCGTGCTCTCGCAGGAGTTTTCGTATGAATGTCATAACTTCCGTCCGGGCGTAGTTACCAGCCGTAAGCCGACATGCCGAAAAATTGCTTTTTTAAGTAGAGACGCGAGGAACGGACTTCAGAGAAAGAGAACGACACGGAACGTTTAAATTTCCAACGAGAATTTAGGACATTCCAAGATCACATTCTAATCTCTCCTATATTAGTCCTGCAATTTCAGCGAGATTACAGTAAATCTCGACCGTCGAAATTCGTTGTTTTCGATTCGTGCAGTGAAGATTTTGCAGCAAATCACACAAATTAACATCTAAGTGTATATTAATTTTTTTTCTAAATTGCGATAAAAACATTATCTACAATTCGATCTGCGCATTTGTTTTGCAGAGAATATGTTCGGTATTGTACGCGTACAGTCTGTATTTTTCTGAAGATTTATCACAGCGGGTATACAACACACAGGTTGCAAAACGCGCTGTGTAGTCTGACATGCGATTCGCAGTGAACGAACACGTCTGATGAAGCCGAGCGCCATTTTTCATCACGTTATCTCGTGTGCGATGCTCGCGCGCGAGGAATTACATATCGTTGAGGTGCCGCCAATGTTACGCAAGAGACGCGCGGGCGACTACCTGCGCGCGCGATTCCCGCAGGTAAAACGCACAAAGTGCACTTTGTGTTCTGAGGTGCCTTAAAAGTTTTCCCATTTCCGCGGTGTACTATCGCGCCCGAGCGAGCGGCTGCCGGAGAATACGGCTTGTGCCATTGCGCGCGGAGAGCACGCCTATCAGACGAGGCCGCCGCGCGAGTGGTTTAGCTCTTGGCCCGGATTGCCTCGGTTTTTCGAAGAGGATTCATACGGCATTTCTCGAGAGGAAGAGGCTCGAACCAAATCGCGACGGCGAGAAAGGCGGCTTCTTTACCAAGCAAAGAAGAACGGGGAAAAAGAAGGGCGAGAGAGGAATAAGAGAGCAAGATCAAAGAGCGACGCGGAGGGTAGTATTATGCAGGTTAATAATATCGTCAAATTCACCGAGGAATTCGCTCGTCTTCATCGTGTAAGTATCTTTTTTTTTTTTTTTTTTTTTATCGAGATTTTTTTTATCTCGAGCGATGAAAGTTTATAACGTCGGAAGGAAGAGGAATATTTCTTTTACGCGCGAACTGTGATAAAACATCTCAATTTCGATCGGAACACACTGCAGCGTGTGGTTTTTTTCCGATATATATGCTCGATCAAAAAGTGTGTGATGCGAGAATTGATGCCTGTCTCGTTGCGCAACACGCAAGATTGCGTTATACTTGAATGTCACGAACGATATCCGAGAGGGATTTAATAAAATCATCTTACGTCGCGCGTGCGAAAAAGACGGAGGGACGAAAAGAAAACTTGTTACTGTAGCCGTCAACCTGTATATATAGAGGAAAGCGTTTTGTAGAAATACCAAGAGAGAAAGAGAGGTAGATTGTGATGGCGGCACATCCCTAGCGGTGATGAAAAACGCTTCTTACAAAACTTAAACGATGATGGATGCAGGTGAAACAATTTCGAGATATAAATTTGTTTTGCAGAAATATCTGAAAAGCAATTCGGTACTCGTATATTTCATTATTTTCCCAAGAGTTTTGTTGTAATAATTCATTGTTTTTCACGTTGTAAAACACACATGTAGCGATTTTTCTTTGATTTGGTTTTATCTGACCAATAATCGACGGTGATTAGACACAATCAAATTTACATGGTAATTTTAGAACGGAAATTGATTGTGTATTTTGCTTAAGTAAGTTTATCGATGTATGTGTTAGAAATCGTTTATTTTAAAACGTTTTCGGTGTCAGATTCAATAAATGTCACACACAAAAGTTGTGGAGAAAAAGTTTAGTTTTAGGCAAAACAAAAAACACTTCCCGAAAACTCGTTTGCCGTTACAGATAAAAGCGTATCTATGAAAATTTTCAAGCGTTTCTCATATCGAGTTTCTCATCGGATATCAAATTTCAATCCGTATTTTGTGTAAACTCGGTGAAGCGAATTTTAACGAAAAATCCGTTCGCGCGCGTTCTTTCTCATTCTTTAATATATTTGAAATTTACAAAGCGGCTCTGTGCGCGCAATATCTACCAATATGAAATACAAATATAATTTATACAATGTTTCTTTGTGAGCGTCTCGTTAAATAATAAATATCATTGATTAAAACCTGTTTAAAACATTCTTGGGCGCGTTGAATGCAAAAAAGATATCGTACGCGTCTGGTCTGGCGCAAATTGAAAAATATTTTTGCAGTTGTTTGTAATTCAATATACAAAAGAGAAGCAATATGTATGAACAAAATGCGTGTATATCGATAGGTAATTATTTTTTATATTTATTCTCTCTTCTAAAAAAATCGATTTTATAATCAACTGTGATTCAATCGCACGGCCAATTCCTTTCGTTCGATTCGGAGCTGGCGAGTTTCAGAAATTGCTGAACAATCGTTCGAGTTTATTAAAAGTCATCGATTTTCGTATAAGTGCCTACTATAGGCATTAGCAGCGAATGTTCGGCGCGTTGCGCGATCGTATTCCCAAAAAGCGAGAAATAACACATAAGTTGATGTAAAAAAAAAAAAAACAAAAAAAATATTGAGAAGCAAACGCACTGTGTGCTCGTGTCACGTGCATAAAATCCCGTGATACCAAATACCGTGAAATTGATAATACCAATACGAATAAATCGGAAAAGCGCGTAACGAGAGCCTCGACAGTGCCTCGCCCCCGGCAACGAGGCGTGACGATCGGGAACGAACCAGTTCTACCCCCGCTGTGCTATTCATCTGTGTCTCTTTTTCGAACGACTGAATTATCGAGGTGAGGTCCCGATGTAACCGCACACGCGATGGATTACGCGGCGCACGTATCGCACCGGGAATTCGGTAATGAAATGTCCAGCCTGTCGGAGTTAGCAATTTGCGTTACCGAGATGAAAAGTCGAATATTTGCCGATCCCTTCTCTCCCTTTTACCGTATACGGTCTGTACGTATTCGGACGTATATATATACGTTAAACGCGATGAGCGCGCACACACGTATGCGGATATATACATGTCGGAATTTTAATCGCGAAACATTTTCGCAACGAGCTCGGGCGCGCGCGCGCATCGCTTTCCCGTCATTAATTTAACTGTTGTTAATGTTGACAATTAGTCCCGCGTGCGTCGGCTACAAAGTATCGGTCTGTTTCATTGAATTTCGCTGTTTGCTACGTCATTTCTGGCTTTTCCGTTAGTACATTTCTGGGAACACATGACGGTATCGCGCTCGCTTGTTCGTTTCCGCGGCGTGCAAATTAGCATTATAGAGAGAGAGCCGGGGATTCTGTACACAGAGAATTCGAAGTCGATATTTGGCATCGGCGTTTCGCGTTTCGCATTGCGCGAACACGACGCGCGTCGACGACGAGGATCGAAATCTTCGACTCTGCAGCGAAGTGGCACAGAAGCTCTTCTCCGGCACCGCGAATACCAGAAGCTCGTAATCAAAAGTTTGCGAGCAACTTAGTAGGAGGAATTACTTACTCTCTAACTAAAGAGCGAGAGAGAAAGAGAGAATTCATAAAAAGCTTCTCCGATGTTACATAATGTTCCGAGTTCGAACGCAAACTCAGCTGTCACATGACGACGATGGGGACGGCGGGAATGGAATTTCCGCGTCTTGATCTTCGCCTTCTATTCTCCGCGCGCGACGGCAGCGGCGGCGGCGACGGCGGCGGCGGCGGATTTCACTCTCCTCTTTTCCTCGGGAAGAGAGAAGTTTCAATCGTTGGAATTACAATTTCGATCTTCAAATAGCCCGAACTCTCCCTCCTGAGTTAATATTTCATTCCTACCAGTCTTTAAACAGGCGAATCGATTTCTCAGATATCGAATTCCGGGGGCCGCATTATATTCGGGATCGGAACCAATTTAAATCGGTGGACACAGTCGCGGCGCGCACTCCGTGGTACCGAGACCGGGGATGAAAATTAAAGCGATTTCCATAGCCGCCGTAGATCGAATTTCATCACCATTCTCGAGGTAATGAATTTTTTGTTACTTTCTTAGAAAGAGCGGAATAATAACGTTCTTAATTCTCCCGTAGAATTATATTACGTTAAATTAATACATACGCGCGATACTATCGCGTACAATCAAAGATAATGAATACTCATGTGCTCACACGCATAACATTTGCATTTTTAAATCGTTTTTGCACATGTAATTTCGGCGAAATTTACCGAGCAAATAATTCGCGAAACGAACATAAGCGTAATACGTAGTAGATTCATTTCGCTTCATTTTGCTCTAATGGCAAATAATAATAATTACAAAACAGGATAATAATTGCACAAAATAATAATTGCACACGGTTAGAAACAAATGTTGTTCGATTGTAGTTGTTTCCGCGATTGAACTAAAACACTTTTGCGTGCAGTTGCAAATCTGATGCGCAACGATATTAACGAAAAGTCTCGCGTCGGATGGCAAGCGGATGGCGCACCACGGGTCGCGTCATCCGCTCGCTCATAATTGACCGGTGGAGAACGCGGGCGGACAAAGAGAGCTTAATTTCGCGCGAGTCGTAACCGCGACGAAAAGTTTTCCGGCTATTTGTTTTCAAAATTAAATGTCCACAGTCTACATTGTCGCGGAAGATGAAAAGCAATTTATATACCCGGTTCGCGCGCAAAACGCCGCGCACTATCCCCACGAGAAAGAGAGAGAGAGAGAGAGAGAGAGAGCTGTGTTAACACGAATGCCGCCTTTGAAATCGCGAGTTGTCCGAGTCGACTAAGCCAGTCAAACTTTCGCAAATTGAAGTCGGAACGGAATATTCCGCCCGGTAGTCAATGGACGACTTACAGCGCGGCTCGCAGCGATCCCACCTCTCTTCGTTTCCGTTCATCGCACCCGATACATCCCCCCAGGGATCGTTATACGAAAACGGATTCGGTGTGGTGTTATAAGGACTTGGTCAGACGCACACAAAATGTGTTACGGACTGTTGTTGCAGAGAGTACTGTGCCATTGTGTGTCAAAAGACGTCTCCGTAACAACAGTTTCCGGTGAGTTTCGGGTTGAGGTGAATTTCGCTTGTTTCTCCTACATGTTTCTCTCTCTCTCTCTCTTTCTCTCTCTTTTTCTCTCTTTCTCTCTCTTTCTCTCTCTCTCGCCGAACTTACCGCGAAACGCTCTCGAGTAGTTCGGAGTAATAAAAAAAATTTCAGGACGGGTTAGCTTGGCAAATTGAGGTGCGCTTTTAAGACAAAAGCCGGCCAGTTTCGCGTCGAAGTGTAAGGGACAACGCGAAAAAAGGAGTAAAAGAAGTTTTAAGACAGGTAGAAACGACGAAGGTGCGCAAGAAAAGAAAGATGCGGGCTTCTTCCGGGGATAGTTTTCTTTTTATATCTTGTGACGGAAATGCGTTTCAGTTACGTGATTCCATCTGGGGGTCCGTTTCTCGTTAGCCGCTTCTTTTGTGGCGACAAATTGAACTCTCGCCGAACGAATAAGCGGGAACCGCGCGCATTTCTCGTTGCTCTTGGTATTTTTTCATTTCAATTCCTAATAGATATATAGTTTTCTCGCTTGTCGGGCGGCGTCTGTGACATGCTTGTGAATATTAATTGAATTCTACGGGGGTGACAGGTGAATGATCGATATATGCACGCAGACCGCGCGACGTCCCGTTCGTTCTCGTCAAGGCCGCGATGAAAGTTGATATGATAAAACGCGAGTCTGACAAATAGAAGTATGGGTTGGCACGCGCAATTCCAAAAAGAGAGAATCTACTCGGTCGCGCGCGCGCGCGAGCTCGACTACTTACCCTTACAGTTTCTCCGGTTACATATTGACACGATTCCGGCGAACACCGTCTTTTTCAGACTCCTCTTTCAATGGCAGTTGTCTTCTTGTCACTTGATCGAAAACTTTCACAGAACTGTACTACCGTGAAAAACTCAAACCCTTTAAAATATAAAGTTTTTTTTTTTATTATAGTATGTACATATGTGTGTATCGCGCGCGCAAAATGGGATCTTCACACGGACCGGATCGATTTCACGTATTTCGCACGCGTCGGGATATTCGGTGTCGGGGTGGCGTGTGCGACGTTATAGTCAAGCGAGAGGAAGTCACATCTACACCTAGGTAATGTAACACCGCGAGCGACTCGCGTTACGTTGCCGTGACGGCGACTAAACTCTCAAGGCTCTCGACCACGCGACTCGAGCTTACGACGCGCAATTGCTTTGCGCATTCGAAAGCAAAGCACGCCAGAGCGGCGTACCAAGCGACAGAGGAAGCCGAGATTTCGCGCTTGATGCCGCGCGTTGAAAATTTGGTCATCATTCGTCCCGCTGGCGACACGCTGGAGTCCGCGATTTATCATAATTTCGGAGTCCCCGGTCTCTCCTTCGCGATTCATCTCTCTAACAATGTTAGAAATACTCAGCGCGACCGCGATTCCCCATCGCGCCCGGTGTTTAAAAGTGAGTATACAAATCATCTCGATCTTGTTTGTAAACTCAATTTTACAAAACGTTCCGACGTATTTCACAATTTTATTTTATTATATTTTTTTCTTGTTTTATATGTATGTGTGAAAGTGTAGCTCCTGTCTGTCGCATCTCAGATGCAGCTTACGATGTAGATATTAAGATACGGAATTTACGGTACGGAGAAAGATTTATGTGTCGGGCGATGGGGAAAACTTATATCCTCCGCGCTGGACTCTCGCCTTTCATTCGTACAATTCAACGTATTGATTTATCGAGGAATTTCACCTCGAACTTCTCATGTTTCTTCAAAGTTGTGGAAATGAAGTTAAACAGCAACACAGAAGGTTGAGTTTCATGAAAACGTAATACGTATACAATGTTTCCATGTGTAGCATCAAATATATATTATATATATAATATATATGTATACATATGTATAGGAACGTACGTATATATATAAGGTTTAGTTAAAAAGGAGAAGGGCTTCTCTCTCGAATGTGACGTGCGCGTATGTATGACAACACTCTATGATAGAATGTTGGCGGTACACTAGTAGCCCGCTTTTCGAGTATTAGAGTTCTTCGAAGACGGAGGGGAGTGCCGCAGCCGGAGGGGTTTACACAGGATTTTCAGGGATTCGAACGTCGGGCTGTCAGTGCGGCGGAAAAGTTAGCCGACGTGCACCGTCGTTTGGCTTCCGTTTCTCTCGCGACGGGGATTTCTCAAATGTAAATTTAAAGTCGCGTCTACAGCTGGTGCAAATTTCACCACTTTCGAGTCACAGCGGCGTGTGACACTTAGCCGTCACATTATACATGCATATTACATCTCGAACGAGAAACTTTTAAGTTGCTCCCGGTATTCATTATGCACTGCACTTTAATCGCCACCTGTCCGTCCAATACGCAACAATGTTAAGTCTCGAGCTGAAATTTCTTCGGATTTGAGATCTTTGTTGAGCGCGTCTTCTATTTTCTTAGTTTTTTATTCATTTTTATCACTTCTCGACATTTCTCTTAATAACAGGTGAGGGCAAAAAGATTTATTTCAGAAATTACGTAGTTTGAATTCAATATCTTCTCGTGGGCAACATCAAATATTATTAACGTGAATTTTATTTTTCTCGTTGTTAAACTGATATTTTTATTATTTTGCACCAATCTCTCTCTTTTTCACGTATTTTAACCGATTTTCACAGTTAGTAGAATGTTCTATTTTTTTGCAGACTCCTGGCAGAATGTTGCTCTAATTTTCAACGCAAAACGTTTCACTTCCTGTATTTTACATACGTACGGGACGTATTTAAAAAAAACTTCCCATACTCGACGTACTTGCAAACTTATTTTCCCTTTTCGAAATCTAGGAAAATCTCTTTCTGCAAAGTCGCTTTGAAAAATGCACGTATAGGTACATATTCCGCTAACAAATTCGTTCAGAACGCCAAATGCCACGTGGAAAAGCAAGACGTGCATACCTTAGTTTATCTGATATTGTTCGACACGACAGAGATTCTGCGTCAAGAGTGGAATTTTCATTTCATAAAGTAACGATATTGCGCTTACTCGTACAAATGTTCATGCGACGAGTTCGTCGCGACGGGAAGGGCAAGCACGCGTGCAAGCATCGTACTACAAACGTATGCACGGGCACGTAAAGCACACGTTTGCGTCCGCACCTACCTACGTATCGCATCGTACGAGAAAAAGGGTGAAAGATGGGGAGGGAGAATGAGGTGGTCCACAATAAATGTGAACGCGCGGAAAGTGGTGAATAGCCGGAACTCCCGGCTATGCCAACCCAGCGCGTTCTTCCGCCTCCTCGTTGTCGTTTGCTTCATTATTTCCACCCACGGTTTCGCCAGGGTTTTCTTTCTCAAGAGAGGATAGCAGGTGCCCGGAAAGAGGGAGAGCGAAGCGGTTCTTCCTATTTTAGTCACGAGCCACGGGAGAAGGAAGGATGCGCGACGGTGTGACTCCGGTGTGTTTCTGAGTCGCGAGGATACATCCGCTTTAATGGTACGATGGCCGACCCCTTTTCAGCGGTTTTCATCCAAATTGGCGGTTTTTGTTTCGACATGACCGACGCTCGCATTAGATTTTCGCGGCGGGAGCTCCGCAAGCGCTGACTAATTATATATGGCAAAGGTCCGGCGACGATCCGTGCGCGATGCATCTCTCTTCTGCGTCGGCGGAAAAATAATCTCGGGTTGAGCGACGTCATTCGCCCAAGCGGGGACTTTATCTTTCGTTCTCACCGCTCCAGACGTTGCGGAAAATTGTTTTCTTCTCTTCTCGTTATATATATCTCGCAATAAAATTTTTCAACCTTTCTCCGAGTCGGGATAACAATTTGCACACAGCGCGCAAATATATTTCCAAAAAAAACAAAGAAAAATAAAAAAATGTACATAGTTCGCATATTCGAGCGCGATGTGGAATATAAATCCTTTAACGTTCGATATTGAATTCCTCCCTGAATGTTGTTCGCTCTACGTGTATGTACGTGTGTAGCAGTTTTGCGGAGAACACTCCGCGCTCTTCAATTAGCGCGTGAATCAGAAACGGTCGCGCCCTCTCGTCGCGCACTCGCTTCCGTTTTCGCGGAACCAATCGTGTGTGTGTGTGCGGCGCACAAGGGACAAAGGTATGGTCGGGATTTCACGGTCCTTGACAGATAACGGAGACAGAGGAATTCGACAGAGCGAGAGGGGAGAGCCACGCATACCATTAATCTCACATAATTGTCACGCGTCTGTGCACACACATGTGTGTAACCGGCCAGATATCGCGAACGCCGGCAGCAACGGCGAAACAGTGCAGCGTCTGGAAATACGTCCTCGTGCCGCTCGGTCGGACGGTTACGAGAGCAACGCTCGACGACGATGTCTACTGTTTCAATGGATAAGAGCGGGTCGTCCTCGCTTCGTGAACGACGAAGGGATATTAGATGCGCTGGTTATCGTCTACTCGAAGAAGATTGACGATCCACGTCGTAAACGCGACGAGAATATAAGCTCGGACAGATATGTTTGGCTGGAAGGAGAGGGTTGTAACGCGCGATGTATAGTAACGACGCGCAACTACGCTGCGTAATCTATTGTGCCGTGAACAATCCTGACAATCCTTTCGGTACGCGTCGCTCCGCAACACGGTGAACATAATGCGACACAGATGTTGCACCAGTCATTCAAATGACTACATGCTCCGCTACTTTGTTAATAATGTGCGCGCGATGATGACAAATGCATTGTTTGACTAATTTTGCTCCATTACACCCTAGATAGATTGTTGAGCGATTGTTGAGCGGCGAAAATAATGAAAAAAGATACGGAAAGAAATATCGTTAATTAATTTAACAAGAGAAAATGTGAAAAGAGAGATATATACGTTTTATTTTCATAATACGGTGTAAATTTTTATGTGCACGCGGATTTGTGTGGATAAATAATGGTGAAAGTATACAAATACGTTAAAATATATATAACAATGCGCGATTGCACACGTGAGTTCTCTTTGCGCGTGTTATACAACGCGCAAGAGTCTACAATCGCAGATATTAATTACCGAGCGCAATTATATGCAACGTTAGTCGCGGAACGATCGTATTGATTTAAAATTCTTAATAACCATTGACGTTTGGATAATTGACCTTCCGCCGTTGCTGATTAATAGCTGTCATTGTCGCGTTGTCCGTATTCGCGAAATGAAGCGGCACGAATCTGAATTCACCGAGTTAAATTCTCGTGAATTTTGATGGTTTCACTATTATGGAGGGTCCAGCCCCGGTGATCGTCGTAACATTTCTAAAGCACTGTATTAACGCATTTGAAATTTCATTTATACGTATAATTAATTCATTAATTCATTCCCTCGTTGTTTCACATCTCAATAATTAATATCGGACGTAGCGCGATTAAAAGAGGAAAGTGCAAAATAAATACTAATTTCAAATTAGAAATTAATAAAAAATAAAATTAACAGAATGGGTGATTTTTTTTCAAACGTGTGCATTTTGCATTAAATAAGTTCAAAATATTTTTTTTTTTTTCCTATACGTTTTGCTATTGTATGATTAAAGTTTTTTTTCGTTTTATTTTTAATCTACCGGCGCATAGAAAAATCTATATTTTAGTAATTTGTATTTTCAATAAAAATGATTAATCGCCCCGGCAGAGGAAGAAAATATACATTTGCGATTTAATTCTTAGTGACATCGTATACGCGAACGTATATTATAAAAATACCGTATCGTTAAGGATTAAATCGGTCTCATGTCGGATACGATCGGCTTTATAAATCAATTCCATATCGGCGGCCTAGCAGCGGTATTAACAGTTTTCAATACCGCAACGTCCTCCGCTCGATTATTCGAGTCGCGATCGTGCAATCTGCGCGGCTTCGATAGAGAGAGAAAGAGAGAAAAAGAGTGAGAGAGCCAATATTATTCATAGAAAAGACATTGTGACTGATTGAATTCCAAATAGCGTCGATTCTGTAATGGAGAAACGACGAGAAGATAAAGAATAGACGTAAAAAGAAAAGAAGGCGAAAGGAGCGAGAGTTCTTCGACTGATTTTGTGTGTTGTCGAACACACGATTGGCGACGAGCAACTCGCGCGTCCGTAGACGATCGCGAGGAATATATGCTCGAACGCGTGCGGAAAAGTCAGCCGCGCAAACCGGGGGAAGACCGGTTCTTTGCAATTCAATTTGACCGAGCGATTCCGCAAATCCGCCGGTATTTGCAATCGTTTCGTAAAAAGGGATCGTCGTCGCGCGCACTCGAACGTAACGTCAAACGCCGCGCGTTCTCGAGAAAGAATTCCCTCCTCCTTGAAGCCGTTGGAAAAATATTTGTTTCATGCGATCGACGACAATGCGCGTCGGCTGTAACCGACGATTTGACTTACGGAGGGATCGAGCGCGGGGCGGAGGCAAGTGCGCGACCATTTCTATGATTTACGTCTATGTACAAGGGCGATTTTCGAACCTATTCGTGCGCGCGCGCGTAACATTGTGTAGGAGAGGGTTGGGGAGGATGTATGGTCTGGCTGTTATATCCTCCAGTTCGGCGCCGTGAGCGGAGCACATGTTGCGAGTCCGTGAGTAAAAAGTAACGACTAATTTGAAGGGTCATTTGTTACCGACAACTCGACTTTCTTGAAGTGAGATCATCTCTCGATTACGCGATAAGCGCTTTCTCGAACGTTTTTGTCATTACTTGGGGGAACTTGGGGTTCTAAGCGAGATACGATTTCTCCGACAATTAGAGGATTGTAAATAAACAGCTGGAAATTGTTCGTCGGTTTAATACACTTTGCCACTTGTATTCCGAAACTTATGATTAATGCGCGTATGTAAACACCAGTCGAGTCGACTCATTCGTATTGCCGTGACTTTAATATGGGACAGTTTACAGGCGGCACGTCTGGCTTTCATCGCGTAAGGCTGTACATGATCGATGGCGCCTAGTCCGGACGATAATTACTAGCATTATGAAGCGTTATCGGCTGGCTCATGGGGTTGGATGCACGTAATATTGGCTCGATTTCGGCGCCTTCCTATATCGGGAATTATGACGCTTCAATGAGAGCGTTGATTGCATTATGCGCTAATCAGCTTGACGTCGTGTAACCAAATTCAGCGTCAGCTGACGCCTACGTATGACAAATCCGATGGAGCGCGTAATCTGCTATCATACGTGACATCGATGCATTAAATATGCTGTGTGTCTTTATCCAAATTGATTGTCGAAGAAAACAAACACGACAGAAAACAATCGCGGTAAAATTTTTGTCTGACATGAAAGGAATTTTTTTTATACTAGCACAACACAGGCGCGCGCTACGCGCACTCTTATTATTATTTTTATATTTTATCTTTAATGGATCGATAACGCAAATTGTATTACCAGTTTATTTACGCGGTATCAGCTGATATCAAATGATCATGTCCCGCGCAACGTTCGCAGGACGATCTCAAGCGTGCGAACAAGAAACCGCCGCATTGGCATGAAGTGTCTCGCAAAGTGGTCAAATTCCTTCGTTTCGTCGGAGGCAAAGTATTGCTTTGGCTCTCTACGTGTCTCGAATGCCTTCACTACGGTCCTTCTGCAACTCGCGAAGGAGCGATGAGACCGTGAGTGCGAGATCTTAGCTGCTTTGCACATTGGTATTCCCGCTATTTCCAACTTATCCGAGCTGGTGTGTCTACCGGAGCGCAATTTCGCCGTTATTTTTCCGATCGTCTTTTTCTCTCTCCTCTTTCTTCTTCTCGTCTCTCTCACATTCCCATCTTCCTCTTCGGCTAGGCGCGCGCGAGCGCGAATATTTTTTGTTGTACATAAATTGTATTCGCCACGCGATCGCCGATTCTTTTTTTTTTTTTTGTAATAGCACGAGCGGGTTCTCGGGAAGTAGTTCAAGCTGCCCGATGGCACTGCAGTCGAGAGGATTTTTCTTCGCGTTTTCGAAACACCGGCAACGAAGGCCTTTCCCGATCGAAAGCAGAACGGGATACTTTCCCTCATGAATTAAAAAGTTAACCGCAGGTTTCGAGCAGGCGCCGCGAAGTTATTACCCGGTGCTGTGTAACGCAGAGTTTACACTCCAAAAGTTTATGGCTGTAATCGATATATTGTTCTCGGAAATACACGGTTTGCTACTTTGCTGTTAACCGAAATTGCACGGCATTAATTAAAACATGCGTGCACGCATATGTTTACTCATGTGGAATTAATTCTTACGTTCGCATTGAAATTTAACGCGGCTGCACACGTATTTCGCCGCGTTTCAATGTATTTCGTGCGGAATCCGATGAGACGAGAGCGCCTGCGCGATAATGCAATGTGGGTTCCCGCGAGAGAAAAAAGTCAAGAGGCGACGATAATGTCGGTTACATCGCACAACCTGATTTCCGGGCAGCGCCGCTAGCTAGACGAAAATGTCGCTCTGAAATCCGATATAACCCTAACTTGGCGCGCGTGTATCCCGCGGCGATATTCGATTGTTACAAGCCAGAGATCGCCTCATGAATTTTACATGGGAGGCGACGAACTATTATCAAATTCCAATAGACAATTGGTGTTCTCAGGAGCGAAGGGTGAACCGGGATTGCACGTCGTCCCGCTCCGGTGAAAGCGGAGGTTTCGGAAGGTGGGACGAGAAAGGCTACAAAGGTTTACAGGATGTGCTGCGTGCGACGGGAACGGAGGGATGCATCCTGCGGATATATGCGGGCGTTCCTCTCTTTTGCGAGTAGTAGCGGTAAGGATAGAGGCGATTTTCCCTACGGCCACATCGCTACGAAAGCGACCTTAAGCGGCCCTAGTGGAGCGAGGTAACGCGCGTATAACCCGCCTCGATAATCGATGTACCGTGCATCCACCTGAGTCCAATGTTCGCAATCCAGTCGACCCGAGAGAAATTTCTATTTCGAGGCGACTGTGTCGTCGCGAGGTCGGCGCCCGTCCCGTGCATTGTGACGGGAAAACCATAACCGCGGCCTCGATGAAATTCTAATCGGAACTCTCTCGCGCGCGCACGAATTCATTTCGCAAAAACTTTTTGAAAATGCGCGACAGGCGAGATGTGCGTTTGTTTCAACGGAGCATTATGAAGAGAATTACTTTTCGTACAAAAAATGTACGATTTTTTTTTTTTTTTTTTTTTTTAAGCTGTACACAGGCAAAAATACAGGCGGAGCTATCTGGTTTTTTAATTTTGTGTAAAAATACTGCGTGTTAAAATTAAGAATTTTATATAGGTAAGTTTAATTAAAATACCATTTTTTTTTTTTAAGTTTAATTAAACACATCGATTGCTCTGAACTAAATATAATATTTGAAAGTAAATGATTTAAAAAGTTTGGTTTGAAACCAATTTTAGTTCAATTTCTCGTTTCGGTAAAGAAATGTACCGCGAGCGCGATTACACCGAGAGAGAGAGAGCAATTTGTATAAACTCTACATTCTCAGAGAACAAATGATCGTTCTCTGTTTTCGAATATTTCATCTCATCTTATACAGTTTGGAAACCCAAAATTGAGATATACACATATTTTCCGCAGCGCAATCTTACGTTGCCGCGGCAAGTATGCGAAATATCAAGTTAGCCGAGAACACAATATTGATGGAGAGTTCGTCGGTATGCAACGTGTTTCTTCCTTTCTCCCTCTCCCTCGTCTTCCGACCAAAACGCATTCGACGCGAAATATTTTACACCGCTCTGTGCGAGTTTGCGCTGCAAATTACGAACGCCTCGCATACGAGATAGGTAGGCAGGTTGTATCCGGCAAGCACGTACTTCAGACAGCAACCAAAAGTATTCGCTCTGTGGTAGTTTCTCTCTCTTTAATGTTTTCTTCTTCTTCTTTTTTTTTCTTTTTTTTCTTTTTTTCTTTTTTTTTTTTTTTATCGCCGTCAGGTTTCGCCAGTGTGTAGGGAGAGATCTCGGGGTTGCATGTTTGCTGTTTTGAATTTCTGAGCTCGCCGAGCCGAATAGGATTGTTTTATGTCAAAGTGTATTCGCGCGCGAACTCGAATTTGCCCGCGGCGAACAGTCCTTTTATCAGCTTTGTCAATGAACTAGGAAAACACAAGCGTACGCGTTGTGTGCTGATTTGCAAACGCGTGAAACTGTCACGGTATTCGAGATTTATTCTCCATATTCTCTTTCATATTTATAAAAGGGATATAACGAATCCTTTTAAGCCTTTGGTTTTCGTCGCGACACATTTCTCTTTTACTTTATAGAGAAAAGTAAGAAATATCACTATTACAAATTAAAACAACTTTACTCGTTTTTCTCTCGTTCAGAAGAAATACAACATTTGTTTTTTTTTTTTTTTTTTTTTTTTTTTTTCTATAGTTATTAATAATTTTGCATTAAGGTGATATAAAATTAACCACTGGAATATCTAGCTTTTATATCTCATCTTCTTGCGGAGCGACATTTACCGTAATAACACGATTTTATATCGATCGCGAGATCTCAAGAGGCGCATTAGACGGTGTGTTTGATCCATTTTAATGATACCCGCGACTCAAATGTGTTGTGCCACGTCTCATCGTCCATTCACGAGCGCCGCGCCGTGGAGCGACTGCCACGACGATCGATGGCTTTAAGCAGAGAAAAACGAGCCGCGCGGGACGATTACTTCAGGCATGCCTGTTGCGGAAGCGAACACCGGTAACTGCCTCGGAACACGAAAAAACCGGAGGAGAGAGTATCGCCGGTAGAGCCGTGAGAGAAAAAAATCAACGACAGACGGTGCGGTGTTGTTAGAATGATGAAAATCGTGAACGCGCGCGTTATAAAAAACGTAAGTTTTGAAACAAATTAAATAACAAATAATAAATTCGAATTCGCATCAAACCGCGTTAAACTCTCGCGTGCCACCGCGTCTCATTAATCCGGATGAGGAAGAGCAAGTTTTGCGGGAACGTTCGTCAAGGAGCTCGCGAAAGTTCTCCATTTCTTTGTCAAAGAAAGTCGGCGGTTGCTGTTCGCGTAAACTCACAAATTATGCTGCTGTTGCATCTACAAACTCGAACTCGCGTTCGCGACTCGTTAGGTGCAAGATTCAAAGAGAGAGAGAGAGAGAGGGAGAGAAATCGCGGCCGGTATGCTGCGGGAGAGACACGGACTAAAGTGTTTAGTTAGTTTGAAAAACAGACTTGTGTGTCGAACATTTTTGGCATGTGTTTGTTAGTATATACATGAACAAATACATATATTTTTGTACATATATGCGGTCTTACAAACGTGTGTAAGTATCCGCGCGAGTTTGTAGGTGTGAGCCTTTGCTCGGCCGCGCAGGTAAAATACGTCCTGCTCGTACGTTTTCACACATATTGAGGCGAGGTATATTTTAGCCGGGGCGCACAGAGAAACGGAACGGCGCGCGGTGGGCGCGCAGGATACCCTCGCCACTGGAAGCCTTCCAAATGGTACGAAAAACTAAAACGGTTCGCAAAGTCGGCAGAAATATGGCAACCGTATAGCCTTGGTCTCGTACATCAAATATTACTCATACTAGACCGACTAGACGATGGTGATGCCGCAGCGCGCGCTCGTCCCTTCTCGCATAGAAATAGCGAAGCGCACGCTTAACTCTCGCATTCAACTTTCCCTTCGAGTCCCTCTTCCCCGAGCAGCGACTCGTGTGATAACGCACATTTCCAAATCCGTTGCGCGCGCAAAGACGGACATAATGCCGCGAATTGCGCGGATGCCATCAGTCGCGCGCTCGGACGTGACAGAATAATCCGAGAAAAAATGCAGTCATCGCGAGACTCTTTTCGGAAAAAATTTCTATTTTCTCGAAGCTTGCAGCGTAGAGAGAGAAAAAAAAACGAGAAAAATTCATGTATCTTCTACGATGAGAAGGTTCGTTGAATAATTTTATCACGCACAGTGTATAATTATACGCTGTGTTCTACAAAATATTTCTAGTATATAAATAATCACAAGAAAGAAGCAAGACACACACACAAAATTGCAAGAGATAAAGAGAGAGAGACAGACAGATTATTCCGTGAAACAAAATAGAATTTTTGAACGAACTGAGCAGAATTATACAGAGCGCTTAGAGAGTACACTTTTTTGAGAGTCGTTTGTTGACTAACTGAAAAAGTATCGGAAAACAAAACCGAGAGATTTTTGCAGACTCTGTTTACGCAATGGATGTCGGGACGAGGTCAGCTTTGCGACTAAAGGCTATAGGACGTTTTGTACAAGTTGAAGTGGTGCGATTCTGTTATAGTCAGCGGCAGATTTTCTCTGTACATCTTTCAAAGTTCTCTAGCAGAGTTCTCTGTCGTAATAATGATGATACGTATGAAAGAAATAACTTGAAACGGGTTACCTCACACATATTAACGCGTAACACGTATGACATATATGCGCATGCACGTCATACGGTTGTGTTATTGCAATATTTGTTATTGCGCACAGGTCGAAGAAGCTGACAAGATTGCTTTTTTCCCCATAAAGTGCACTTTACGATCAATATTAATCTCACATTCATTTTTTACGCGGTTGGGAGATCATAAAAGTTTGTTGTCGTACATTGGCTGTTCTTATATATATAGCGCTATATATATGCACAGGTATATCGATGTTCCGAGGATTATTTATGTACCGTGACCGAGTATACGGGGTATATCGATTTCAGAGCTAGCTTCCGAATGCTCGGGACACGAAATGAAAATTAAGGGACGTCACGAAGATGTATTAGTGCGGTAATGCGCACGGTTTCCGCGATTGCGCGCAAGAAATGTTAAAATACAAAAAATTGACAGCGTGATAACGTAGCGCGAAACTGGGATACGACAATAATATTCTCGATATACGTACGCGCACACATGTGTGCGCAACGTCAACATGTCGATAGAAATTTCACAAGACACTCGTGTGATAAAAAGAATTTATTGTCGCTTGCGGTATATATAAAATACAGAAACAACAGAAATTTGGCGAATCAACAAAAAGTAATAATCGCTCTTTCGCAGTATTTCCGGCGAACCGCCGGAATTGTCTTCAGTCATGATAATGTGCACACAATACAAACTTCACGAAACATTCAAGCAATTTACATTTGGGAGCCAGTTTCTCCGCTCAGAATTAACCCGTGATATACGTGCAGCGACTAAACATTTGAAACTATTTAGAAATTTCGGCCGGGAACGGTTGTACATACCGCCTATGTAAATGTAATGAAGAGAGAAAGGACTTTGCGCGATGTGTAACAAAAACAAAAAGTAGAATATAATATCACAAAGATCATTTGTTTACATAACAAAGCTACGAAATTTCAAAGTTGTTTGAAAATTCTTTTTTCGAAATTTGTTATCTCATTCAACAAAGTCCGAGAGAGAAAATAATAAGCTTGCAAATACATATTAAGTTGATACAAGAATTTCGTCGCTTTTTTATGCACAAGCACTTTTTCCCTTGTCATGTCGCTATAAAGTATTGTTACCCGCGAAATATTCTCATCAATTTTTTTACGTCGAGAATATATCGCTTGTTTTTCGTGAACACATGAGCCAGGCTTATTCAATGGAATCCAAACTGAGTCCAAACTGATTATAATGAAAATTGAAGTTGCTATTGTGGGGACGGCCCAGATTCTAGCGTGTTCTCGGAAAATTGAATTGTACGGCAGAAAACGTTCAAAGAGAGAGAGAGAGAGAGAGAGAAACAGAGAGAGAGGAAGAGAGAGGGTGGATAGCGAGGAATCCCCCTGTGGAAAACGGCTAGGTGGGACTAATTTTCAATTTAACCGTTCGTCAAAATGACCGGCCGACTCGCTGTCCGCGTTTGTTTCCGCCCTCAACAAATTTCGGCATTTATTTCCGGCGTTCCCGAACCAGCAAACTGTCACCCTTACTCGAAGAGGGGAGATTATATACACGTGTAAACAATTAGTACGCGAGACATAAGCCTCGGAAAATACTGAATCAAAAATACTATCGTTAACGTAGAAAACAAGTGTGGCTTTGTAACGGAGCTTTATATTCGCGTGAGCAAATTTTGCTCTCGAGTTTGCTTTTTTTTTTTTTTTTACAGCTCGACTTGTTACACATTATGCGTAAGAGAGATATAAATCCTTACCGCTCAATGCACGTGGAGTTGTTCTTGTTGCTTGTTCTTATCGTTTTTATCGCGAGTCCTTGACTGCGCCACCGCAGTATTAGTTATTTTATGCAAGACTGAATATTGAATATATGGAAATTTTTAGCGCCCAGAGAATTACGAAGGAAATGAACAATCGCGCGTGTGGTAATGTAACGTAATGATAGTGCCGGAGAATTTATAGAGGGTTGAATAATGTAAAGTTGTACGCCATCATGAAAAAGAAAAAAAAACAGGACACGGTGCTGTCGAGAATAGAATGTCGAGGATACTTTATACCGGAGATACTTGACTGCTGCTCGCATAGTTGGACATCTCTGAGACTCCGTGTGAATTAACACACGCTCGATATAATCGATGTAAAATGTTTACAAACGTCGAAAGTCGCGCGATTCCTCAGCGGTCACGAATAGCAAATCGACTGCGACCGTGTCGCGAGTGCATTACCTTTGTAGTGCATTATCTTCGTTATCCACTTCGCTATTATGTTGGTCAATTGCGTCCGGGAGACGCGACTTTAGCTCGCATCTGCATGCGGCATAAATCAGAACCCTCGCAGTGCGCGGCGGACGCGGCGCATAATCGTGAGACAGGATGTATTTGTGTTACATGTGGCACGCCGCTAATCGCTTAGTACAATAATATGATTTTGCATTCGTAGTTCGCTGTCAAGATAAACGTACCTACGTGTTAAAATAGACGTACGCGCATGTAGCTCCACGTTGCGATGTTAATAACGTAAACGGGTAATATTGTTTCAATGTTTGACACGTTCCGTTCGTTTATTGAATGTATATACACGTTAACAAGCCGAGAACTGTACGATAGCATTAGACGAAACACTGACAATGAGTCTCGCAGGACGCGAACAGAACCCATATAAAACCCCTAGGCGATCATTACTATAGATATGTAATATGTATGTATCTAATATATAAATTTATACATATATGCATATATAATATTATATTCCTCAAATACATCACATTATCGTGCTGCTGGTGATGTTCAATTTGAAACGGTGACACATTACGTCCGTAACACACCTACGTGTATATATATATGTATAAAACATGTGTCAACAACGTGTAATCCGACAAATGTATTTTCGAAATACATCAGTTTGTCTCTGCGAAACGAATTTCCCGCGTCCCTTTTTGCTCTTCACACTGAAAATATAACTCAAGTGATTGCATTTCGGTTGCTGTAAATATCACTTTGCGGTATCAACAAATATAAACTGCGAAAATTCGCAACCGCTCGAATGATCGCGCTAAATAAATTTAATTTCTTTGACTACGGTATACGTTTTATAAACACGGCCGAATTTGCGCAGCTGATAAACATTCATCATCACGTAGAGACGCGTGTCGATCGTATTGGTATGCGGAGTTACAGCTCGTACGGAGATTTGCCCTGCGCTAAATCTCACACAAGCACATATCCTCAAGCATCTCTCATCCTAAACTGTATGTACGGAAGTTCAGGTTAACTGGCTAATTGTTTACTATTTGCGCGCAGTATCTGAGAAGACTAAAACGGCCGCAAATCTGGTTTTCCTTCAAGCTTCTCCTCCGAGAAGCTCTCTCTGTGTAATTTATCCAAAGATGGACTACCAGCCATAATACCAACAATGACATACGTATGAGAAGAAAATCGTATTTCCAATGTATGTAGATAATTGAAGAGAATGTTTTATATCATCAAAAAGTGAAATATCTCGCACGTATTTAAATAAAAAAAAAAGAGAAAAAAAACGAACACAATTTAGAGTTTCGCGAATTAAGATACAAAAAGGATTTTATTGAAAAATTAATTTTATACATTTTGTTCTCGAATAACAATTTTAACGAGAACAAAGCGGGGACATATACTTCTCGTCTCTGTAGAGAGTAATTTTAAAATAAATGTTTTTTTTTTGCTTCTTCTATTTTAATACGTACTATTCGATTTCTCACGATATCTCTTTCAATTCGAACGACGCCCATTGAAAGCGTCGGTAAGTGGTAGGCAACCGGATTGAACGGGCGATCCTTGAATAAATAATGAAAATTTACTATTTCCGTCCCGGTTATTCTTGCCCCGGTCTCAGCGAATTTGCAGAAACAATTTTCAGCGAAGATTAGGTCGAGCGGGAATCTCGAAAACCTAGAACTCCCGCTAGACGGCACGATAGGATAATTTTACCGGAGGGCCATGCAACCTAGAGAATCCCATAGCAAGAAGGTTTAACTGCGCCATCGTATGGACGCCTTGATAATCCGGCTGCACCTACCTCTTAATAGTACGCCGTTGGAAGTTACCAAGGATTTCTACAATCTTCGTTAGGTCCCACCGGCGTGCGCGCTACATACATAATCTGGGGAAATGCCCGGATAATTACATGCTCGAAACAGAAAATACGGAAGAAGAAGTTAATGAGTGAGAAATTTTTAAAAGAGAAAGATCGTTCTTTCTTTATTTAGTCACGGTATATAACGATTATCTCTTTGTGATTCTCGTATCTAAACAAAAGATGGATAGGAGTCAGAATAGAAAAGAGCACAACCTTGCGGTTCGCGTGCAATGGCAGGTATCTATATGTCCGGCTTTTTTGCGCTCGGTTCACGAGGAAGAAATAAATCCTCGCGCGAATCGCTCATCTGGAAACTGAGGGGCAGAGACAGGAGAGGAAGTGCTATTGTTCGCGCGCGGATGACAGCCCCGAAAATAAAAATCCGCTCGCGGTGCTTCATCCAATATCGGAAGAATGCCTCTGAAAGAAGAGAAATGTCGTAACGGACACTCAAACATTCTATGTTAAATATAGTCGTTAGATTTCTGTCGCGTGTGTGGAGTCAATTTTAAATGTAGATGCGGAAATTTCTTACATTTTAACGATTTTACTATTACATAGTTATTCTCGAAGTGTCATTTTACGTGTCTTATTAGTCTTCATACATAACTAACAATTTTATTTCGATTTAATCTTTTCGATCGTCAGGCTATTATTTTTGCTGTGCAATATGTAAAATATATATTACATATATTAGTTATTTACTTATATTATCTATTTATGTATGTTGCGATTAATTGATAGTGATAGATCTTTGATGCGAGATTCTAACGATCATCATCAAATTAATATTCTATAGACTATTTCTATTTATACAGATTTCTATTTATTAGATTTTCGATTTCTATAGACAATTAGATGTCGTTTTAGTGGCTGCTATACCAAACCAGCTGTGGTGGCTGTGGTTAGACACTCCGTCGAAATATTATTAATAACGAAGTATTTATCCAATCAGAACGTTCTTTTTATGAGCGAGAAACGAGTTATCGCCGCACGCTAAACTTTGCTTCATTAAGAGTTGGTGGAAGAAGAGCGGCGAACACGACGGATTAATTATGCGCGTCAATAAATCGAAAGCCGAAGTTTACTGGCTGATGAATAAGTCGATAGCGCGGCGGGGTAATTATCATTACCCGTCGCTTTTAATTCCGCTGCAAATTCGCTCCCGCGGCTCACGCAAGCGGTTTGCGGCCGGAAATTTATCGAGGATGCGCGAATAGCCGCAGAGACATTGGGAGTGATATTCCCGGCGAACGTTCCCGGTTGTAAGAGGGACATCTTGCAGTTTTAATATGCTAAGTGCTGGATGCTAAGTCCTAGTGGCTGTAATGTTGAAACTTTGCGACTTCTTATATTGCAAAGACGTGCTGCCTCTCTATCGATTCCATACGGCAACGCACACGTGTGCGTACGAACGTTCGTGTACCAATAGAGTTCTGCGCTCGCAAATTCACCGCCTGAAAGCCTCGCGCGACCGACCCCGTTCGAGCAACGTTAAATGACGTCCTCCACTCCGTGCGACTCTTCCCCGCATTTATATTACCGCGCGCGCGTACTTTCCACTTCTTTGAGAACTTTCCGTCGTTTCTCGAATAACGAGTCGCGGAGATATCGAGATTTCCGAACGGAGCCTGTGTCGATTCGAAGAGATGTGCATCCGTAGATAGTTCGCTCTCGCGGGTAGAGAAAAGGGTTGAGCGCGCACAATGTGGCACAGCCCTTAAATTTCCACCGACGGAAAAGTCGATATTGTTTCCGGCGTCGCCTATATACGCAGTCATAAATTCAAAATAGATGCCGGATGTTGAGGGCACTTTCAGACATTGTGTTCCATATGGCCGCCGTCACCGGCCGAGTTGCGCGAGTTTCGCGATCGGAATTACGCTGCCAAGTTTTGAACAATCCGCGGTTACATAACGAGGATCTAAGTGTTTATTTATTTAAACATAATGAATAATCAAGCGCAGGTGAAATGTGTTCGCGCATTTGTCAGTAATTGATGAGTGCAGACGACTGACGTAATTGCGCATTTATTTTATTTTCACATACAATTTTACATTACATATTATTTTTTCATCGCTATTAAGTGTCCGTACATTAGTTATGAGAATATTTATCGGTGTTTTGATCAGTTTTATACTTCAAATATTAATCTTTCACATATTGTATATATATTTCTCTTCTATCTTACAAAATTTTTGCACACAAAGCTCTGATAAAATGGATAAGAGCGATTTTCCTAAATATATCACATTCTTGTGTGGGAGAAATCTTTCTGCGACGAGATCTCTGACCACGGATGTAATCACGTGCTCGAATCGATTTCACAACAGATTGCACACACCAGCATTAAGCTCGCATCAAAGGATACTCTCTCTCGCGGACGATTACATGCTACATATTTCTTCAAAGAATACCTTTATCTTCTTTCGTCTTTGTGTATTGTTCCGGCAAATCTGAAGATGTTGAAAACCTAACGTCAAAACTTTTTCAAACGACCGCTAATCTCTCAAGAATCGCTTAATTTTTTTTTTTTTTACTATTTTTTAAAATGATTTATTAGTTATCTGCTACAATATATATAAACAAATAATATTCTCAATTTAACGATTCTAAAACGAGATTAGATACTTATTCTCGTCTGACATTCGAATTAATGTAGTTGTGCTATTTTTAAACACATCCGAAGATAGCGAAGTCTCAAAAATATCCTAACATTAATTTTTAAATTAACATTCTTCATTTCATCATTCTTTATTTTTGGCCCGAAAATAGAGAATTTCTCCATTTATTACTTATTCAATGAAAAGTGCAATATTCGTGTAAAAATAAATAATTCTCTGTGTAAAGATGTCAGTCTATAAATGAAATTTTCGTACTTGAAATTCTCTCTAACATAGTTGCCGTTTAAACGCAATAAGTTGTAAAGATTTCACTTCGTCTCTCGAAGAGATGTATTTTCTGAAATAACTCGCAAAACGAAAATACGCGTACTTAAATATTTTCCGTCACAATTTGTTTTTTTCGCGTAACTTTCCGCGTGCTTTTCGTTTATCTTGGAAGACCGCTAGCGAAGAGACTTGTGCTGCTCGCGGAAACATCTTGAAATCTATAAGGACTTTCGGTTTTACGACATTGGATAATGTGGCACGACAAGCGAAAGCGCGAGATGAAGAGGAAGAGGCGCGAAATGCGAGTCACGTTTAGTGACGTTGCCGAGGCGCAAACGATATCCCGCGGTTGACAGGTAAAGCGGAATTCTTGAAGACACACGGATAAGAGGAGACATGTCCTCGTCGTGTGTCGATTCACGTTCCACCAGATCTTAGATGAACAACGGAACATAAACCATGTCGGTTTACTCAACGTGGAACGTGGTGTTAGAAAGTTGTCTCGCACGGATCGTGAGAGTGTGCCGTGAAAATTCAGTGGAGCTTGTACATACGACGGAATCTTTTATCGTTTTAGAGGGAAATCTTCGGAAGAAAGTCTTTTTCCGGGAAGGCTGCCAGAAGTGCTCGCGATCCAGTTTAGCCAGACGTTTCTTGTGTTAAGCACTTTGCCACAAGTATTTCTCTCTCTCTCTCTCTCTCTCTCTCTTTCTCTTTTGCATTAAATATCAAACTTATACTCTCGGAAAGAATGTGTGTTTTTTTGTTAGCTTATTCTGTTCCTCACACGTGAATAGGTTAGCTTATTCTGTTCCTCACACGTGAATAGGTTACGCTTTTAGCACCGGTGTTTCTGTCGGCATGGAATTATCAATCCATTTTTTTTTTTTTTTTTTCTTCGAATCGATTTGAATGCATTCTCATCCTTTTAGATGAAACTGTGTTTTCTTATCGACTCGTCCTCTAATTTCCGTACATTTGTCCGATTGGTATTTATGGACGATCGGTCGGACGTTTCCTTTATGGTTTCGCTTTTATGACATGAGCGTTTCTCTCTCCGTGTCACGCGACATTCGCGTTCCGAGAGGGGGTGACATCGTCGCGAGAGCCAACTTGCTATCTCTGTCGCACTTAGTGTCGCGGATGGCGCGTATCGATTTCGAAATTAGAACTATAAATGGAAAAGAGTGACGATGTATCACTACTTTCCGTATTTCTAGAACCCGTGAAATAGATTGCGCGCTCGCTTCCATTTGTCGCGGTGAATTATTGGAACGTTTTCCATGAAGAATACCGCGCGATAGGCATACGTCGCGGAAGCCGATTGATGTGTCGCCGTTCGTCTGCAAATCATGGCGAGGCGCCCGACTTGAACGCTCTATACGGGATCAAATGTACGTTTGATTGTCGGCAGAAATTTGTGGCAAATACAACGGGCTGATACATGGTTCGTGTCTGAATCTCTCTCGCAGTTTTCGTTTTTCACACGCGATTTTAATACTCGCGTAATTACTTTAGTTTATTTATAAAGTACGCACGTATATGTGTCTGTTTAGTTCACAATTTAACAATACACTCTCGACCACACGTCGAAAACAAAATTGCTTCCATAAGTTACGACCGAATCGCGGAAACGAACACGCTAGTAGTATATAAAAAGTTGCGGTTACTTTATTTTGTTTTCGACTCGTACACACACACACACACACACACACTCGAATGTTGCAATTGTACACACAATTTTATATCCCTTACATTTCTATATTTTCTCTCTGTTTTTAGTTTTTTTTACTTCGGGTTTTTTTCCCATTTCGCGTTTCTGTGTTTTATCTTCTTGTATTGAACAAGTTGAACTGCATTCAGTTATAGTCAAGCGACGGGAAAATGATAGAAGTTCGAGTCCGGCAAAATTCCGTTTGATCTTCCTTTAGCGAACATTTACGTTTTGCAACAATACAGGTACATCTCGTATTAAGAGTTTGTGTACACAAAGATACGCGTGTCTGCGAAAAAAATATTAATAACATGGGATTAGTTCGAATAACGGTCCGTCGAGTTATCATTTGTACATTTTTGATAAAAAAGAAAAAACCAGTTGCGCACGCATTTAAATTTCAGAGTTTGCATAAACGTTTTTATAAACGAGCCAAACAGAGTTTGCATTTCAGAAATGGAATTGCCTTTGACGCGGCAAAAAAATATGCAATATACGCTAGTGCGTGCATTTCTAATGCAAATATATGCTTGGCGATTTAATTGCATTAAAATTGAGCAACTTTCGAGCGAGAATTATGTAATTAAAAAACTTCTGACACCGCGAGATCGATGCGATGTACGATTAGAAGGATGTATATTGCTTTTCACTTGAGAGAAATGATATTTTTGAGATGTGTATGTTGCAATGTTACATAACAATTGAGTAGTAGTGTGAACACAACTTTTTCATTTTAGCGTGTCTTTTATCGATTCTCTCATCTGAACGTTCATTGCCATAAAGCTGCGCTCCTTATATAAACGTATCGAAAATCGAGACTATATAGAGCACAATCTCATCCAATATAAATTCAAATTTTTCATCACTCTTGCGGTCGTGTGCGGTCCAGTTTTTTTTTATGTTCGACGCACAATATACATAGTGCGCGAAACTTTATTAAATGGGTTAAAGATATTTTCAAAATATAACATACACACATACTCAACTAAATAACACCAATTGTTAATAATCTATTTACAATCTATTTTTTTTTATTTACATTGTTACACATACAAATAATCGGAAATCAGTGTTTGCAATTAGCTTGTCATGTGAACAAAAAAATCCGTAATTTACGTAATCTCGCGTAATAAAAATATTGCAATTTCCGAGAAATTTAGTTTTACAACGAAAATCAGATCTTTGGAAACACTCCAATTCATGAAATCGCGATGAAGATAATTAAGAAGGATGATGGAACTTGGCGAGAGAGGGGAGAGGAGAGAGACGAGATTTGTGTTTGTAACGCAAGATTCCCTCGTGGTCGGCTTCCTAAGTTAATGAGAATAAGTTGACTGAGTACTTTACATTTTCTCCAGCGCGACCACCATCAACGACGACAGTCGATCGATGCTGGTTCGCGACAATTACAGTTCATTAAGCGGCAGCTTCAATCGACAGCCCCCGCCACGGTCCTTCGTCGCAATTTAACTTGGCCGTCGCGTCTTCATTCTCAGCCATCAGGGGGGCGCATTGTCATTTACATCTCAAAGAAAACGCGCCCGGAAAGGCTTAACTTAACCATCGACCGTCATTCGCGCCTTTGCCCATCGGTTTCTAAATGTAATCATACTTCGCGCCGCGAATAAAATTCACGAATTCACGAACGTCCTGATGAAATCTGAATTGGAACGCGTTTGATGCGTTTTCCAGAGATCGCTCGATGCGACAGAGCGATTCCTCTACGATTTATCTACTCTCCGCGCGCGCGTGCGCGCGAGAAGTTTTATAACTGTCGGAAATGAAACGAACGAAGGAACACCGCGCGATCGTAGTTTCTTGCCCGTAATCTCGGGAAACGGGGTTTCTAATTAAAGCGCCGCGCGAGTCCTGTGAAAACAATTCACATTAATAAATACCGCGGAGCGATACGTAGATTTCACGTTGAATTAAGCACATTCCATTCTCTTTGCTTTCCGCGCTAACTGCTTTGTTTCGATACCTTTGCCTCTCCCGCCCGTCCGCGTCGTGGCTGCGCTGCGTTTAATTAATGTTCTCGTATATTGTAACATCTGTAGCATAATGTAACGCCGTTACCGAGCCATCTCGTAACGCGAAAGTTTCGCGATGAAACGCGCGCGCGTCTACTTGAGGAAAGCTCGCTGCGCGCGGACGAGGTGTCCTTAGAGAATCTTCAATGGAATATTATCCCTGGGAACACACCCAGTTAAATGGCGCTATCATCTTGAGAGACTCGTTTCAGCTCGAGCCATTAGCGCATCCACGAACGTCAAACTTTGCATATCCGTCGCGCCGGGGCTTGCTCGTTTCTCCGGCAAGTAGTCACTGATAACCGTACCCGCCGCTGCCGTGTCGTGCGCAGAGAACGCGCGATAGGAGGAAACCCTCGCCGCTTCGATTTCTCCCGACGACCTGTCCCATCGAAACAGACGAGCATAAGTCACGAGGGATGTAACTATGTTCCATCTAACGATAGCGACTATCTTTCTCTCTCTCTCTCTCTCTCTCTGACCAACAGTCCGTCGCTGTGTTCGATATGGCTTCTTAAGGAAACCAATTAGTCCCTCGAGTGACGGGTCGTAGTAGTAGTCGAGCTCATGCGATTGTTCAATTAACCTTTTGAGATATTAGATCGACATTATTAGTTGCGTTGTTCGCGATATTTTGCCTGCTAAGAGAGTAATATAGTTATGAGTCAGATTTCGCTTTTTTTCGCGTTTCTGCTTTTTTTTTTTTTTCTTTTCTGTCGCACGCGAGTAAGCGCGAATTCAGCCGCCGCTCGGCTCTTTTATATCCGGCGTCGTCGGCTATTAAAGTTGCTCGACTTTTTCTATCGATCAATCGCAAAAACTCTACGCTCTGAGCATCGCGCGCCCGCCGCCACTCCGAGACAAAAGCTGTTACGAGTAGGGTGTAAATGAATGAGCCGTCCTGTCGTGAAAAATGGTTTCGGCCGAACTCCGAGGTATCTGCTAACGATTGGTCACTACAGTTCCACGTTGACGTGTTTCCTCTGGCTGCAAAAACACAATGGGGGTCGGGTGAAAAGAGAGAAACAGAGAGAGAGAAAAAGAGAGTGAGCCATTTTGTTTGTCATTTGGTATTTTCCGCGAAATGAAATTTTAAGGCACGCGAATGTCAGAAACGATGATTCATCAATCAAAATTGCAGCTATCTGTATATCTATATATGTATTGTGTGTTTTGTTTTCATTGTGGCAATACTCCGATCAAATGTACGTCGATTAATTTGTCTCAATTAGCCGCGATCGTACGTTGCATTTGACGATGTGTATCAAATATACGATGTGTATATCATAATTTCATGAACAGGATTATCGTTTCAGATATTACGTTCAATTTTATTGGCTTGTCGTGCAGTATTTTATAATATATATATGTATATATATATATATATGTTACATTATTTGATATACAAATATTAAATATTGAACGGGATTATTATGGAATTGCGTATCGCCGTATTTATTTGTTTGTGATATCAAAGAATTGACAGTGTAAAGCTGTACAAAAAAAAAAAACACGCGGAAAAATTTTTCGAACAAGCCGGACTAGTTCGGAGAGCGTTGCGAATGAAAAGCTAAATGAACCGTGTTTAAAGCACTCTCTTTGAATGCGACGTACGTAGCGGATCGTCGAAAGATTTTCGCGAAACTTCGGCAGCGTTCTCTCACAAAAGCGCGAGAATGTGAGGATCGAACTCCGTAATTTTGCCGAAACGTTTGCGAACAACGTTCTCGGTGTTACAAGTGGACTTCGGACGATATAAGGCGCTCTCGTCTGGAAATAGTTTTTGTGTCTACATGCGCGAAAAAAAAAGGAGAAGTTATAAAGTCTATTAACCGCGTAAAACTGGGGATTTTAAAGAGCAATTCGAACGGGGAACCGACAAAAGGTATCTTATAACAGAATCATAAAAATGGGTTTTACAACGCTTTGTGCGCACAAAAGCGTTTTTATGATTTATTGCAGCTGTCAGAAAAAGTTAGACCGTACACACATCAAAATTAACTGCAAACCAAGATTTTAATTTTATACATGGATTTTTTTTTTTTTTTTTTTTATACGGCGGAACGCAATCTGCTTCATTGGTGTTTAATCAATTAATCACTTTAATTTCAGTTTTCTCTGTGAAAAAAAATCTCGCGCGCGAGACAAATTGTCGGAGTGTGAGATAATTTTCATCGAACAAAGATGTCGCCTCGTAAACACGTATCGATTCCGCGTATGTACAGGCGCTTCGTGCAAATTTTTGTTTCCTTTTCGCGAGCGAGATAAATTGCATTTCCGAATAAAACATTTGAAGGTACGGGAATGATAACGAGACGAATAACGCTCAGAGCCAAAAAGCGAAACGCACGGTGTGTAAAAATATAATAGTTATGTTTTGTTGTCTTGTGCGCGTGACACGTGTCAATATATAGAAACTATAAAAGTGTTTTGTTCGACGGTATCTATTACTCCGTTACTCTTCAATAAACAATTGTAACATGTGCGTCTCGCCGGCGGACAATAGATGATCCGTTTCCATGCGCGCCGAATGCGATCGTGCCTGGTGTACGAATGCAGTTAAATAATTCGCCGCGCATTCGCTAATAGATTGCTATTGGCACGATTGTTTCTCGCTCGAGATTATGCGCATAATCGTCCCATTAGAATGCGCACATTTTATAACAATTAAATTAAGATATATGCACGATAAACGTCTAGTTTAATTGCAAATTGATTCGCCGCAACAATTGTCGAGTGTCCGTTGCGCTGAGAATTAATTGGCGACGACTTTTATATCCGGCCGTGTCGAGGCAAACGCCGTGTTCGCACCGGTTCGCCGATTTAGTGGCGCTTCGAAATTTCGTTACGCGTGTTATTCCAAGTTCTTCTCGAGAACCGACGTAAAGTCGCCATATCGATTTATATGCAGAGCTATAATACGTAAAGCACGTTGATCTCACGTGCAGCTATCGCTGTATAGTTTTTGCACACGACCCTAATAAATTTCGCTCGGTGGATAGATTTATTAAACCAACACTGTACATGCTACAATTAAGCTATCACATACTTCAATTTTTTCAGGTATTCTACATCTCTCACGCGAAACCGACACTTCGCAAATAGACGACCGGTTTTATTGCCCGATGTTTCGCAGGAGTGTGATCGCGCGGATATTATCATAAAACGGTTAAAATATTATGCGGTGTTGCGAAAACCGACAGCGCGGTGGGTTTCTCCTCTTTACGCGTGGCCGCGGAATAAGCACACGTTATTGCACCGTGCACTTACAGTCTCAGAGTAATTGCGGGACTCTCTGTGGCGGCGGGTTGCAGCGGCAACTACGAATGCTTTCCGCCGCTAATGAAAAGCGCCTGAATGCAAAGGTGTGCGTCGTCGTCGTAGAGCGGGGGAAGGGAAAAACCGTCTCGATGCCTTGAAAGCGGTACGACGCAAGAGATCGAACGAACTTCAAAGTACATTGAGAGGCTTATATGGAAGCTTGAGTGGAGATGACCTAAAAAATTGAACCGAACCAGTCCCACTCGGTTCTTTCGTTCGCGATCATCAAAGATCAAAGTAATGCTCACCCGCTACAACGTTTTACGTGTATCCGCGCGAATACATATTTTCTCTTTGCTTGTCGCTTTCTGTCGCACCGAATGATCGAATCGTGCTGATTACAAGAGCGTACGAGCACAGCTAATTAAATGACACTTGGACATTTCTCTCGTCACTATGACTTTTCAGATACTTTGTGATACCTCATGCGCGTGTACATCGCAGATTGTTAGATAAGAGAAATGAAATGTATTAAATAAAACTAATAAATAAGAAGAACGTAAACAATTGGGATTGAAATGACTCTGAAGTGTATTTTACGTTTATTATTTAAATAGATAAAAAATACACACATTTTATATACGTAAGACTTTGGCAAGTATAATTCGATATTAGAACGTACTTAAATAGGAATAATATTGTGTTGAAGGAATAATATTGCAGGAAGAGAAGAGAAAGAGAAAACGAAAAAGGAAGGTAACACAACCTACTGCAATGTGCGCATAGGTGTTTCTTCGTTATTTAATCGGTGAGCAAGACACTTTTTGGAAACATTTACTTAAAAAGCGAAAAGCAAAGAATAAAACTTGAACGTGGAACCTTAGTTAATCGGGTCTTTGCTTGTAATCGGCTTAATTGCGAAGGAGTTTGCAAGGCAGGCTTTAGCGAGGAATGGTCTCGAGCCAAACTGGAAGTACGTACTTTTGGTACTGGAGAAAGTCGTTGTGTATCGGTGTGTGAAAATGTCGCGGAAAAGGCTGGAACATGCTAAATTGTAATTGCAGAAATAAAATTATAGAGATTCTCCTCTTTCTCTTGCTTGTAACACGAAATTTTTCGGGATATATAAATAATATATCGTATTTACGATCATTTTTCTTCGTTGTAAGCTACAACGTGTACATATATAGATCATTTTGGTCATATCTCTTATCGTACGGTGAATGATGTAACGTAAAACCACATACAGTAACGGATGATATATACCGAGCGAGGGAAAGTAATTGAAGAAATTAATCCACCATTGTGTTAACACGAAGAGAACCGAGATTTATAGAACGTTTGCGGATAAAACTGATAGCGTTTCCTTTAGAAGACGCTCGCGGATCGCTCGCTGCATTTTGCAACAACGCATATAACGTGATGTACAAACGAAAATTAATTTTTTTGCAAAGTTATATTTTCGCGAGATTATTGATCTCATAGAAATCTCGAATACGGTTTACGTTTCAAACGGTCGCAAATAGAAGTTCAGCGAACGATAAATGTGACGAAAAAAGGCAGTTTAAATTTTGTTTAACGTTTTTTTGTTTAAATTTTCCTGTTATTCAACATCCGCAGTTTTATTCCTAGAATATATCGAAATCTAGATTACTTGAAGCAAAAATGAGAGCCACACAGAGCCGGTATGAAAAATTAATTTATTATGTTGACAGACAGATAGTGATTAAACTTTCATAATCGCATAAGTTTCTTTTTTTGCTACGTGATTGTCTGTGCGCCTCAAAAACACGGATACAAAGTTCCATGAAGTGGAAGTTAACTTTTTTATTTTGCAAGAAGTCCTTTTCGATCTTGCGAATGTCTGTTCTTTTGTGTCTCGTTCGTCATGTTAAGGAAAAAGAGTGAAACTCTTTGTGAATGGAACAGTTTGAAGCGAAACGCCACTGGGAGCCGAAATCGCTCCTGCAATCGAGATCGTCGGGGATCGGTTTTTCTTTCTTTTTTGTTTCTCGAAATATACAGAATATGTTTCGTACGCGGAAATACCTATATTCTGGCAATTTGTAGTATCAGAAATATCAATTGCGTACAAATGCGCTTATTTTATTTTTTTACAGATAAACAGGTTCATTATTCGACGCACACACGCGCGCACACATACACACATTTCCTGCTGCACACGTGCGAGTATTTCTGCCTGCGCGGACTCTTGGATTCTTTCGAAATGTATTCAGTACGTGACTGGTATCAAATTGCTGGACACGGAAGTGCTTGAATCACAGCGCCACGGCACGAACTCGTGTGTACGACTGTTCGCTGTAAAGCTCGGAATGAGAAAACTCCGTAGTGTGCCCCAACGCGACCGAAAGCCAAAGGAAATTAAAACCGATCTATTGTGCCTGTCTGGAAAATAGTAGACAGTTTGAAGCATCGCGGACCCTATAAATGCGTCGAACGGACAATATCGATACCGTTTCAACACATAATCAGTGTCGATAATCGCAAAAAAATGAAGCATACACACACACACACACATACAAAAGTAGAAATATATAATCTTCCTTGCGTGAGCGCGTCTCTTGCGTCTAATATTTCATTCCCTTTCAGGTAAATAAAAAAAAAAATTATCAACGTTTCTGCGGAATCGTTTTGTTGCAAGAAGGAATGAGGAATATTGAGGGTAAGATACGCGCGATACGACGGACAACGTTAAACCGCGAGCGAAATCGTAGCTCACGTTTCGCTCGCATGTCGATGATTGCCGGCAGTTCCGTGAAACTGTAAACAGCTGGTCTTCGTTTCATGCGAGAACCGCGCAGGATTATAATAGCAGCAAAGAAAGCAGCAATCGAAAAATCAAAAATACCTTGTTAAAAAAAAGCACATCAAAGAAACCTGTAGCGCTGTCTCGCGTTGTCGGGTTTCTCTTCCGATATCGTGACACTGTGACGCAACGTTTCGCGAAGAAGACATTTTCTTCGTCACGATTTTATATTTTGAGAAATTATTTACTTTATGTCACACTAATTTTATTTATTCATGTGTAAAGCAATGTGTAGCACGTACATATATGTAATTCGGAAACAAAATAGTTACAAAGAACTTTTACGTCAAGTCAAATTAAAAAAAAAAAAAAAAAATGATCTTTCTTTTTTTGCACAAATAATTATACTATGTATTTTAGGATATTTTACCTGACAATGTAATTTGGTTAATTTTAGCCGAGTGTCATCCCGACCGGGTGTCTAATTTTATCTGACAGTTTTTGACTGAAAGAAATTTTATCATCATTACGGGTCTACAATTTCATCGTCATGCAAACTATTCTAGATTCGGCCACATATAGCACACACACACACACACATAGATATAATTATATCTATATACGTGCTGCATATAGCACGTATAATGAATGGGATTGCAGTTACCTCTCCTCGGAAACAATGATAGCATCGATCGCGGCTTCGTGGCCGGGGCCACTTGCAAATGTACGGAAAGATGGGCCAAATGGCCCGATTCAAAGTGCCAAACTTCGGACGTTGGTCCGGGGGCTCTTTTGTAAATGGCAGCTATCAGTGCTGTTAAGGGTCGCTGTAGCTTTCGAATTAGGTTGGCCGCTATTCCACCGGGTATGATACCGTTTCTCCTTGGCTCCGCCAGTTTTGGCGAGGGGAGAGAATAAGCGCCGTCGCCGCCACCGCTGTCGGCAATAAAACAATTTTGCGCCTTATTTCCGTTACTCGAAATTCGCGGGAATTATTCATGCGGCCTCGCGCGCTTTCCTCGAACGCGCAATATGACGCATCCGCATAATAAAAGAATTACGTGTACATAATGGAAATCTAGATATATATATATATTTTTTTTATTATTTTTCTGTCTCACGCGAGACGCGGGAAGAAAAAAAACGCGTTAATGAGACAGAAGAAAAACAAGCTTTGCATAAATGCTAAATTAAAACATTACGCGCGCGAGATATAATTGTTGCTTGCCGCAGCGTGCTTTCCGATGTATTCATGCGGAATAATCTACGTGCGTAATAGAAGCATTAAGAAATCAGTATGACATGATAAATGTCACAATTGCGTTTCGGATAATTACATATCCACTTGACTCTTGCGGTTTTCAGCGGTGATATACGACTCGGAAAGACAACGCGCGCCGTGCATTAATCTACAGTTAGGTCATATTTATAGCGCGGCGTATCTACCCGAAATCTTTCCTTATTTGCTTTTGACATAAATCGCGAAGCACACAGAGAAGCCTTAAGGGTGATTTCTTACCGTGAAAGCCATCGCTCTTTGCGGCGCGAATCTCAACGGTCTCACGGCGATGCGGACAACTTTTTCAAGGCATCTTCCGATAGGATGGCTCTCAAAAGATGACTTGTGTACGTTAGACACGTACTTTGAAGACCTATGCGGTTTTATAACATAATGTAACATAGGTTTCTATATGTTGTGTACATAGTACAACATTTACAAATTATATACACATAGAAAAAACTTGTATTTTTTTAATTCATATTTCTCAAAAGCCGTGTAAAATATTGTTGTACGACAACAAGAAGTTTTTTTTATTCACATTTTTCGTATAATACACGCCCGCGCGGCATCTATTTCAAGAGCGTCAAATTACTCGCAGCGTCGAAGTGGAAAAAAAGAGAAAGGTGCGATTCCGCGCGGAGGCGCAAAATCGTGTCGCGCCATGAAAAAAAAAAAGGCAGGGGGGAGAGCTGACAATCTGTCCTTTTGAAGTAACGGTGGCACTCGAATAAGGAGAGAGCGAATACACAGAAGAGATGCCATTCTCTCGATTACTTCGTGCGTCAGGCTGACATTTAATTTCGCGCGAGAGCTATTGACATTTCGATCGCCGGCCTGCTAGATATCTGATATTTGCGTTTTCCACGCTCATCGTTGCTCAAAAGCAACGAAATGGTCTCGTGAACGCGAACGTTATACAACTGGAATCGAGCAACGCGTTACTTCCGAGTATTTAATTATTGGCTTTGCAGCTGTCCCGTAGCGTGTGTGGTAATGTTTGCACGGACTATATTAGCAGCTGGATACATATTCAACGAGAATGCGTTTTTGATGTGAAAATTTATATGCCGCGTATATGTAACGTATGATTTTTAATATCGTTTCGCGGACATTACACGCTCGCAGCGAAGCGTCGTTGCGCAAAATAAAACGCCAACGAACGAACAGAAAGACCCGAGAACCAAATCCCATTGGAAAGCAACATATACTTGCAGCAAACGTTTTTTTTTTTTTTTTTTTTTTAAATTCGAAGAGCAAGCAACAGTGGTGTGGCGAGAATTTCGTTATCCGGGATAATATGATAAAATGAAGAAGTTTAGAAGTTTAGTAGTTCCGAGTTTAGTATAAAGGCGTGACTCGAGTTTCAAAGAGCCGTCCTACCGGGCGCTCAAGATATCGCGCAATCTTGAACGATAAGGATTTTATCCCACCTGCCTCACCAAAAAGAGATTTCAAGCCTTACAACGTATAAGATAAAAGCATTCATATAACAAAGTTCCGAGGAGAAGGAGAAGAATGGTCGGTAATGTCTGCGCGATTCGAAGTTTTATTCGACATTGTGTGCAAAACTTATTCACAGTTCAAGTTGCGAGCAACTGAAACAGTCAATAAAGAAACGCAAGATCGTTGACGCATACGAGTCTTCAAACAAACAAGCAAACAATAGTAATAAACAAAATTATATATTTTACAGTTTTTTTGTTGTTGTTCGATTTTGTTGCTCTCTTTTCGCAATTGAAATTTTATCAAATTGACGATACTTGCAACTGAGAGAGAATTGATAGATCATAAAACACAACAGGGCACTGATAGTTATTTTAACGAGCTTTTCAGAACGACCGGACTCTAATTAAGAGAAACGATTCGAGTCAACACACAGGCAACACGCGATATACGATATAGTCTATTACGCTGTGCGGAGCGCGGGAAATAGACGTGTTCTATTTTGTTCTATTCTTCGGTAATCCGTGGCGTGCGGAAATGTGCCGGCGGAATGCAACTTTACGATATGATTAGTCGGCGGAGCGCGGAGACTTTACTTTCGAAAATTTATCGCGAATATTCTTTCACGTAATCCATGTCCGCAAAATTCCGAAACTTCGGAGAGGATTTCGTATAACGTCCGAATTAAAAGAGTGGAGTTGGGAGGAAGTTTCGGGGTCCGTTGAATTCATACGATGATCGATGCTTTAAATTTTCGTATATATACTTACATATATCTCGGGACTAGTTTTCTCCCGATCGTTACCATTGCTCGTGCTAGAAGTTGGCTCTGGCGCGCGCGACCAACTTTCGTCCAATATCGAAAATCTTGGTTCAGCATTATCGTGAAAAGTCGCGCGCAATCTTGATCTTTTCTTCTTCCCTTTTCTCTCTCTCTCTCTCTCTCTCTTTCCCTCTCTTTCTCTCTCTCTCTCCCGGTCAGTTGTCATTCGTCGGAAACTGTAACAAGGCCTTCGGCGGCAGGTAACTCGAGCGCCCGATTCTTCGATGAAAATTATCCCGAAGTTGCTCAAAAACGGCTGAATTGCTATCGCCAATCACCGAAGTTTTTTTATAAATTGATGCCAGTTCTACTCGTCGGGGAAAACGGTAACTTGTTACTTGAAAATGCGACGGACGTCTCGTTAGAGCGACGTCGTCTGTACGTACACCGTTGTAGCTTCCTGCCCTAAGCATCTTATGGCAGCAGCCATCTTGATGGTAATAACACCTCAGTTTTTTTTTCGTGATATAATTGGACGGCGGCACGGAAGCGTTTGTTGTGAAGTAGAACTTGGGATACTCGCGATGTTGAACGGTGTGCGTACAGCACGTTGCGGAAGGTATGCATATAATTGAGTTTCAGATAATTTAATAACTCCTTAATGTTATTCATCGCGCGAGCCTCTTCTTCTATCTCTCTCTTTCTACATTTCCACTTGGATGTTATCTCGCTGAATTATCTCTGTAATTTGTTTGAGGAGAAGAACGATACGAGAAAACACAAATCCCGGAACGTTGCTGCGCGCTGTAGATGCATAAAACAAGTTACGAACTATCTTAGCGTTTAATTGATTAATAAAAAGTGAGTTTAGTAAGCACAATTCTAAAATGAATTAAACGCGTAGCAAAATTTTCAAGTTTGTTATAAAATTTATTAATTGTTTTTTTATTAATTAATGATTTAAATTTACAGCGCATATTGGTGTTTGTTTGTAAATACGATTTTTTTATATAAAACAACTGCACACAGTAAGTGGTCCTTTGACGGGCAAGAAGTACGTCAATAAAGAATCCATCGAGCTCGGTCGTAGACGACGTTATCGATGTTGCAACCAATTTCCTTGTATCGATAACGTACGTTCTCTTCAAAAGAGTTTCCGTAAAAAATTTTATTTCTGGTTAAATTCTCTCTCTCGGTAACCGCGAAGATCGAATTAACCTAGGGATTCTATGGCGCGGAAGTGCGACACGGCTGACGTGTAATATACCGTGTGGAACGTAATTATCGACGGCAATTACGTACCAGCCGCGAGGCGGTAGTTATTTTAATGTGGCCCGGTTCACTGACTCTCACCTGCACCGCTCTCTCGCAATTCAATTAAGAGATCGAAAAGGGAACGAAGCTTATTGTAATTTAATCGCTGCTGTAAGGTCGTCCTAACATGATCGTAAAACTCTCGAATAGTCCATTAATCCTCTCGAATCCCTTTCGGTTTCATCGAATTAGCTAACCGCCCCGGTAGAACATGACTACCTGACAGTTTAAGGAAAGTGCGCTTTGTTAATCGAAGAGGTCCCTTTTTGTATCGAATTTTAAATGAGGCCGTTTTGATTAAATATTTCGCACAGAATGTTCTCGCAGTTTTAATTGTACTTTCTTTAAATTTGTTTATTGGTTCATGTACTTATAAATTAAAAATTTGCTGCAAATGTCAAAAGATAGTTATTTGACTTATGTTTGCGATGCTGGAAATCAGTTTGAGATCGCGAACAAAGTTTTTTTTATATCTTGCGAAATTAGATTACAATAATCGATTGTCCGAATTGATCGGTGTGGCTTACTGAATTAATAGATTGGTTTTTTGAGAGGAGGGAAACTGAAATTTCGAGATCTCGGATCGATTTCTAACATCTTTATCGATTCGGCCAATGCGATTGATTCGAGTTCTAGTGACTTTTCCTCGGCCCGAGTGTTGTGAACGCCTGGCTTAATAATCCTCGACTATTGATCATACTTTTGCTACCCTCTGTCGGGGGTTGCGCGTAAACTGGTGGTGAAATTTCCGTTATCCAGGAAAGCAGCTATATTCGTACACCTCTCTCGCATGATCACTCGCTTTACGTTTGGGTACGTGTTACACATACTTGAAGCTGAAGGGCGTTGCAATCTGCTTCTCGCCGACTGCGTGAAAACTGTTTGATCGATATTCAACCGCGTTCTGTGATTATTATACTATAATAACAAATTATTAATTTGCACACAACATTGCAAATGTTTTTAAATTGCAATTTTGTATGAAAGTTTTAACGGATTCTCTGCAACATTTATTTTTCATGAAAATGTATATTTTTACCGCCGTTGTATATATGGTGTAATATTATATTTTGTATTTTATATTATTTCGTATTTTATAATTTTTCATAAAAAGGACGGTTCTTCGTGATTAAAATCGTTAAAATTTGCATGACGCATGTTGTTTAATATATCGCGCGATATACAACAGCGCATGATTTAATAACATTTGTACGATCGAATACAAGATGTTTTCAAGACTTATTACAAATAAATAATTTACGCTCTGCATTTATTCCCCTTTTGCGCACGAAGGTGTTACACGTATATACAATATAGAACACAAATGTGTCGAATAGATGTAAAGAAAAAGAGAGAAATAAAATGCGTTAGATCAGAAAAAAACGGCGGAGAACTGGCGAATTGAAAGCAATACAATGTATATCTCTGATTTGCATGTGAAGAACGGCGGGGAGCGAGAACTCGCTGGCACAGAATAGTACACATGATGTGCACAAACATTGGGATAGAAACAGAAAATCGCGCGGAACGGAATAAAATTTCGAGATCGTTAAAATGTGCGTTCCGATCCTATATATACAGGGTGTCTCGTAATTGTCGTACAATCTCTCGTGGGCAGATAGAAAGGGTTATATTGAGTCAAAAATGACTTTGGTCACGTGTCGTTTTTCCTATCCTTGTCACGTTACTTTGCTTTAGTCACGTTTTTAACACGTGACTAAAGTAAAATCATGTGACTTTAGTCATGTGTTGTTTTTTCTCTTTCCCCTTTCTCTATTTTTTGAGTTTGAATTTTATACGTTTTTTCTTACACCTCATATGTGTATTATATGGTTTTTATTGCGGTAGTTATTGCAAATCTCGCGAAGTGAAAGAACTTTTTGACTCAATATAACCCTCTCTACCTGCCCACGAGAAATTATACTGCAATTACTGGACATCCTGTATGTATAGTTTTTTTTTATTTGCTACAGATAAAATGACGCGAGAGAGATTACAATGATTTCAATGTGATTCAACGACGCGTAAACGTGAAAATGTAATTAACATACGAAATCGAAACGTTATAATGTCGGTGGATATCAGCAGTTTCTCTACCTCCGCGAATTTATTATTGAATTAATTCTGTGCGGAACATTTTCAATACCATTTTCAATAATGTATTTATCTACAGCCAACAATTGGGGGGTTACAAAGAGAACTGAATAGTAATCGACGATCAAGAGAGGAAACATCATCGCGCGGATATTCGCGGAAAGATGCGGTTCAAAGCGAGAAATTGAATTTTTATCGTCGAAGTTCAAGAAGTAATCCTCAATCCAAGAGGCAAAAACACACTTGCGTGTTCAATTTGTTCCTCAAAGAATTCTTAATGCACCGGGCGCAGCGTTTTCCAACACGCGTTTCGAAGATCCTTTCGCGTAAATTTCGCGAAAATAGCGCGCGGCGCGTTGCACCGGCGGTTACACCACTTCGGGCGTAAAGCGCAAGGGCCTGATGCTCTGAAATTAAATTTCCCATGGCGCGCGCGGGAAACCCCGACTGTATCGCGCGGGGCGTAGATGCAGCTGCAGATTCGATGCAACCCGACGAACGCTCTGCATTGCAGTCGGCGGTTTGGCAATCGAGCTGCGGTCGGATCGATGTACTCCCCGGTACATCCGTATATGAAGTTGCGCGTTCCGTGTCTCCCTCGATCTCCGGCCGCGCGATCCGGCCTCTCGCTTCTTCCGCGGCGCACAAATAATGCAGCGACATCTGACCGACGTGCTCACACGCGACGCGCTAAAAGTGGCGAGAACACCGGGTGTGTCACGAGAGGATGATAATTAACTCGCCTCACACGGTGCACCGCTCCCGTGCAACCCCGGCCGGGCACAATGGATCCCGGCTATATATAAATTACGAGGTACGTACCCCCTAAGTACGAGTGTACTTGGACTTTCTGGGTGAAGAATGTTTCGTTGTTGTTACTTATCACATTCGTCAAGTTACGTCTGAATTTCGCAATGCTGTACAACATAAATATAATTGCAAGCGTAGGTTTTGTTTCTTGCGTTAGAATTATACATAGATACTAATGCGAGATTCGCATCATTTTGCGAATGTAAATCGAGAGAACGTATGCTTCTGAAGTTTAATTTAAATTAGCTGAGATACGTGTGTGTGTGTGTGCGCGCGCGCGCGTGTGTACACGTTGCATAAATTTTGAATTACACATGTTCTACATGTAAATCCCGAAATAGCGAGTAGTTTAAATAACGCATGCGGAATAGTGTCCGCTAACGGGTTTTGAATAGAGAATACATCTTGGGGAGGGAGGGAGAAATGAAAAGTTGCCGCGCAGAAAAACCTCCACGGTGAATGTAACAAAATATCGTAAACGCGGACTTTGAAATTCGTTTTATTATGCAGTCAAAAAGTAGTTGGAGCGCATCGTTTGTAAGAGATCTGTTTGAGCATTCCCAGCGGAAGAATTGCGACATCTGTAAGTTGTTCTTTCGTCTTCTCTTGTGAAAAAGTTTCTCTTTCCCTCTGATACTTACTTACATCACGTTCGCGACCTCCCCTCACGGATGTAAGGAACGAGAAGAACTCTTTCTTTCTCTCTTCCTTGTCCAGATCACGTATTTGTATATGCGTATATTTTCGCGCGGGACGAGAGATAGAGAGGAGTAGTTTCGGGATATATATATATATATATATAAAGTGGCTCAAGTGGCGAATGATGCATCGCTTTAATATCTTGTTTGAATTAAATGGGCGCGCGGCCCTCGTATATCGCAACTTTCGCCGCATGTAGTTATCACGTAGTTCGCGTTCGATAATTAACGCTTTGTTTTTAGCGCACGTGTTTCCGTGCGATTCGCGTGCGCGAAAACAGTAACGAGTAACGCAGCAGCAGCAGCAGCGCGCGCGTATGTATGTACGTGTGTATATAACATCAGCGCAGGGCCAATAACGGCTCGGAGACTCTTAACAATCTCGAGTCTCACGGAGAATGGCTTTTACTGTTCGCTCCTAATCTCACGATATAGAACGTTTCATTATACTTAGCCAGTTCGTGCAGTTTGGCAACTCTAGCAAATATCCTCCGGGTGTTTCCGCACATTATTACAATACTGAATACGGTTAAGGTGTAATTAACCTCGCGTTCTCTGCAGAGAGACACATATGTCTATTCCCGTTTCTCGAGATGCGATAATTAGCTTTTATAATAAATATGCTCGGTCCACAAGAAAGCGCGCTCGCGCCGCACCGCCTGTGTGCGTTGCGGAAATTCGCGGTATCGATTTATAAATGTATATATATATATATATATGTATATATATATGTATATGTTTTAACATCGCGACGGTGCCTCAGCGTGTTCTACACGACCGAAAATATTCGACGGTAGTTCCGTACATATATATACACACACACATATATAGTGCATATATATTTTATATATACACTATATATTCGCGCGCAAGCGGGCTTACAAAAGGAGATAAATATTTGTCTTCCGGAACGTTTCCGCACTTGCTCGACATAGAAATCATCCGATTTTCTCTCTCTTTCTTCGATATCCGAAATCGCTCCGTAGCATAGAATAGTTCATGTTCTGCGGAATTCACTGAAATAATACTCCATCGTGTTGAATGTCGAATCTCGTTTATTACATACGTTTACATTTAAGATACATAGTTCCAGTAATAAGTGAATCCAGTTTCAATTAATCTCGCGATTTTAAAATAATATATAACATTATTTTCTCATTTTATTATCGTGTCACATCTCTCTGTACGTGTTTCATACCGACAAGTTTTTAAACACATTTTACATATATTTTCTTCCGCTCGACTTGAGAGACGTTAAGTTAACGTCGAGTTAAATATCTCGACAGTTAGCGTTTTGAAATTCGAGGTGAAGAGAATCGCGAACGCGCGCGCGACCAACCACGTGAACCGAGTTGACGTACTGCATTCATATGTTATTCCGTCTGTCGGCAAGACTAATCCGGCGTGCGCTCTATGACACAACGTTTGTCTTCCGAAAGAATTCCACTGCCGAAGCGCCGGGGAGTTGTCCAGGTATTCTAACACAAAAGCTGGCGCGCGCGCGAGAACTTATGTAATACCATGGATACCACTTGGTTAGTCTGGCGCGTTTGATTCACGTTTCCGGTGCATGTAATCTCCGAGCTTTTCGTTTCGGCAAAGTACGAGTCTGCCACTTTGAGCTTACTGATTTGGCTGCCGTCTAATCCCTTGCGACTCCGCCTTGCTCCGAGCATCCGTTGCGTTGATGTCATAGCACGATGAATATTTGGTCAGACACCGGGAGAGTGTACAGAATTTTTCATGAAAAACTTTCTGCGCGCGCGACGACAGTCACGAACGCCAAGTAATAAGTATAAAAGTAACTGCCGCTTGTGAAATAATGTTTGCGCGTTATACGCTTTTAAAGATACACAGACAAGCGAAGAAACTCTTCTTGCTTATTTTGTTTCTTTTTTTTTTTTTTTTTTTATTTACGGCCACGCAAATAAAAAATATCTATAGCAAAAATATCGACGTTGTTTAGCAATAACTTCAACGTTGCTTTATATATCTATACAATTTAGTACAACAGTGTACGAACGCGTCGAGATATATTTTTACGTACGTGTACAGGAAATGGACGTCTAATAAAAATATATAGAATCTCGTAGAGCGCATCATACACGCGGATCACAAAATGGGACGTCTAGTTTACATACTTCTATCATTAGCTGTTGCTTTTCCAGTCGTTACTGAACACAAAAAAGCTGTTGTTTCGCTCCCCCGACTACTGCTTTCATTCGCTTTCGCGCACAGGGACTCGGCTATAGCGCGCGCGATGCATTCATCGGCGTCTCTTTGTTTTTTTTCTTTTTTTTCCTTTTTTTTTTTTAATTTGTATCGCGCTGCGGAGGAATGCGCTGCGGCGCGCGCGCGCGCGCTTGCGTAGGGGATGAAATTTCCCAGCCACCTAGTAACCCGACCGTGTCTACCGTGTATTTCTCCCTATTGTTCTTAATTTACGAGTCTCACGGCTATTCTTCTTTCGTTCGCTAATTAACGGGTCGGTCCGACTGGATTCGAGGCTGTAACTCAGGAAAATTTACCAGTCGCGAGATAACAGCATCGCGCGCGAACAAAGAGTGTCGGAAACGAGCGGGTTACCCCCGCGCGCGTTCGCGGGAACGCTCTATGATAAAGAAATCTCAATTATAGCGGCACGCGGGGACATAGAATGCGCTGATATATTTGCGTTGTTATATTACGCGACGCGTTTGCATTTAGATGTCCCGCTTTGGAGGTGGTTCTCTCGGCAAATGTACCATCTTCTAGAATCTAGTCCAATTATATGTTTGAGAGATAATTCCAAATTAAATGAAAATTGTGAAAATCATCCTGAGAAACGAGTAAAATAAAATTAAATATGAAATTGAGACGTAAAGTATAAAAAGTGAAACAATTTTACAACGTGATCTTAATTTTTTTTTTTTTTTTTTTCTATGGCGATTAAAATTTAATTCTTCTTCTCTCTTGCCTATAATATATGATACCAAGAATTTATCTGCGGAGATATCTCTGCATATAACATCATAAAAGCGCTCGCAACGAAAGAATTACGACGCGGATTTTAATGGGCATTTAAAAAGTTTCGTCGAGACCGAGAACGTTCGGTGCGTCGCTCGGTTGGAAGAACTTTCGGCTGCCAATACATTTTTCTGTCATGCTTTTATTGAGCCGGTCGACGTATAGGCGGCAGGTTCGCTTTTCTCCGCTAAACGCAGTTTCGTTTCCCGTATCTCGTCGAGTTGTTCCGAAGTTTTCATCTTATCGGGAAGTGAATTAACTTCTCTCTCCGTCTGGAATGGCGCGCATATTCGATAGTCGAATATTTGTTATCGAAAGGAGGAGATAGTTATCAAGGCGAGTTCATTGTTTCCAGTCACGAACTTCGCGAAAGTTAAACAGATAGCTTTGTAACCTCGCTACTCGCGGAAGATTATACGGATGCGAGAAATGTGGTTCGCGCGCGAAAAAAAAAATTTATTTTTTATCTCTTATAATTTCTGCTCAACATATTTCCTAACGTGATTTATTCGCGGTGTAATGTATCTTTTTCTACATAAAAAACAAAAAACAAAAAAAAACTAGCAACGTGTACGCGTTGTTTTCTTTGACGCAATTAAACGCAGATGTCTTTGCGAACGTGCCGCGTGCGAAAACGCATCGCACAAAATAAGTGCGACAAATGTTTTCGTAAACAACATTCGGCGTGACAAACGCATTTAGTCGGCGCAACGACGCTCTCTAACAACAACAACAACAACAACAACAAACAAACAAACAAACAAACAAAAAAACACGCTCTCTTAACACACATACGTGTTGCAATTTGTAATTACGTTTAGTTGAGCGCATTACGAACTGCGTGGTGAAAAGCGCAATATGTCATGCGACGCAGTATGTTTCGCTTCCGCTGATTAAACATTCCGTCGTGAAATGCGAAATAATTAAAAGTTTGTCGTTTAATCTCGCGCGATTTCTCGAAACTCTGTCCGCGAAATCCGTACCAAAATTTCGCGCGCACCTATCGAACGCGCTGGCCCGAATTTGTTACAATTTCAGCGCGAATGTGTCGAACTGACTGGGTTTTCGACGAAATTACACCGCGAACGAAATCCCGGGAAAGGATCGGTCGTCGTTTATAATTAAAAGTGCCGTAATACAATTTTGTCCGCGCCAACGTTTAGGCAACATTCTCACGTAAATCGTTGTTGAGCAACGTAATCTATGTAAAACCACGGATGCAATTAGGAAAAAAAAAAAAAAACTAAGAGAATTGAGGGGAGCTCTCTGTTGTTTTTGCATAATGCGCCTTGGCAAAACGTTCGCTCTGTGAAATATTCTCGTTCGCGTCTCCTGCTTTTTGTATAAATGTTTCATGTAATTGCCACCCAATTACGGCGGCACAACTACTGCCGAAGAGTAAAAACGACGGGCGGGGATCGTATACGTAGGTGCGAAAATGTGCGTGTATGCGACAGTGAACGAGTGGCCTTAATTCTCCCGAAAGCCAATTGGATTAACGGTTAGAGCCATTTTCCGCGCGCACTTTCCCTTCGCCCTCTGCCGTGTTCTCCCCTCGCACCCTCCTCTCCCTCTTCGGGCCTGTTTCTCTCACTTCTACGGTCGGCTGTCGAATCGAAAGGAGGGAAGGAGGAGAGACTCCGTCTGCATAAAATTAACGGGATAAAAGCTTCTGCCCTCTTCTTGCCTGGGAAATGGTCTTTCCAACTCTTTGGCTCGCTTTTCTTCCGTCTTCCTCTTCAAGACCCGTCGTCTTATTTCTCTACCCGTATTTCTTGTGCATGCGTGCATTCACCAAAAACGATCGTCTTATTAAGATCCGGGGAAGATTGCAAGGATTTATCGTTACATCTTGTTCCTCTCGTCTCTCTCGATTATTCGGCTACGTCTTGCATGTTTTATTTTAAAGTTGGAGAAAGGGGAAGAGAAAGAAGGCAATCTAGAACTACCGGCGTTTATTTCGAGTGAATACCTGGGACACTCCCATTCACTGCGAATAGTAACTGCAACTCCGCAGCGATGCATCGTAGCTAAGAGAACCCGGTTGGATTTGTAGTATACGGAACCTCCATACGCGAGAGCTATTTCAATGGAACGATCGTCTTAGTATCCACCTTACTCTCCGTTTAAAACACGTAACGTTAAAGCTTGCTAATTGCATTCTTCGCACGAGATATTTTTCACCGTAAAGCGGCACCTATTTTACGCGAGATACGAGGATGATATTCCCCTCCGTATATATTCGCTCGCTGCGCTTACTTGCTTATAATTAACGTGGTACACGTGAAATGGCGCGGTAAAGGTATTACCGGTAAAATGAAAACGTAAAACGTTTCGGAGTCTTACAATGACTGCCTTAATTACTGCGGTGTAAAGAAAATTTTTATATATATTTCTTTATATATTAAAATTGTGTGTAATTATTTAATATTAATAGAGGTTAATTCTCTCTCTCTCTCTCTCTCTCTCTTTCTCTCTCTCTCTCATAATAGATAAGCTTTTGTTGCAAGTAATGATTGATTTTTGCAGCAGAAACTATAAGTCTATCGGGTATTATCAGTACGAAAGATCGAGTGATTAAATAATCGATAATTACCTTTATGCAAGTCCGTAATTAATGTCATTGTCGGTTAAATTGATTTCATCAGGAGCTACTTCGATGGCTAGCGCCTCCATTGATGTATGAAAATAGAAGTCAGGACTATCATAATGTTGGACCCGCTTTGTTGCTTCCGGCGATCATGAGGTAACACTTGCTAAACTTTTCTTTCTTCTTTACTCGTGACGAACGAGGGCAGAACAGATGACACGAGACGAAGGCGCAGCATTAAGACCAAAAGACATTTATCATAAGTATACATCACTCGCGCGACAAGAATACGTGTTTCTCTCTCGGACGCGAGTTTCTTATTTATCAAACTTGGTCCAGCAAATATCTTCGTAATTATCTGCCTCGAATTAATTGCAACGCTATTCTACGCAAAACATCTCGATAACACCGTTGCGAATTCTCCATCGAGAAATGATACAATAACTTCAACAAATTGCACGTGCCGGCGAAAGAAAGGGTGAAATTCGCGATCGGAGCGCGGCCGTGTTATGAAGAAATATTGAGGATTTAATATTCCATGCTCGCGCGCTGTGTGTTGGAAAAAACTTGGCGGCCGGAGCGGTTGGCTGCGGCGGAAAAAGTGGCTCTCGGATAGTAGACGATAAATTATATTGCATCGTTGGTGTGCGTACGCGTCGTGGTCTCTTTAACAGCCAGCTAATAGTTTTTCCAGCTCGAGACAAAGTGAGTTTGCTAAGAAATCGAGTTTCGGTGAGTCCGTCGTATCCTCTTTCGTGACCGTAGAGTTTCCATCGATATCACGGAATTTTCTTTAAATTTTAAACATTTCCTCTCTCTCTCTTCTATTATATATGTAAAATAAACTTCTACAGTAAAATGCAAATTTTAAATAAAGTGTAATGCGTATAATAAAAACTGCGATGCGTGAATAAAATATAGAATTAAAATCTCTTGTTCATTATTTTTTTTATTATACTTATTAATATATGATAGATATAATATACTGGGATATATGTATCGCTGTCAATGAGATAATTCTTTTTCTCTTCCAACGGCACGTTATATTTTCTTATATCAACCAATTTGTTATATTGATTTATGGTTCGATCTTCACCTAGCGAGATACTTTGGACTTCGTCCCTCCGACTTTATTCCAGACGAGAGAGAGATCGTCGTTCGTTCAATTTTCTCGACGCCCCTCGTACTGAATATCCAAGCAACGGTCTCGGTGCGCAAAGCTTATGTATACTTTATAACTTCATCGGCAACCGCGCTATGACGTACTGGCAACGAAGATATCCATCATATCACCACAGTAATGACATCAATGATATTTTGTTATTTATTTTGAAATCTTAACCTTGTTATTACAAAAACAAATAGTCAAAATTGCAAATATATACAATCTCTTTTTATTTTATTTTCATTTTATGTTTTAAAGATATAACAATTTTTTTACAGACATGGTATAGTAATAATTATAAAATGACAAGAACCAGATTTTATTTTTCATATCAAACTCTTGTATTTTTCGGATTAGTATTTTAGCCTATACTAGTTCTATACCACTCAAAATGTCATTTGTTGCGCACATATTGCATATCTGCAGCTGTCACGAGATATATAGATTAACATCAATGTCACCATATAAGCGTATAAAAATAAAATATTGGTTTTTCGAAAAGTCGGTAATTTATTGATGACATTTATTCACAATATAGATCAGTTTTATAAAAATTTATTGATGTTTATTATTCGAAAGCAAATTGCGTTGCCGCAACGCAACATTGAAAAAATATATGTACGTGTATGTGTGTTTGTGTGTTTGTGTGTGTGTATATTTATATATATACATATATATATATATATATATTTTTACTATATACGCAAATTTTACAGGACGCTTATTCTCAAAAACATTATCATATAAATTGAAAATATAGAACGACATTTTGAGAATTTATTTTAAAACAAAACGCATTATACACTTTACTTGGGCCGCGAGCGTTTCCATCAGAATATAAATCAAAAGTATAATTCATTAATCGTGCGCGCAACACACGCAGTTTGCGAAGACACGTTTTGTTTTGTTCACAAAACAAAATCGGAGAAAATTTCGAATTCGCATTATGCGCCGCATTCATTATTCGTCGTATTAATCAGGTCGCGAACGTGAGCGTTGATATGTTTCGTTGGAAGCTCAGCCGGACATGAAACCTGAAATTCACACAGACTATCTCCCGTGTTTCCGTGGTTTCTCCTTCCGTTTTCCGCCGCCGCACACAGTGTACACCCTTAACATGTCATGAGGAAGCGGCGCCGTTGCTGCGTGCAGCAACACGCCACGAAGATAGGATCTCGTTGAACAGATGGAGAAGAACCAGCTATTCTCGGGAGAGTGATCACGTATCCCCGGGAGAGACCGTTGTATATAAAGTACCTTGCTGGGCGCACTTGACACGACGCAAAAAAATGCTAAAAAATGTTGAACGAGAGAGGATAAAGTTTTCGCGCTCGAAACAAAGTAACAAAACTGTAAAATGATTCGAGTGACAGAGAGTTGAAAGACTGCGCTTTTACACACACAGGATATGTGCCGTATGTAAACTAGAAATTGGTTATATGTGTGTGTCATTGTTTTGTTTCGTCTTGATCAAAAGTTTCATCAAGCCTGTTTATTTGACAAAATAATTTACGAATTAAATGGCAATTTTTTTAACTCGATGCTTTTGAGAAAAATAAAATCCTATTAGCGATACCGAGATTATTGACCGAGAAGGTTTGAAAATAACGAGGCAAAATCTATAAAAGTAATAAGAGCTTGCACCTTTCGATACTCGATATCGTCGGAAAGTAATCCGGTTTCAATCATACTTCGGTACGTAAGAAGCGGCCTCGTCAAGAAACACGATCGCGAAAGTCTTCCATCAAATTGCGCGGGAGGAAACTCTCGTGGAAGTTGTCCGCTCGTGGTGGTGTCGAGCACGACGAGCAGAAGCGCGGAATAAAGCGCGCTCGTTCCATTACACCTTCCTTCAGATATCGCTGCGCGGAACGAAGATGAAACACTCGCATTATCTTGCGGGCACAAACTTTAATATGAATTTTTGCTTCCGCCGCGTCGCGACGAGACGCCACTACACATACCCCTGTGCGCGAGTTTCTTGTGACGATCGCGGTCGCGACGACGACGACGATGCTGGCAGTGGTGGTGGTGGCGGTAGGGGCGGCGGCGGCGGCGGCGGCGGCGGTGCTTGTAAGACGTAGAGCCCCCCGTGATACGTAAGTAACTCGGTTATGAGCCATCCATTACCTTGCTCAACTCTAGCGGCGATTCTCCTCTTCCACCATCTTCTCTTCCTCCTTCTCCTCTTGGATCGTCTGGCTGAAGCTTCCTCCGCGCGCGTTCGTCTTTCCCTTTCTGCGTCCGACGTAACTCCGCGTACTCTCCTAAGTGCACCGCGAAGTCCCGCTCACACTGTTTACGGAGTTACCCCTGGGCGGTGTCAAAGCACTGGTCGCGCCGCAACTTCCTTGTCCAGCAAATAGTGTCAGAAACAAGCAGTCGTCGGAGAGACTGCGACTGACTCGCCGCCGCCATCGCCAGCTGCTGCCACTCCGTTACACGCGTATATAAGTAGAATGAGTCAACGCTGCGCCCGTCACTCTCTTTTTCCAAGAGAAAACTTTGCACGCGCGCTTGAAAAATACTGGGGAAACTTGTTCCGTTCTCTCTTCCTCTCTCTTTCTCTCTATCTCTTTGATTGGACACTTTTACCGTGTCCGGTTTTCTGGTACACAGCACTTTTCAGCTGTCTGTCTACGATTCTCCTTAGAGATTACGAGACCGTTCTTGCACAGAGCGCAGTATAGGATTGGCCTACCCGAGGTACCTAAGCCATTGTCTCGGTTTGTGACGCCGTGACAATTTTAGTTTGGTTTTGAACAATTTATCGATATTTATACAAGATATATCCGGTTTACTGATAGTTTGAGTAACTTATATGTGTTACAAAGTTACATTATCAATAGAAGGCAAACTCTTCGAGGCAAACTCTTTTAAAAACGACTTTGAATAAGAAACTTGTGTCAATTTTGCTAAATATGTTACTTTACAGACGTAAAATCCGAATTACGTTACAGAGTAACCGAATTGAGTATCTCAAAATATCTTTTGGTGTTTAAGCAACTGAGTTGTCGTATTTAAAATGTCTGTGATATATTTATTGATAAAACAGCGATTGTGGTCGACAAATAAAAGTCAAATTGCGACGCTCGCTCGCGGGTTGTAAGGTACATACGTGAGGAATTGCGAAACCGCCATTGTGCAGTTAGTAGTAAACACGTGTACGCATTTAGCGTGTAATGCGTGGCTACCTGGAGTTTATTTACACATCATATTACATACATGCGAGATAAGCAAAGGATCAACTGCAAACACACACACACACACACACACATACATGCGCGCACATATACACATTTAGAGTTGCACACGCTGTCTGAATAGAGACTATTATTGCAACACTCAATTGTTCTCGTCTCATTGTGGAATCCCTCGGTAAACGCATGGATCATACACGCTGTAGGTAACTCTATTTAGATGTTACATAATATATTTCGAATAATTGCAGTTACATAATATATTTCGAATAATTGAAGTTTCTTAGTTACTTTATTTCTTCCAATTCCGTAAAATTCTAATTTGACAAATGTTGGAAAAATGTGATTAGCTCGGAAAAATGAGATTCCTCACTGGCGCTTATTAACATTAAAAACGTGTCCGTTCTTTTTTGATCTTTCTAATTACGAGTAAATTTTCTCTTCTAAGTTTAGAACACAGAAAGTGTCTCTCGCGACACTGTGCGCGCGTGTGTGTGTGTGTGTGTGTGCGCGCGCGCGCGCACACACGACGGTTATCTACGCCCTACGAATTCTTCGTAATTGCTCCACGAAAATGTTTGCCTCGGTCCCGGTGTCATTTTAAAGTTTCAGTGAATCTCCAGGAAAATGGGATACTTGTTTGACAACGTGACTCAGATTAATCGTGCGATAGTAAAATTTGTGCTCGCCACGGGATTGCACATGGAATATTCTCTTATTACGTCGGTAGAGTAATTTCGGAATGGACGCTATCTAAAATGTTCGGCCGTTCTTTTTGCGCGGATTTCACTTTGGAAATGTACAAATACAAGAACGCGAATTCATGCGCGCGCAAAAGAGAGAAAGAGAGAGAAAAAGAGAAAGAGAGAGAGAGAGAGAGAGAGAGAGAGAGAGAGAGAGAGAGAGAAACATGCATCCTTTATAATCGTTTCAGGTCATTCCTCGTGTTACAAATTTAATACGTTATTCCAGACTGCATGCAAAATGCGTGTAATCTGACAATGTCATTCGTCCGCACAAATTTGAAATCCCAGTTTCCAGTTGGAAAATTGAACATGTACATATGTGTATACATATATATATATATATATATGTATACATATATACATATCTCTGCCGTTCTCGATATATTAGTTTCCGCTTTGTTCGAACGCCTATAAGACGAATAATGCGTGCATGTAGACAATGAAAAAAAAAAACCTAAAATTAACTGTCCACAGGTCAACGCACGGAATGTTGTTTAAAGTTAATTTCGCTGGTTTGTTTTTTATTGGGTAATATATAACAATGGAGTCTCGCACACAAACGAATTCTGATATTTACATCACCGGAGACCGCGAGAAATAGAAAACTCTCGCGTTTGTACAATTTTAACAAATAACTCGTGCAAATCGATTTTATATTTTTTCGCACATATCTAATAAACTCTAAAACTGTTCCATTTGAAAAACAAGCGGTACAATATGTCAGCGGCAGTGTACAGCGTGGAAGTATTTGTTTGTTTATTTGTTTGTTTTTTTTTTTTACATTCATTTTTCAATCTATGAAATACGAAATTACGAACTTTATTCGGATTTAGTATAACGATTCTCCGCGTAATGGAAAAATATCAAGAAGCACGACAGTGCCTCGCGTCGTTTGATCGCGACTTCCTCGCGCGTTTTTAAAGACACGTGACTTTAATCACGTGTTTTTTCTCTTCTCCCTGTCATGTGACTTTACTTTATATAGTCACGTTCTTTATAACGTGATTAAAGTAATGTCACGTGTTTGTTGTCCTCTTTTCTTTGTCACGTGACTAAAGTAAAGTCACGTGTTTTTTTTACACTTCTCTTCCTCTCTTTTTCTAAATTAATTTTTGTACGTTATTTCTGACACCTCTCATATGTGTATAATATGGTTTGTAAGACGGTCATGCTGTGTTTTCGTTTCTCTGTGTGTTGGCAAGTACTGTGACATTTCAATCTGGATTTTAAAGTCACGTGACTAAAGTAAAATCATGGGACTTTTATATAAATGCCCGAGTATGCTTTATGTTTGCATGATAAAGCTCTCGTTCCGACGAAAATCGAACCGGCGCGACAGTCCGTGTCGAACATTGAGGGGGTCCTGACTTCTTTGTGTTGGTATAAACTCCGTTGGTAAGTACCTCCCCGCGGCACTGTCTCTTAAGCAGCCAATCTCGAAGTACTACCCGCAAACTCGGCAATCTCGCATTCGATGAATCCATTGTCTACGGCGGTGCACTCTTGCCTGCGGAACCGTCCTTCCGCCACGCGATACCGCCCGAGGTATTCTCTCGTTCTACCGAATATCCTCTTCCACAATCAGCCGTCTGATTTCCTCTTCGCAATTTTCGACGTGTAAGTCTGTTTGCTATCGATTCGTAGTCTCGAAAATAAATCAAAGACGATCAAGCGGCATGCATCGACATCGAATCGGATCCGCGCTTTGCAATTTGTGATTGTTTTTTTTTGCTTTTACGAACGTAGATTATTTTTTTTTACAACTGTGATATATCTGATTGTTCCGATCTCTTTGATCGACGTTTGAAAGACGACGGCGCTTTCACAGAGAGACCGCGCCGCTCAGATGTGTGACGTAATATTAGCGATGTTTGCACCGTACATAATGTATAGAGTAGATACATATGCAACATAATGTGGCATACGTCCGAAATCACACGACTGACCTAGTCTCTCTGTAACACGCATTCATATGATAAGTATGTCATTAGCGAAACTACGCTAATGGCTTACTGTAATTTGAATATCTCGCGGAAACTTGTCGAACGTCCGTTTAAACTTCAGGACGTCCCGTTGTTAATGCGAGGATGACAAACGTACACGTAATGAATAGTGCCACGGTGTCATCCAAATGTAACCCGACTGATGCAATCAGCTGCCGCTGTGTTGTGAAACGAACACAATGATTAAGGCATTGAGTAATGTTTTTTATATGAAAATTATTTTCTAACAAAATCCATTATCCGCAACTGCGTGACTAAGATAAATAATATACAGACGCAAACTTCGTAATTAGGTGAGAGGGAGAGGAAGAAAAACAAAGAGAGAGAGAGAGAGAGAGAGTCTCATCTCTTCGTTATTTTTAATCACTTATTTTGTAACGTCGCGGTGTATATACGAAGCGGATGGAAATTTTCTTCAATTCAACAAATCCACAGAACACAACCGGAGACACTGGTTTAACGATAACCGGCATTATCGAAGGTACCAGTCAAAAGTTATATCGAGAGAAAGAGCGGATGCCGACGCCGCTCGTGAAGTTAGCGAGGCTTATACTAAACGCTAATTTGCATCGCATCTGTATGCGCCATCGCGCATATCCCGGGCTTACGCAGAGTGCTCGGCTCTTAATACTTTCGTTAATCCTCATACGTAGATATATATTTCAAAGAGAGAAAGACAGGAAAGTGTTACACACGTCGAACTGTATATAACCGCTCGTTATTTCGAACACCAAACACACGTGACCCGCTTGAAAGTCTTTTGGAAATCCATCGACATTTTTACAAAAAAAAAAGTAAAAAGAACGCGAGACTATTTTGACTATTAATTGCAGATGTCAGACGATATATGCAATCACGAAGGATTTCGGAAATTTAAATTCACATCACACATGCCGCACCGCGAAGTAAACGGATAAAGCAAAACTTGTGTTACGAAAGATTAGGCGCATTTCCAGTTTATCCAGAAAATGAAATTTCGCATGATTTGAATTCAAAACGGAAGTTTCGTCTGCAAAGTGATTTTGCTGAAGTTTATTCAAGTTGCATTTACTGTTCTCTCTCTTTCCCCCTCTCCTTCATTAACAATAACTACGAGTTATTTTGCCCGAGTTGCTCCGAACGATTGCGCCATCGTGCTTGCTCTCTCCTTGCGCGGAAATGCGCTAATTAATATGACATTATCCTGCGCACCTCTCCGTAAGTAAAGTTTTCAAGAGTTTTGTTCATTCGAGCGGTAGGATACGTACGTTAATTGGAACTTCCGCGGAACGTGTCATTTTCGCGCGCGCGTGCGCGCGCAATATTTCAGGTGAAATGCGCGTTTTCCAGGTGAGAAGTTTTTGTGGATCTGAACTTTGAGCGAGGATCTCGTCTCAATTTTAACATTCTTTGTTGCGTGCCTCATCGCGCCGTAATAAAACGCAAAATAAGAAGTGTCTGCGATCGAATTTTGCTTTACGAGAAAATATACTACATTCCGAACATTTTAATTACAAAATAATTCGTTCGATCAAGGCATACTTTAAAAGCATCGCGATTTCCTGTACCACGTAGAATTTTACGAGGAACGTCACAACAGATATAGATCGCTCTGAAGCATTGGCGATTCGCTCGGAACGATTGAATGAGCGCCAACACACAAGAAGGGAAAAATTCATTGGAATCTTCTCGAAAATCAGCACGTCCGGCGCCAACGTGCGGGCATGAAAAGCTTCTCTTCTTTTCCAACACGTACGTGCCGACATTCCCGACGTTTCCCTGTGCGCCGTCATTTCTCTCTCTCTCTTTCTCTCTCTTTCTTTCTGCGGCGCCTTTTTGTGTACATCGCTCGATTGTTTATTTCCTGTCTTCGCCGACCGAAAAGTGCACTCGCGCGAACCGAACGCCCGTTCGGAGAGTGTTCCGTGGCGCGTGATATCGACGCCGGTAGATCAAAGCGCCGTCGCCGCACAGTTCGTCGCGACGTTTCACCGAGAGCGACAGCCAGCGGTGGCCGACACGGTATATGTACAAGTCGAGAGTGTCCCACACTCCACTATAGTCGCCTCGCGTGCTGTCGCGTCCCGTGGAAGAACTGCAGGGAAACGCGCGTCAGCAGTAAGTGGAAAAGTCCAACAGACGCCTGGACACGATTCACGGTGTCACCCTCCCGCGCGCGCGCGCGCGCACTACCACCCCCAACAGTGCAACGTATTGTTCGAAGTTTCCCTTTGTACTGTGATTCGCCTCGAATCATCCCTTAGGGAGTGGGCGAGAGAGGAAAGGAGAGAAAGCGACCGGCGATATTGCGACGCGGAGGCACGCGTGAACGATTAAGAAGCGGTAGTCCAGGAGAATTGTCGCGAACACGAGATCTTCTCGTTTGCGGTGTTGTAGAAAATAACCGATAGTATTTCTTGCGAGACTTTTACAAAGAACCAGAGGAAATGTTCTTTCGATAAGTTTTAAACGATTGGTTTTGGTTATTTATTTACAGTTTAACGGTAAGAAAAATTTCATTTTAAAATAATTTAAATCGCTGAGAAACACAGATTTGATGTACACAAAGAATAAAAGAAGGAAAAAGGAAAACGCGGAGAATGTGTAGATGCGCAAGCGGAGGAGAAATCGATAGCTCTATCAAAAATTACTTACCCTAGTTTTACTTATTATCACATACAGATGTACGCGCACGTTCGATAAAACATAGATAACACGCGTTAATTGATTGATATCCAACTATAATATCTCTAATAAATCCCTTTTACGTAATTGCGCTATTAATTCACGTTATTGTATCTCACGTGTATGCGTCCCATACGCTTTTACGACGAGTTCGCCAATTAGATTTCAGAAGTAAATCCAGATTAAATTCCATTATTCGCTTCGGCAAACCCTTTGGTTCTATGCGTGATATACGGTAGCGAGAGATTATTGACTCTCACGTTTTAATCATATCGTGAAATTAACGATATAAATGTTTTTTTTTCTTTTTTTTTTTACATCAGGCGTGTGTTTTTCTTTTTGCACACTATGTATTTATTTATTATTTGTTGAATAATTGGTGTTCAAATATCTGTCCAAATATTTGAGATAGGCGTGACAGAAATATTTGATCACGTTCAGGATAGTATGTTTTTTTATTTTCTAAATTCCGAGACGGCTATTAATTCAGAAAGAGAGAAAAATCTTTTCTTCTTCTAGAGAAAGAGAGAGAGAGAGAGAAAGAGATGGCGTGATTTCATTTTTAACTAGATTAATAATTTCTAATTTGACGTGTTCTCTCCTTTATCACATTCTCGCGCTCAAAACTCGCTACAAGCAGAAAACGCCCGCATTTCTTATATGAAAAATGAAATTTTCATGAAACTTAGCATCTATTATAACGCCAAGCGGAACCATTTGTCACTTGATACACACAGCGCGCGATGCATGTACTGTCTCGTATATGACTGCGGGATGGATACGCCGACATCAACAACATGGACAAGCAACGAGCACGTCGCTAATAATCAATAGCACATGTGCCCATAATATGTGAGTATACGGGTAATATATATAGATAGGTATTCTTCTTGTTAATTAATTATGCATCTATGGAAGTTTCTGTCATGACTCGACGAGCACGTTGTTATACTACGTACGTATAACAAACACACTCGATAATAATTCGCGTTCCGTCCTGAATTACCGCGCGCGCGTGCTACGCAAGTATCGCAAAGTAAGTGAGAAACGGATGAGGTGAAAGTACTCCCCGGGGCGCGCGCCAATTAATAGTTGAGTAAGTAACGTTTCTCCAACTCGAGTTGCAACCTACCTACGCCGGAATTCATTTACAAAGATCCGAAAATTCGATTCAATTCATCCCGGGTGTTGGAAAATCAAATGGAATTTCACGAGATTTTCACAGCGTCAACTTGAAAACAGAGAACTATAATACAATTGCTTGTTTAGTGTATAGTACAAACAAAAAGTTTTGTAACATGTAAACAATAGACTTTTTTTTGGATTGAATAATTAATATTTATGTATTTTTTTTTTTGATAATTCTCTCATTACGCACGTCAGCTTGGGAAGGGAGCAAATTTCCCGAGATGTGCACACAATGCTCTCTCGTCACGATCTGTCATTTACTACTCGCGCGATCGACCGTGTGACGTGCGCAAATCAGCAACGATTGTATGTTTCCGCATCCGACACGAGTTAAATAGCGACTGTGTAGACGCAGTCAGTTCAGATTCACAATCTGCTTTGTTCCGCCAAAATTATTTTTGAACGACTAAAACTATTTTTGTAGGTAGACATCGGCGAGCAAACGATTACGAAGTCATAATTGAAGCAAATTTAAAGTATAGATAGATCGCGGATATTATCTCGGATGAATATAACCGGAAGAGCTAGTAGTCTGGAAAACGCGGCGCGCAAAGCTACGTGCGTTTGCGGAAACGCTTGGTGCATGTTTTATCGGTTCAATCGAAGCGAACGACGTTATATCAGTCGTGTTCGACCCGAACGCGACCCATTATTACCGCGAATACAGGAGGCGTCGCCATAAGCTAGGGACGGACTCTCAGGGCACTGTGATAGGAGTCTCTTCCTCCCACTTTCTCTCTCTCTCTCTCTTCCTCTCTCTCTCTATCTATCTCTCTCTCTCTCTCTCTCTCTCTCTCTCTCTCTCTCTCTCTCTCTCTCTCNTCTCTCTCTCTCTCTCTCTCTCTCTCTCTCTCTCTCTCTCTCTCTCTCTCTCTCTCGACCAGGCCATGCTAATGAACCTGGCCTGCCATTATCTGAACTGCAGCTAGTGTGCCACTTCATCCAATCCTCTGTCGAACTGGCGAATAACCGGCTCCCTGTTCTTCCAGCTCCATCGGCTCTTTAATATAATGCTGATTGCTTCAACGATCGTACTTTCGTTGAACAACTTAGCCTTTCAAATCGCGCGCGCGCAGAACGACTTGATAACTTCGATAACTTCAGTTTGTGTCAATAAAGCGATACAGCTGCTTTCTCTCCGCGCTCTAAAAAACGTTCTTTCGCCACCGAATCGATCGACGACAGTAACAACCACGCTCTTCACATGTTCGTTCCTTTGCTTTGAATGTTTCATGAGAGAAGAAGATATAAGTCCGACACAGACTATTATTTCGCGTAATTTTATAATTTTTATGAATTCCGGAGAAATTGTACAAAGCGCTCATCGCCGCGAGATACATAAGAAGTTACGGTTACTTGAAAATGTTAAATAGTCATTATGCGCGGTTTTCTCTCTCTCTCTCTCTTTCTGAAACTCTTTTTGGACATATTCCAATGCGGACGTATTCCGCGCGTAAATGCGTCTCGCGCTTTGAGAGAAACGAGTTTGTACGCGCGGGAAAAAGAGGACGGATAGGAAAAATAAATACGGTAGGCTGTGTGATCTCTACGCGCGATCTCTCTCTCTCTCTCTCGGAGATTTGTTTGGATGCGGTTTTTTGTCGAGCTCTAATTACCTGCCGATGCCGCTTTCGCCGCGCGTTCAATCTTTGATCCCCGCGCCCCGAGATGTATATCGCGCGGAATCTCACTAGGTGAAATTTCCGGTGCGGGTACGGCGGTCTAATTGAAGCTAATTGAAAATCGATCGATCGGATCTGCGGTATGCGGACTATCGCCGCACTCGCTGCTATTACTCGCGCACTTCGGGGGCGGGAATAACGGATTATCGAAGTATGCAAATGCGCAATGTACAATACTTCATGGCCGAGTGATCAGGAATTAATAAACGCGTCCGACATGATTCCGCTCGTTTCGTTTCTTCTTCCCGGCGCTTATCGCGCGGTTTGCACGCACAGAGAGAGAGAGAGAGAGAGAGAGAGAGAGAGAGAGAGAGAGAAAGAGAGAGAAAAAGAGAGAGCAAGCGTTGCGCAAGTGGTGCGACTCAACGTGTGTACCGTCTGCGGTGTGGCTATTTCGTGATTTGTCGCGACTGTCGGTCGCGCGAGTGCATTTTGGTCTCACAGAACTTCGGAATCATGTCGGTAATGCGATATCGTCCAAGTGTGTAACTCGGACTACGCTCGAGTCTACCGCGAGTAAGTCGCGCGTGTGTGGTCTTTTCTCATACGTATCTCGAATCGTTTTCTTATTCTTGTAAATTGCACGATATTAGCGTTTGCAAATAAACAGTGTAATCGTTAGACTGAAAGCTGATATCAAGCCGTCGGCTAACGATTACACATCATTTATCTGTTGCAATAAACGCATCGGTTTGTACTGCGGCAACTGCACGTTGTTAACGTGCAGTTGCCATTAACACGTGGCGACCGGCCACGCTTTGTGCAGTGTCGCACGCGACTGCCATTTAATTATCTGATTGTGTTGTCTGTGTCAAGCGCGCGAGTGTCCGAATGCCGTGTAATTATATCGATTGTCAACGCGGTCGTATTATACATGCGTGTATGTATAAGTATGAATAACTAAATCTCCGTATGCGCAGAGTGGCCATTTGTATCTTGGATAATTCGCGGTCGATTGGCTCTTTTGTCTCATTACTATAAAAGATCATTACGTGCGTGTTGTGGTCAGTTCGTGTAGCAATTTTCGATCTCTGTGTGTGGATTATATTATATAGGTACACCGCAAAGAGATTGTTTGAATTTAAATTTCTTATATTTAAATATACAATAAATTTATAATTTGATTTAATTCGATTTTATGCTTCAAATTTTCTTTACATTAACATCAAAAATAAAATTGCATTTAATAACTTTTTAAAAAACAATTACTTTACGCAAGAAAAGTGGCTTTGCTGTTAACAAGATTGTTTTACAATCAGTTTCCGTATCATTAAATCCGTAAATTTGATTCTCTCTGTGCTATCTGCATTAGCTTTACATGAGCGAGGGAGAGAAAGAGAGAAGGGATTTTTTGGCAAATTATTCACGAGACCGTAAATTACTCTTCGGACATTGACACACATTTCTCGAAACGTAAAACAAAAAAAAAACGGCTGACACGTGACGTTTTAATATTCATGACATGGAAGTTTAAAAATTAAAAAAGAGGAACTGAACACGTGTCTATTAGCATCGAGTAATGAATCTCTAGGAAGTAATTAAAGTTTTCGCAGTGAAAATTTCTCGTTCAGGAACCAAGACGAATCTCGGATGCGGCGCATTTTTCACCGTTGCTCGTCGCGCGCGTCGTCGTCGTCGTCGTCTTCCTGCATTGCCCGTTTCCGGTTTCCTCTTGCACTCGCTGAATCGTAAACTCACACAACCCTCGCTCGAAAAAGAGTTTCCGGGCTGAAGAAGACGTGTGCGTTTGATGCGCGCGTCGTGCTAATTAGAAGAGGTCTTTGAGATTTTTGTCCGCAAACACGTCTCGGACGTAAAATTGCAAACACTTGCGTTAATGTTGGTTAAGTGTAACAGTCGTTGTCAAATATGTAGAAAAAAATACCGTATATACTGTTCCAGTTTTGCTCTCTTGGTGAGCGCTAAATCATGTCTCTGAAGAATGTGCTTTCTGCTAGCGAGTCGAAAAAAAAGAGCCATTCTTCGTTGAACTGCATAAATCACGATGCGAAACTTCTTACAGAACCGGAGTATTTAAAGAGTTATTCTCGCGAAATAAATGAACAGCGCGCGACTCTCGCGAAAAATGACTGATGTATTAATTAAGAAAAACGCAAGTATATCAACTGAAACTATAACTGCATACGAAATAAAAACAGTTTTTCATCCAAAAAAATTGACGTGATTCCCGTCGCAATCAACTCCGTTCCCGCCGACGATCGGATAGATATTCAGATCTCGCTTTATATTAATTAGAGTGCAAATTGCATTAAACCTGACGACACTGAGCGAAGCGAAAAATTGCTTTTGCCCAGAAGTAAATTTAATCTACGGACACTCGCGCGTCTCGTCCGCGTAATTTTCCACGCGGGTCGGAAGTTCTTTAAGATCCCGTCGAAAACGGAATCGTCTTATAAGCGAACGGTGTATTAAGCGACTCGAAAAACGGCCGAGTGACGGTACGATCTCGTGACGTTTCATTTTTCTTCTCTTTTGTGATTACTCGCGTCTCTGATGACAACTAGATGTGAAAGCTCGAGGGATAATTGAAGCTTTGAAAGGAGGTACGGCTAGGTTATAACGACGTTATATGCGAAATACATTATGGGAAGAAAGAGAGAGAGAGAGAGAGACGAGAAAGACGGGGAAAGGGTCGGTGAGAGCAGAGAAGGACGAGCAAGAGGATGACAGAGCGTAAAGTCCACGGTACACAAGAGAGATAAGGGGACTTGGCGCGTGGTAGAACGGACGGAGTGGTTAAGTAGAATGGCAGAAGGGAAAGCAAGGTAAAAGGGAGGCCTCGACATTTAATCTAGGAGAGAGCACAGGATCGAGGGATAAGTTTTGCTTGTATATTCTATCACGCTTGTCTAAGACTCAGTGGTCCAGAAAACTAGAGAGCGCTCGGACTCGCTCGCGAAAAAGAAGATAGGTAGTAGGCGGATGAAAAAACGGAGGATATTCGTTTAACGGACGACGACGACAACGACGACGACGACAACGTACCCGATCTGTCTCCATCTCGAAGCGATACGTGCCACTTGCGCCGCGGAGAATTCCACGGCAGTTGCTGATAGGATAGGATATACCGCGACTAGTTCGATCAATTGACAGAGTGCATGAAAAAAAAGTGGATTGAGAAAATCAAATTGGTGAAGACTGATTATACGTGTTCGGAAATTCTACTTCGTGCGGAAAATCGGAATTTTACATTTTGCGAACTTTTCGGACAAAAAAAAAACAAAAAAAAAATCTGGTCATCGGATTCAATGCGTGAGAAAGCAATTTCTCGGTGATAAATATTCGTGCTTTTGCCTCAAAATTCGTTTGGCGCATTGTGCCTGATACGATCGCGCGAGCCGTTTTTTGAAAAGCCGATTTGTAAATACATCGCCGCAATAATGCACGTATCGTTAGAAAAAGATGAAAATTCCGAATATACGCGATATGGTTTACCAAATTCTACAAACATTTCATTTACATGATGCAAATAAGTACACGGTTGCGCGCATCGGACAACTATAAACTGTACCCGAGGCTCAAATAATTTCTGAAGCAAACATTTAGAAGTTGCAAATTAAAAACTCAAACAATCAATAAAACAAGTATTTTATTAATAAGTATTTTATTTTTCTTTTTTATTTACTATGTAAAATAAAAACTAATAATAATTTGATGTATGCAATAAATATAATAATAAATATAATAATAAATAGTATACCATTATATACGCGCGATGTAATATTGTTATAAAATAATATATATAATATAAGCATGTAAAATGTAGCGTGAAAACAAATATATTCACATAGCGTATTACGCGTGTTCTACGCGAAGGAAATATTGACGCGAGCGTTATTTCATGAATATATTGAAATGGCCAGTTACAATGTACTTCAGAAGTATATCCCTTAAATTCAAAGTTTAACTAACGGTGCACACACACACACACACACGTACACATACCGCTGTGCAAACTGGAGAAATATTCCGCCTAATATAGTATAGTACATGGTTGCGCGCAATAAACACGCATTATTCTCATTTCTCACGTAAAACGCGCTTACCTTAAAGTACAATATGCTGCGAACAAGCCTTATCTTCTCGCAACTTTTAGGCAACAATAATTTTCGAAATAAAACTATTATACGTGTGTTTATCTGACAATAGTAGTTTTTTTTTTTACAACTGATATAATTATTTGACTTATCTCGCGCACTTATTTACGTTGTGTAAATTTATCTTTTTTTTTGAGTGACTATATCAGTGTTATCTGTTTCACCTTGTGATTAAAAAAAAAAAACAAAAGCTACGGTTTTATATAATAGCGAAAGACACGGAATTTTTTGTGAAGCAATTAACTACATTTGCACGCCGTAATTTATATATCGTCGTCCATTGAGTTCTTAGCTCGCACTTATTCCCTGAACCCTTTGCTTTCGAGCCCACAAATCCGTAAATTTCGCCCGGTCCCTCTGCACTTCTCTCTTAAAGAAGTACGCTGATATTTTAAAGAGCAGCTGCTTAAATACAGCTGTTACTCTCACGCGACTACGCTTCTATTGCAGTTGTAGCAATATGTTTTTCTTTTACAATTATTAGAGACGATACTACTTCTCGGTTTTATGTTATAGTTCTAATATACGATTTGTATGTGTGTGTGTATGTATGTTTATATGTGACATCCTTTTTCTCTCTTTCTCTTATATATACTTGAAAGGAGGAAAGACGCATATTATTATTTATAAAATAATCTTGTAATAATATAATTTACATTTTTTGAAATATTATTATATACGCGGCGCGTATACGTTGTTCTCTGTTCTATTTTTGTACGACGATTACGTCAATCACAGATACAACTTTTTAACTAAGATATCTCATTACTTCTCTACGTTAATTATAACAATCCCCGTTGTCTGTATCAACGTTAAGAACTCCCGCGACGCTTCAGCGCAATGATGTTGTTTCACGTTTCTCGTTGCTCTCCACACTTCTGCATGGCTTCTACGCTTAATGCGATTCGAGACTTCGTGTAATTCGTAACCGTAAATCTGGATTAAAGTTAGTGTCACATCCAGCGAGGCCAGTATTGACCAGCAAACAGATATAGGAACGTATTTTCCTCATTTAATTATATAGTGTAACTTTGTCATATATAATATTCTCAAAGGAAAATGATTATTGTAGTTTTTCAGAGTGTAAATCTGTGTACATGCACGTGTAATTTGACGATTATTTATGTACATGTCTATACAAGCAATTTTGAATTATAATTATACTATTAATACAATTATGTAGCATGCTACATAATTTGCGATTGTTGTTCCAACTGAAACTCAATTATACAATTATTTTATTAAGCATATCGCGCTCAATTACACAGAAATAAATGTATTAGTTTGCCAAATTCAATCTTTCTGTATTTACAACTCATTAACTCCTTTTCTCTTTTTTAAACTCACTTTGAGAGATAAAGAGAGAATGTGCGCTTATATATTGTCATAAAATTTCATTTGATGACCCAAATGTATCTGTTATTCCTGAATGTATTTTTATTATGTTTCGTACGCAAATATGTATACATATATATATGCGTGTGTATCATACTTCATAGTATGTAACTACCGCGCAAACGGAACTACAAACTGCGGTGAGTGCGTGTGTTTTGATTTTTACACTAGAGATTTCGTGTATCCGCAGATAGAACATGAATTTTTACTTCCGCTTCGCGTTGCCGACACTTTATAGGATTACGCAACATCATCGCGGAGCATGTTTGCATGTCGGAATGTCCTTTTTTATCTTGTTTCCTTTCAGATTTGTTTGTTTTTTTGGACAAGTCAAAAATTCAAAACTATACGAAGTCAAGAGACACACAGCCGCGGCGATAGCGCCCCAAATAGATGCGCGCGTACTTTAAATCGTTAATGCATCTAATCTCTTAATAGTCGCTTTACTACATTGCCGGGATGCAATATTTAACGCTTCCGGCAAGGAATTAAAACTGCATATATCGCGTGAACACGTGCGCGCGTTTGTGTAGTACAAAGGGATAAATGTAATCCGAAGTATTAGCGAAATATAATTAATAACCCCGTCATTCAGTTCATTCAACGCTGCAAAACTGTATTATTATTCTCTTGGTTCATAACTTATAAAGTGAATTTATAATTGATAATTTATAATTATTTCCGATAAGTAATTCAACAGAATATTATATTGTAAATAAACATGTATATGTGTACATACATATATTTATTACATTAATCTCGTCGTAAAAATTCTTATCGCATACATCACAAAGATTAAGTGCTTTACACGCGTGTTTTATGAAACACCGTCGTAAGAGTAATAGTCGCGCGCGAGATAACGGCGCGGCGACCAAACCTTTTTTATTACATCGCGCAATAATTTCCACCCGTCTCGTCGCTTCCACCGCCGATCGATCGCGCACCAGTCTTTGACCCGTTCCATTGCGGGAGTGAGGGTAAAGCGGGAATTCTTGTATTTAATTTAGCGCGAGGCTTTTAATCAGACCGCGCTCCAGACGCGCGCACTCGGGATACTCACTTGGAAACTGAGGGCCCGAACTTGAAAGGAGCTTTTTGAAGATTTAAGACGGAACCCCCTTTCCCCCTTCACCATTCCTCTCATTCTTTCTTCGTCTGGTCGGAAGAAGAGAGCGATGTGCCACGTCGAATCGCGTCTCCTTTAAATTTACCTTATCTTAAGTATCTGAAGAGAAGCATTACACCAAGGATAAAAGGACACAGTTCGTGTACATAATTTAAATTAAGTTTAGATAGAGTAATGTATAAAGTTACGGGCGCGCGCGCACTCAGACTCACACATAAACGTCATCGAGTGACAGATATATTTACTTAGTAGTTTGTGTCGCACGAAAATTCCGTTTTTCCACGCTTCGTATATATACACGTAAAATAGCGGAACAAAAGTTCCGACGGAATTTATAAGAAAAGCACATGATATGCGTAAATATGCTTATTTATTTATACGCTCTTTAAAACTTGCGCTATCGCTATACTGAAACGACACATCAGCTCCAAGTTTGCACGTTAACATAATAAAAGCACTTTTCGCTTTAGAGCGCTCGGGGAACTTTTGGATTTTCAAGTCCACACAGCGATCACCGGGAAACTGAAAGTTTCCTCATCCGTACATTCGTCGCTACGTGTAACCCATTCAGGTGCAAGTTCGTCGAACATGGTCGGGAAATTGTAGAAATGCTGTAACTAACGCACCAGCGCGAGTCGGATTTTGCAACTAGTTTCTCTCGATACCACATAATGTTGGCGCGAATTTGCTTGGAATTATCGCAGCGCTTTAACCGTAATCAATGCTCGAAATTATCGTTACATCAAAAGATTTCTCGAAGTTACTTCGATACTTCATTGTTTTCTACGCAGAGGGAAATATTCATATTTATGTTTTTTTTTTTTCAATATCATAACTGCATTAATTTGTTTGTAATTATTTGCAAATTGTATACGCGACTCGTAGTAAATTTACAACAAATACGTTAGATTTCCAGAGAGATTTTACAAATTTTGCAATATTCTTTTGCCGAGACAAAACTCTTTTTTTTTTCGTTTCAACTGCACGTGACCTTTTGTCACAAAAAATTTAAATATATTTACGTGTTAGGTGTTCCGCGCTGACGTCGAGTCTCCCCGAATGTCTCCATTTTTCGCGTCAATTGGCGGCAGCTTGTTGCTGGCAGGGAAAGCGCGCGCTTTTGCATTTTGCGGACATCCGCTCGGTGGCGTTCGCACGCGGTGCTGCATAAATTATGCGCGGGTGGTGGGTGGCTGTCCGTACGAAAAATTCGAAAATTTAATTTGCTCGCGCGCGAGCTAGCTCCGCGCCGGTGTGCGGTGGCCGTGCACTTTAAATCAACGGTAAACCGACAGCGCCCGTACATCTCGAACGCTTATAGAGAGAAAGAGAGAGAGAGAAGCACGCTCGCGCGGCCAGATGTTTCAGTTAAATCAACTGCCTTCGAACGGGCGCGCCGCAGAAACTATCTGTTCCGGTGTCAAAACAGCTGTGCTTAATTAAACGTATACAATGGGTGTGTTGCGCGACGGCGAACCGGCGCGGTAGCGACGTCTCGAAACAACAGGCTTAATTGCACGCGTAGGCGCTTCGGTCTTAATGTTCCTACAATAACATAGGGAAGCAAGAATCGCGCGCTTCTCTAACCGAACGAGTCGTGTTTTTTGGGTGATCTCGCCGTTAAATGTCGCGGCAAGTTTGTGTGTTGTATATATCCGATTTATTTTGCTTGCCAACACACACACTTCTATAAAAGTAATAATACTTGTAAAAATCACCAATAAACAAGGCGATTGACGATTGTGAAATTGACGATTAAGAAATGGCGCGATGTAAGATGTCGCGAATAGATTCGTGGCGGATCCAATATTTGACAAAGAGATAATAACAAAGCGAAATGTTATATAATACGGGATATAAGGATGAGCGGCGAATTGTTTCAGTTATCAGTAGTCCGCAGCACTCACGCGGTTCAGAATATCGGTTAGAGAGAGGCTGATAGGTGATGCATTAATTAATTACGGACCGATTACCCAGGCTGGCGATGGTCAACATCCTATTTTCGCAACGGTGTTCTCCCTATGCTTTATAATCGCATTACGTTTAATCCTTCGCCTCCGCATATGCGTTTTACCCGCCGTATATTATAATATATGTATATAACGTATATTATATAATTCATATGTTATACACATATATAACGTCGGAAGATATAATATTATATCACGTACGAAGTGCGCAACGTTGCTTATATATAAAACATATTTAGAAAATAATTATCGTTCCGTTATGATATCTCAAAACGATATTTCAATGCCGCCGGGAAAGATCTTTCGAGAGAACCGGACGCTCATTTTTATATCAATTTTTCTCGCCGCAAACGAGGATCACTTGCTTCTGGCAGTTGATTCTTTCCCGATGAGTTACAGACAAAATTTCAGAATAACGCGCGCCGCGCAACTTTGGAAAACGGCACAAATGGCGGGTCACATCCCGCGTGTAATTCACGAGAAAGCGAAATCGCGGAAACACGACAGCGGTGCAAGCGGGAAGTTAAACTTTTAGAAGACAAGTGAAACTTTTCGATGGCACGCGAGACTTTGTTTTTTTTTTTTTTTTTTTTTTGTGATAAATTCATTAAAAGTCCGTAAATTTCTGTTTCCCTCTCTTTCTCTTTCTTTCGAATAAAGCGTGAGGACGGAAACGCCGCGACGGTGTGCTGCTGCTAACAAACGGAGAACTGAAAACGACCGAGATCTATTGCAGTTATTGATTATCTAATTATCGTAATTTGTAAAATTAGAAAATGAATCATCTAAAATGCAGCCGGAATACCAAAAGTGCTTCCAGAGGCATATTTTCAACCCATTAATTCCAACGAGAGCTTATCTGCAATCGGATGACCGCTGCAAAAGCCTCTGCACGTTCGCTTTGAACAAATAACTTCCGGTTCGCGCATATGTAACACGTTACACAAATGCTGATGCCGTGTTATCTGTACGGAAGTATTATTCAATGAGTAATTTTGTGAATGGAATCACTTGCAGAGCGCCGAATGGCCCGGTCGTTAATACACTTGATGAAACCGCGATTTGTCCGGATTTCAAAAAAGATAAGTGTGAAAATGGATGTGATTTTACTGTGTGATGTGTATGAAAAATAAAAACGGATGTTTAAAACACAGAAAAAACAATTTTTTTATACAATTTCTTTATACAATTTCTTTATACAACTTTTAAGTTCACAGTCAACGCGATTTATATTTAATTGAAATAGATATAAAATACAAACATACGTGTAATTCAGAGGAATGAGAATTTTTAGAATTTATCTTCAACTCATTTGTTACAAATCCTAATTTAGAATAATATAAAATATATTTGCAGTGTTATTTTTGCAGTATTTGCTGCATTTTAACATTTTTTACTTTGTATTCTAGTTAAAATATTTGTTTTTTAATGAAGGTAAATAGAAAAGTTGATTGAATAGAAATATTAAAATAAATGAATTATTTGATTTTGCATATGAGTTCTCGAATATTAGCAATAAAAGCTTAAAAAAATAAATATAAAAAGAATAAACAATTTTATATATTTTTATTGTTGTGTGTTTTTGTTTTGTTATATTGCGACATTTTCTCGTTCGATTTTATATTTCCAATTTGAGTTTCTCTATACATGTGCAATTGTCGCATATACGTTCGAGAAACAAACGGAGAATATGACAATTATGAACATAATTATTTTCATAGTAGGGATTATGTGTACTCGCAGACTCTTAAGGCGACTTAATCCAGCTTCACAAAACTAAAACTATACTCATAAGCTCGTAGAGAGCCGTGTCTAGTATCTTAACTGTTCCGGGGCGTTGTTATTTTCCTCCCCCGTACTTTGATCCCTAGCAACTTTTGCACTCTAAAACAAAAATAATGTAAGAAATATACACAAAAGTGTTGTTCTTGCATATCTATCTAACAATGATATTATTAAACATCACTTATACAATATTTTATGCAAATATTAATTTAGATGAAATTTATATGTGTATTAATATTTATATGGGTATTAATATTTATATATGTGTATTAATTTCTCTATCTGAATATTAATTTACGCACACGTTTAAAAAATACATTTTGCACACGTACATCTAGCATATTGGTTCGTATTGATCGTAAATTCTCTGCTGGTTTGATTTATATGTGTTGCGATATTGAATCGAGATCGTTGGTTATATGATTTTTCTTTTGAGATTCTCATAAAATAGAAAAATTTAAAATTTTTGACAGAGTCACGTGTGTGACATGTCATTTCCTTTGTGACGATGTTTCTATACAAGTAGGTCAAAATGGTTCTCGTGGAAGTGACATTATAGTTACATCGTATGACAAATATTACCTGCGTGTTCTCAGGAAAGGACTTTGTATCGCCTCTCTGTAATAATTTTATTTCGACCGGCGCGCGGCGTTTCAGAAATATCAGAGAAAGCATTTCTAACTGCTTTAATGAACTTTCTGAGTTATGGCCTCTCAAAGATCGCCGTCTTCGAAGATATTGCGCGGTTGGTTGGTCGGAAAGTACAGTAATTTTATTACGTAACTTTTTACACCTTATTTTTAACTGACTCTTGAAGTCGCGATTTATTTGCAGAGAGAAAGCTGCCTTTTTACGCCGCCGAGCGAAAACTTGGTGTACCAGTTACGCCAGACACTTTTCAATCTGTTCGTATGAATAAAATATTTAAATATCCCACTCTTATAAAGAGAAGAAAAATTAAACGTAATTTTATTCCCTTCGATTTGCTTTCCTCTATCTATCGTTTGTGTGAGAGCCCGAATTCCGATCCATATCGATACTTGTAAATTATATTTTTACAATTAGATCATCTCGACACGTCTCGGAAAAAAATCTCTTTCTTTCTCTGAGAGAATTCGCGTCTCTTTCCTCCCTACATAATATTCCACGAAGCAGGTTTCTCGCATAGATCTCTTTATCATCCCATGCGTCGAAGAAGGAAACATAGTGGAGTAATCTCCGGATGGGAGATGCGTCGCGTCGCGGTGTTATCTTTGCACGTGTGGGTTTCGGCCGACGAAGCGTCTGCTTGCAAATTACACCGGTCGCCTGAAGTGTCCGAGTTTGTTCGTTCGAACTTCGCCGCGCCCGCGTGCATGTGTCCCGCGCGCTGCGTGTTGTACGCTTATACAGTGTCCTTTTCGCGTGTCTCGTCGTCCGCGCCCCGGACGAAAGAGACACCGCGGAGACGCCGACACATACGGATGGCGGTGTGTTGGTCCCGACCTCGCAATTTCCTACACACAACTTCCAACAGTTCGTTCCAACTTCCGGGACACTTATAATTGGTTTCCTGATACTGCGGCGCCGAGAGAATGAGGGAGAACACGAGATGCGCAGATTACGAACAGGAAAAGAGACGAATTGCGCGCCCGCGGGCAATAGAAGTCCGAACGGGGCGGAATGATATGTAATTTCTACTCCCTCTTAACTCGTGTAAAATGTCGGTGAGCGCGGCGAGCGTAAAAGATCGTGTGCCTGTGCGAGAGAATCAAGACAGAGAGAGACTGACAGAGAGAGAGAGAGAAATAGAAAAGTTTTCACACAAAATATTTTGTCAATTCTAGTCTCAAGAATCTCGCGCTGCTCTCTCGCGCTGTTTGTTTGTTTTATGCATGTGTGATTTTTATTGTATTTATCTCACGCGTCATGCAGATAGGTAATTGTGCGCGACAAACACGTTTAACTCAACTATAGAGTGTACTCCGATTGATTTCGTGTTCGATATGTTTGTACGGACGTTAATTTTCGATATCAATCGTAATCCGGTTGTTGGATACGTTCGTTTGAATTTTCAGTATAACAATGACAAATATTTGGGTTGCGCGCATTTCTGTATCATAAATCCGCATTTAACACCAAATGCACAGCACGGACTGACAGAAATTTTGCGGTGAAAGAGCGAAAATGCGAAAAAATCAAAGAATCAAAGATATCTGACGCTTGTCGATATATCTGACTATTGTATTATACCTCGTAATATCCTTTTCTCGTGCCGTGATAAAAGTGTGTGCGAAAAACGTTTCGCGCGCGTACAACAATCAGATCGTACATATATTTTGTCGGGAAATTTACACACATCGTCGAAATATACGCGAAAATGTATGTAATTTCGGTATGATAAAGTGCAACAGAGGCTCTCGAAAAAGTATATTAATAGTGAAATAAAAATTACAGTGTTTCATGAAATATAAATTTGCAACTTCCATCAAGTGCGCATGTAAATACGAATTCTCTTTAATGAATAGAATTTAATTAACGCGAACATAACCAGAAAACATTGCATTATAAAATACGGTAGAAATATTACTAATTTATATAATAACAATAATAATAATAATAATAAATGCATACATACGTATACACGCGAATGTAAAATATACGCACGATATTTTGCGGGTTTAATTAAAAGTAGAGTAAATTCCAAGATTTAGGTAATTTAACACTTTGGAAAAGTCTATTTGTTGCGTACACATTTTCTGTAAATTTAATAAAATTGAAATTTTGCGACAATAAGACGCAAAAGCTATAGGAACAAAAGAGATTGATCAGCTATTAAATTCCCTCTCTCGCAAAACTATATATACAATCATTTGTTTATCAATAGCATCTCGCGAGAAAAACGTCGTTAATTAACTGCAAGTTTCACGTTCAATCTGTGTAATCTCAACGACGATCATAAATTCGACCAATTATGTACATCAACGCGTATCGCGAACGATCGTGAACAAAGTGTGTTGCCGATTATCGCGGATGCGTGAACTGGAAAACGCGGCAATGACGACGTCGTTGAATTAAAGCTTGCGGCCTGTTTCGAAAATGGTTTAAATCGCGTCGAGAAACACTGGCGCTGCAATTGAATTCGACCGAATTAGTCGTATTCGCGGGGCTGACGGAAAAAGTAAATTGCGTGTCGCGCGCGATTGTTTTCTTCAGCCTCCTCGAGTTTCTTTGAATTGTTCCCGCGTCGCTGCGGTCCTCGCATAGCTGTTGTGTCTTTGATTGCCGTGGGGAACAGAATGTCTCCTCCTCTTTCGAGAAAGCGACATTTAATCATTTGTACGAGCACTCCTAGACAGATCGGTAAATCAATATAACGTCGCAAAGTCAATACACCGTTGGCAACGTTTGATGGCCGCGCCAACATGCAATGACAAACGTTTTCCCCGAGCAAAAATTTATGCGATAATTTATCGTTTCGAGTTTGCAAATTCCAAGTTTTCTCGGAAAAAGAGCGCAACTACCACAAACAAAATCTCTTAAAATTAAAGATAAAATAAAAATTGCGCCAAAGAAAAACGTAGGTAATTTTTATCTTCTCGTATAAAGCTCGTAGCTGTCATCGCGATGACAGGTTGTGTTCACTGACACAACACGTTAAAAGTGCGTAGCGCACGCCTGTGTTGTGCTAGTAAGTATAAAATTTTTTATTTTTTTTTTTAATTAATGTTATGTGAAAAAAAATATAAAAATGTCTCTACTACCACGATTTTAATAAACAAATGTTTGGTTATCGCGCGTATAACAAAACACAGCTCGTTTCTTGCAAACGGAATCTTAAAAATATATTCCCGCGTATTTTGCGAGACGGTTCGCCGTAATTCCCGACATAAATTACACGTTAATAGTCGCCGCCGCTGTTAGACGTTAGACGCTGATAAGGCAAAATAAGATTTCCATTCTCATCTCGTCGTCTCTCCCGCTCTCTTGTTTTGTCGCCCGTTCTGTATCCCGGCATCTATCTTTTCTGAGCCCCGGTCGACGTTTCCCATCAGTGCTTCTTCCGCAGGAAGCCGGTGGAAGTACCTCGTCGACGACGAAAACGACATGCACGTCACGGTGCAGTTAATCGACCACATCCTGCGATTGTCGGTAAGACAATTTTCGCTTCGAAGAGAACGAAGCGCGACGCGACGAAACCGCAATGGCGCCTCGTTTGTAGTGACGGAAGGTTGTATGTAATGAGAAACTAGCACTCGTGTGTCTCTCTCTCTTTCTCATTCTCTTTCCACGTCGCTCGATAGAACGACGAAAGCCTGTGTAATAGCCAATTCGTCATTTCTGAGCGAATTCTCTGGTGCTAGAACTTCGCGTTTCGCCAAATCGACGATAATATTTGCCGCGAGTTACGCCTCTCGAACTTTTCGTCGGCAAAAATCTTACGAAATTGATCGAGAAATATTATATCGCAGCACGCCGAGGAAAGTTGAAATAGAATACGCGTAAAAGACGTATGACATATCTTTCTACTATCTCCAAGTTGGAAAATCAGATCAACTGTCCTAGTTTCGAGAGATATCCATACACTTCGTCTTCCTGAAAGATTCGGTCAAACTTTTGCCAATTTTTTTTTTTTTTTTGCTCTCACTCGTCGGGATAAAATAAATTCGCATTGACGTAGACGCGGAAATACTTTCTGTTCAAGTTATGACATGGGAGGAACGCTTATATTCTTTCGATATTATATAAAACATATGCGTCTCGTATACAACAACTACGCAATTCGTAAACTGTACTTCAGTTCGCGGAGTTCGAAATCGTGTCAATGACGAATAGACGCAATTCAATATATGAGACTATCGATCGGTATGAACTACGAGATTTCCATTTGGTTTCGCGAGAGCGCACGAACCACTGGACTTTGCTTTCTCTCTCTCTCTCTCTCTCGCTCTCTCTGTCAGACGCACTTAATTAGGCGTTGATTAACGGATGTCCGTGGTGCCGAGGGGTAGCATGGGCCGGCAGGTGTATAGATGCAATTGGTGGGTCCGGCAGCAACGGGAGAGATCGCAGAGATTGCTTGATCGGATTAGTACGTACGCTAAACCGTCTAGTCGCTATTCCTCCCTCTGTATCGATCCACGAACGATTAATTTCCGTTTAGACGATGGTCTCAGGTGTACTAGTACTCGTTATGGATACCAAACATTCGCTGTTCACTGTTGTCCTCTGTCAACAAACAACAAGTATCGTTTATTTGATATTGCAAGCTTTCATACGTGTATCACGTGACATTTTGTTTGAAATTGCTCTAACAGGAGGAAACTCTCTCTCTCTCTCGCCCGATTTTAAAGAATATTTAACAAACAACGGAAACAAATGGAAAAAAAATAGCGCGCGCGCACAAAGATGGAAAGCTTATTATATGAACGGATTATTGAAACGGGAATATGTATTTTGCGATAATAAAACGATTCGAAAACGCAATAAGAATAGCAATAAGCTGACTGATGTTCCTGAGTTCAAAGGATTAGAGCGTAATCTTTCGAGAAAATATTATTGTTCGAACTCGTCCATGCGGGGAATTTTATAAATTCCGCTTTCTCATTGATTCTACTCGATATATACAGCTGTATATACGGACATGTATATACATACATATATATATATATATATATATGTATATATTGTATATATAAATATATAGCTGCGAAATAATATCCGACTTGTACCTGACTGATCAAAAGACGGATCGGAAGCGTAATTTAAAAAAAAAAAAAAAAAGAAAAAAGAAAACGGGTGCGGCTCGTGTGTGCGCGGGTCGGGAACCAAAGGGAAATATTCAACGAGGAAGAAGGATAAGTATCAAAGGGAATGACAGAATTGCTGAGACGCGCGGATCGAAAGTGGATCGTATGCGCAGACTTTTAGAATTCCTTCTCAGGCATATGAGAACCTTTGTTTGAGCGGGAACGAATAGAATATGTATTTATACATATCGGAAATATTTAGTTCTGATATGTATGCACTTTAGTACATTGTACATGTATATGTATAAAAATGCTCTCGATCGTATGAAGTTTTTTGTATTTAGTCGACGACGAAAAAACGCTAGGAAAAAAAATAGAGAATCGCGACGATACATATTCATGTAATAAAAGTTATTATTTTTTTTGTTCAAGTGCAAAGAACACTCGCGAGTAAAAATATGCGGGGAAATACGCATTTTCTGAAAGCTGGCAGTGGCGCAAACGAAACTGTCAGCTCCCGAAGAGTTGCCGTGTAGAGAATTAAAAATAAAAATTGATGAAAATCGCGCATTTTTTTTTTTTTTTTTGTTTCTACCGCGAAATCTGCAACCGCGTTTGCGGATTCATAAACCGGTTTGATTGAAACGTATTTTAATCATCGCGCGTGGATCAGTAAAGATTTCTCTACATCTGTGAATGACGATAACAGTTTTTTTTTTTTTTACGCAACGTGGTAAAATTTATAACCTGTGTGTGTACGTATTTTTCTTGTTTTATCTGCAGAAAATTCAGCCCGCAACGCTTAACCGTGTAAAGCGTTGATGTTGTAGTTAAGTTTAAACGAACTTGTTCTTCCATCGCATTATCGCAATAATCGTGCGCTTAAGTAGTTTCCATTGTTAGAGGCAACTAGTGTGGTGCTCGATCGAGACTATAGGATATTTGCATTTACGAAGTACCTCACTTAGATACAAGTTTGCATCTCTAGTTGTACTTGACCTGAATCGCTTACAGCCAAATAGCTGTGATTCCGCGGGGACGCGCAAATCGACGTTATTATTGTACATAAAATCCTTTACATGCAAGCTTATTTGCGTCAATACTTGTTTCTATTGCTTCTCTCTCTTTCTTTTTTGTTTCGACTCTTTATCTGCGAGCACTTTTACCTGCGTTTTTCCTCTCGAAATATTTCGTTTTTGTAAAACTGCATTAATAATCGTTACAATAAGTAAATCAAGATACTATTTTTTTCTTACATCTGAGCATGCGCGTGTTCACATTTCGAAAAACTTAAAATTCTGTTCAGGGAATATGTCCATTGAAAGATAATCACTTTGCCACTCGAACGCGCAAACATACTACTACATTGTGTGTCGCAAGTATCGCGCGTGCCGCGCGCGTTGAGAAAATTTCAAAACGATCTCTCCTTACGCGGGATGAAGAAAACCGTCGTCAGTCGCAAGCGACTTGCGCCGCTGTGCAATCTCCGTTGAGAATTTATGATTACCCTTCCCGGGCGTGAGATGCTTTACGTGACCGGGGTTTTCAATGGTCAGTATCTAATGGCTGAAACCTCCTCTCACGTTTCTCGCTCGCTTACGATCGAGTGGAGCGCGCGGCCACGCAGAGTTGTAAAGGGTGAAAACGTTCGACCGGCAGTCGCTTTTTACCGCGGTAAATTTGCCGAGGTTTTCCAATTTCGATACGTTCGCACTTGCATTGCCACGTGTGTACTCGTGGCTTCATCCTTCCGACTGCGAGATCCTCGCCGAAAATATAATGCGATCGTCGTCCCCTCGGAGCGCAAAGGTTGCGCCAATATCGCGGAAACGGAGCGCGAAGAGCCGATAGAGAGAAAGAGCAAAGTTGAGAACGAAAGAGAGAGAGAGAGAGAGAGAAGTGTGTGCGGCATGAGAAAAAATTCGATACGCCGCCGAAGCGGCGTCTTTTCCCCGCAGCCATAGCACGGTCCGGAACGAGCGGCTTTAAACCGCTTTCGAAGAGTTATTGCGATTCCTCCGCTACGATTTCACGCTACATTCGCTGCCACTTCCGCCGACTTACCCCTTTTCCTTGTCCTTCCCCGCGCGTTTACCCTTCGATCCGCATCTCGTGAAATACATTACCAAAAAAAGAAAAATTAAGAATATGCGTATTCACATAAGTATTTGTTTTTTGCACGAAGCTCTTTTGTCATCTCAATATTTAACTCTTGATACGATGATTTTTTTTACGTAGATAAATATTGAATTTAAAGCAGCAGGGTTTTTATATAAAGTTTGCTCTTTTTCTCTTCTCTAAAACCGGTGGTCTTATGCATATTTTTTAATAGAGTATTATCGAGTTATTTTTACACTATGTACACATTTCTGTCTCTCTTTCTTTCTCACGAAAAACGTTTTTTGTAAAATTTTCATGTTTTGAATGAAAAGTTCTCATCAATTAGCGAGCGATCTTGTTCAATAAACTACGATCTCTTAATTGCCACGAATTCAAAATAGATCCGGGCTCAATCCGCCAACTCTTAATTGCCGCGTTATTATTTCCAATTTACATGGTGCTCTCGTGAAACGGCAAAACAATGGATAACAACGGCCTTGCGAACGAGGATCAGAGGATAATGTTTAAGAGCTGGTGAAAAGCGGCGTGTAATAGCGGATCAACGAAAAACGTGCGTATTTTCACAACGCACAATGGGAAGCGACAATCGCCGCCGCCGCCATCGTTACCGCTCCGAAAGCCAGAGTCGTCGATTACAGCCCGATGTAGGGTGCTTAATAATTCGAATAATGCCAACGCCGATAAGTGAGGCGGATGGAAATACGAGAGGACAGTTCATGGAAACGCGCTCGGTCCGGCGCGGCGCGGCTTCGTTCCGCATGGAACGGAGCAGATAGCCGGAAACTATTTCACGGTTAATGGCAGAGTTATGCACTTACGAATCATAAATTCCGCCACGGGCCGCATTTGTGGCAGCAAACCGCCTACGTAACTCGCCACTGCTCTCTCTCTCTCTCTCTCTCCACCTGATCTCGCGCGTTCTCCAAACTGATCAACTCGATCTTGCTGTCCTTTCCGATATCTGGCGTGATTAGTGGTCGGCAAGCTGCGCGTGTGCATTTGCTGTTGCGGCGCGCGTTGCATTGCGCGAGCGTTTAGTCGTTTCGAAGATACGATGTGACAATTTCATCGCTATGGCGCTTCCCTTTCTCCCGGACGAAAATGTTCATAAAATACAAACGGACTGAATCGGAACGCGACACGAGATAACCGATTGGCAAACAAATCGCTACGTGTCTACAGTATCGACAAGTAGACAAAAGTACAATTTTGGAGAAGCTTTAGGTAGCCAGCGCTTTTGTATCGGATTACGTTAAATCGAACAGTTCCCGAAAGTTCGCGCGGCGAACTATCCGTATATACGGAAGATCGGATAAGAGTACCGAGATCAATTACGTATACATTTATACAACAGATACGTCTCTCGTACACTACAGAGTGTGTTACTCTTCACTACAACGCAAAAAATATTCTATCTCTTGTATTTTATATTTTGCGAAAAACTTGAAAAATTATAAACGACAAAGTTTTTATACAAACTGATTATTTGTTTTTAATGTTAAGAGAATTAATATTTTAAACAACTCAAAAAACGTAAAGAAAACAGAGGTAAAAAAAATAAATAAAATATTATGTTTCTCTTTTGCTTTGTAATATAACCTTGACATTTTTTTATGTTTGCGTTGTCGTGCGTCAGAAGCAAATATACATTGTCATACATTTAAGTGTATTTTAGGAATATAATATGTGTGTATATATGTATATATACGTATGTATATACAAGCTTAGACACTGACAGCTGACAACAATATTACTCGCGACGTTTATCCCATTTCTTTATTACAAATACACATATTTTATCATCGCGCACCGCGTTATCTTTCACGTATAATAAACAATGTCACGCTGTCTAAAAAAAAGATAGAGAATTGTAGTATTTTTTTGCGGCATTTTAATTTTAATAAACGTATAATTTGTTTTTAAGAGAAAACCCAGAAAGGGAGAAAATTACTGTATAATAAGATCTAAAGCGAAGTAAACCAAAGGAGGATAGTGTTTAAAGAAAGAGAGAGAGAGAGAGAGAGAGACAGAGGAAGAGAGAGAAACTTGACGCAATCATGACGGATCTGCTCGATATCGTCGATCTGCGTGCATGCGACATGGGAAAGCCGCGATTAAGAAGTAATGTATCTAGATAAGAAACTATTTTCTAAAATCTTCTTCCGCAATCCGTCTCATTACGCTCAATGATACGCCGAGCACCTACGTTCAATATCAGTATCTCTGTGTTCATCCAGGTTTAATCGTAGCGATTACATTCAGCTTCGAATTCCCGTGCGGATATTACAGCGAATTACGGGGCAGCTGAACAGATATGTACGCGCGCGTTTGTGAAAACGTTCTGTAAATACGCAATGTTGTCCGGCTAAGGATTAAATGTACACACACGTTCACCGGTTATCTCGACGATATGTGCATAAAATTATTTGCGGAAATGATCGTGAATATGTTATACGTTTTATTTAAGATAAAACAAGACCAATCAATTAATAATTGTTCTACAAAATTTAATATCTGTCTCCGCGCAGCAAGATACCGAAAGATTAAATAGGATTTGTGTTAAATGAAAATTTATGCCTTACGGGAAAAGATCATCGACCGGGGGGAGCAAATTCACACTACTTGGCAACACGCGTTATCCGCCTCGTAACGACACGGTCGAGTGGAGTGCTCGATCGTCATAATTTATGCGCGATATATAATACACCTACGTTTTACGATCCTCTTATATCGCAACGTTCGCGTTAACTATCTCGCTAAGATGTTAGACGATGGTGGTGTAGCGGATATGCAAAGGTGCGCGGCGCGTTAGACGAGGGCGAAATTGCTTGTTCCACGACGGCAATCTCTGCTCTAATTTATTGACCGTCGGGTGTATATCCCGTCCTCGTACACTTCGGCGAAAAAGATGCGGCGCGTCTTAAGTTATTCGAAAATATATCACATGTGACGCAACGCGAAATTGCTTTAATTAAAATAAAAAAAATAAAAAAAATAAAACAAAAACAAACAGTGATTTCTCACAGTTTCGAATTTAATTGGATGGACTGTGATGGATAAGATAATTTGCAAGAGAAATAGATTGTCATACATGCTATTGGTATATCGCGCTGGGATAGTTTTTTTGTTCTTTTTTTTTGTTTTGTTTTTTTTTTTTTTTAATGAAAAATGTAATATTCGATAGATCACAGCCCGCGGCGCCCCCGCGCTATACATTCCGAAGTAAAATTGTCAATATCGGTGATCCAAAATAAAGTTTACTGTAAACAAACTATGCGTTGCAAAAACTTGCGCCGCAACAAACGGCGACGTAAATTATTTATATATACAACTTGTATGTGCATTTTGCGGTTTATAAATATTTTTGTATATTTTTCACATACCTATGGAGAAACACGCAATGTTGCTGTTTGATGAACAAACGCCGAAGACTATTATAGTTTTCTTTGTTTTTTTTTTTAAAAAAAGAATAGTTTCAAATGTTCCGTGAAAAAAAACCCGTCACGGAAAGATAGTTTTCGACGATGCTGCAGACTCACGCAAAAACTAGTTTTACGCGCGCCGATGCAATTGTCGTGCGCCAAACTTGCGCTCATAATCGCGACGATTTGTCGAAACCTTTTTTTTTCTTACGTGTATTAAATGCGATATTTTATTGTTAGTTTTCGAGCGCACATTGTGCGGTGTGATGGAAAAAAGTTCGCAATCCCCTATTCCCTATTCCGCTGTTAACTCCCGCGTTATTTCGTCGCTCGCATACGTCGCATCAAAACGTCGATGTCGAAAATATGGGTCGCACCAGAGCAATCAGGATCGAACGATGCTTTTGGGGGACAGTGAGTGGGCAAGCGCGCCGGACCGAGCTGCGTTTTCGCGACTGCGACGGGAAAGGGACACAGTGTCGTCGCCATTCGCCGAATTTTCGTTTTTTTGTTGCGCCGAGTGTCACCGGCGCGTCCGAATGCTGCCATTCAGTGAGAAGAAAGCAGCATTCATGATGCCCGAATTCGCGACTTGATTTTTCATCTTCATTTACGGGTTTGTCCCTCGCACGCGGGTGGTGGTCGTTGTCGAACAAGTGTGACATCCGCGTTGTTCAAATCAAAAGATGTAACACGCGCAAATTTTTACTACACACAGTAAAATGTATGTGTGTTATGTAATATTGTTTCTTAAATAATTATTAAACAAGTGAGAAAATCGAGTGTGATCAAAACGTTAATACATATCCAAAACTCAAATAGAAATTTATAGAATTTATAAATCTATATCGGGAGATGTCGAATATACATCTATTATTAATTGCCGAATTATGGTATTCATGTGTCATTTCCAAAATATGACAAGCGGGTCGTTTCAATTTTTGCGCCGTGTTAATCTTGAATACTTCGCATCACGCGCGCACATCGGCGCGGCCGAAGCGGCGAAATCGCGATTTCATAGTCCATCAAAACTCGATCTCGCGCGCGTCGCAGTCATACATTTCAAAATTCGTACCCGACCCGCTGATGGCACCGAAACCTACGGCCCGAGCGCACGTATGCAGGCCCATTTGCCCGAAACGCGAAATTATTGGTTTCAAGTTCCTCTGATTCGTTGATTCGCTCTCTCTCTCTCTCTCTTTTTCACTCCGTTTCTCTTCTGTCTTCTATTCTCATCCATCTTGCATTTTTATCTTTTTTTTTATCTATTTCAAATCCGTGGTTCTTCCTTTTCCGTCTTCTCATTCGCGCGCGGTCTCTGCTTACCCGAGATGGCATCCATTTTTGTTACCTCATTTTTGCCGTCGAATCTTTCGCAGCCGGTTTGTCAGGCGTCAAATTCATCCTCGTCGCCGTTTCGCGGAAGGAAGCTCGCTCCCGCTCTGGAAACAGCGTCAAAAAACGATTATAGCGAGATTAACAATAACGATATAACGTATCTACGGCGATCGATACGCGCGGAAATGGTTTTCATCGGTCTGACCTAGATTCTCCCGTTATATATATATGTGTGTGTGTATGTGTGTGTGATATTTGATGTCCGCATCGAAACCTGCGCGATGATAAATAATGCCTTTCTCCCCCTCATATTTTAGAGAAAGCTCGTATCTTGTTTTGTAATTGGAATCATTATAATGATAACGACGCACACATGCGATGTGTAGTATAATAATCGTGAAAAAGAGAGAACGCGCCTATATTTTTCACTATTCAATGATAAATCGTTCATTATTTACTAATGGATGTTGCGCGTTATTATTACCTGTTAACGAGACGTTTTAGTATGACTAAAAAAAAAAAAAAAAAACAAAAAGAACCCAGTAAAAGCATCGTTCTTAAATTAACGTTTCGCCATGAAATTTATACATAAATTATCGCTATTCATAATAAACGAAACGTGTTTTTAGCGCGCAACGTAAGCGGATCTGCGGTAAAAGCTCGCCGGTTTCCACCGGTTAAGCGACGGTCTCTTCGTTGTCTCCTAAATCCTTAGAGGTGGGTCTGAAATCGTTCCGTAAGATCGATTGCGGCGTGCCCGGGCGCAAGGATTCATTTCGCGGCCAGACGGAAATGCAACACCCCCTTTTCGTATTCCCACGGAAGGAGCCATTGGCCGTTCGTTCAGCCGTAAATCGTTTCTCGACCTCGATTCCCCCGTAATTACTAGTTCCTCGAGGCTCCATTATATTAAGCCCAGGCGTGTCACGCTGTGTCGAGCACCGTCGAGATTCCTGGTTAGTGCTCAGTACGTTGCCGGCGTATCCCCCGATGTAAATTGTATTACCGGTGCCGTGTTCGCTATCGCGTAAATGTAATACTAATGACTTCGGCGCGGATAATTAGCCGGAATGGCGTAATTCCCGAAACGAAATGAGCCGAGCGTAAGTCTTCGCCTTTTGACTTTCGTTCCTCCATACGTTCGTTCTACCGTTCCTCTGTTATCGTTCTCTCGACACTGCACGGAGTTTCTCTCGTTTTAATGCCGATACAATTTATCTCGAGACATCCCTCCTTATCTGACGCGCGAAGTGTAATTTCCATCGATGCGGAAATTTTACGTAAGTCTGTTCGATTTCGCGGTTTTCACGCGCGAGATGCGCGCCGAAAAGGAAAACAACGAACGGATCCGGACGTCGTTTTTCTTTGTTTTTCTGTTTTGCTGAAGAAAAGCTTCAAGAGTCCCGATGTTGTCCGGAAACCGATCCAAATGTGTGTTCCCTGATTTAATGCCGCCGGCTAATCCCAAATCGGCGACTCTCCAGCTCTCTGAGATCTCACGCCAGACGACGATAAAGCAAGCTACTTAATCCGCTCGAGGTACGTGAGATTTATGGTTCAAGGATTGGCGAAATCATTGGTCCCGGCTACACCGGGAATATCTTTAAGCTTAATCGGGTCCGCGCCCGGGGTTTGCAAAAGCAAACGTAAGATTTGAAATATGTTCGCTTTTGTCGCGAAAACAGAGAGTAGATTGTTCTGAAATTCGGTTGCAGTCGACGTCAGTCTCGTTGAATCGCACGTATATCTCCGCACGTATTTTCAACTAAATAATCACACGCGTCTGCATAATGCGTAATTGAATCTCGCATGTTGCTGGTTTCATTGCCTACGTGTAGAATTCGCCATGATATAACACGCGATAACACAATTGAACGAGACAAGAGTTTCTCTGGAAATATCTTTGTGATTTTCTCGCTAAAATTATTAATAAATATTTTAATGTAAAACGCGCAGACGACACGAGACGTAAATATAATTATTTTACTTTCTCAAAAATCACAAATTTATAAAGAATTCTTTTTTGACAAGTGAGCAAATAATATTTCACGCAAATAGTCTTGGACTTGCAAATATAAAGAAGAAAGGTCTACACCTTCGGAGTCGAAAATAAACGCGTTCTCGCGCAAAGCGCCGCAACCCACGTCAATCGGGGAGGAATATCTCGGGCGTCAAAATTGGCGCGGTGTTAGCTCTATCCGGGGGAGCAAACGATATTACTTAACACCGTGGATCGTACGAGCGATCTCTGGAGCGATCGATAATGTGTTGGGCGCGTATTCTCCGAGGAAATCCCGGAGGCGGTACACGTCCAACCCAGGACGCCACGACAAGGTGACCCCTTTCCCTCAAAGCCGCCTCCGCGCCGTCCACTTTTCTTTCGTATTTTTCACCAGCTGACGACCGTTTCTCGACCGTCTCTCTCGGGAGATACACCGCGACTTCGGTTGCCGTTAACCGTATAACTCGCGTTTCAAGAGAGAGAGAGAGAGAAAGATGCCGATAGAAGTGATAGATGATGCGAAGAACGGAAGAAAGGATATTTAGAGGGAAGGAAGGAATAAAGTGTATCTCGGACGCAAACGGGAGACGAAGCGAAGGAAGGAAGCAGCAGGTGGACGAGAAGAGAAAAAAGAAAGAAAAAATAAAAAAACCACTGCAGAACGTTGACACCTCGCGCGTATGCACAAGGCCTACTGTCCATTATTTACACCGACTTGTCGGAGAATAAACAGGACAGGGCGAATCGTCGAGTCGAAGTGTGTCTACAGCGTCCTGAAATACGGCCGAGATTCGGAAAAGCGGCAAGCGGCTTCATTTTTCTACCGTTTGTTTTCACCAGTGTCAACGTCATACGTGTGTGTGTGTGTGTGTGCTTTTCGCTCCTCTCACAACGATTTTCTCCCGAAATAAAAGTTACCTTCCGTCCCCTTGTTCGACTGGATTTTCACGGGAAAGACGTCTCGCGTTTGAAGCGTCCCCTGTTCGAACGTGTACTATCATTCTCAAGTATCTCTGTTGCCGAGACAAGACACACACACATACACACACACATATCGACGTAACGATTTTCGACGAGGATTCGTCTCGAGTGCTCGTCGAACATAATTCGACTGTTTCGTGTCAACAACAATGATTTATACCACCACCCTTACGTGTGTTCATGATTAAATGCATTTGGATTTTTTTCTTTCCGACGAAGCAAATTGAATTTTCTCAAGAGGTAACGTTTTTCCGATAAAAACGCGTCACAGCCGACCCACGCGTTAATTCCGTTTTTTCTCTCCCGCAAACATCCATCAAACGGCCGTCTTTTCCCGCTGTCATGTCGCGAGTTCGTCGCGACGATTATTGTCGGGCCGAGAAACCCGAGTCGGGATTATCCCGAAAAGAGCAGCGGATACAATTTTCCGTCTCAGTCGGTCTAATTTCGTTTCCCTGGCGGATCCTCGACATGTATATACAAATACGTACAAGGGCGCGAGAGGTTTTGCAATTAATCTACTGTTACATCCAATTCTCGTCTCGTTGGTGGTCCCGCGCGCGCCTACGCAGCGGCTTCGTTTTTGTTCTTTTCCTCGGGAATATTTTGCGTCGGAGAGAGAAGAGTTCTCGGATAATCCCAGTCCGAACGTTAAGCGGGATCGTCGCGTTACGTTCTCCTCATGTCGAGGACCGCGGGGAGAAACGCGCTCAGGCCACTGTCCGAGAAAAGTGGAAAGTATTCTGTCGCGCAGCGGAGGAATTCTCACGTGGCTTGTAGGTTGCGACGTCGCCGCCGCCGTCGCGCCGCCGCGCTCCTTACGGGGCTATAAGGCGCGCCGCGCGGGTCTCCTCAGAGATTTTACACGCTCTCTTCCTGAGTTCGCGGACGGACGCGTGGGTTTCCGCGCGTATAAGGTATTGCGCATATATGTCGTCGAGAATCAGACATTTGTATTCGCTCTCTTTGTGCTGCTTTCGCGAGAGAATCCGTTAGAATAGTGTCTCGAATTGTTTCCCCGCTGGCGCTCGAGAGAGAGAGAGAGAGAGAGAGAAAGAGAGAGAGAGCCGCGTTTCAAGCAAGCGAGTTGAATATTAAATTTGAAATTTTGTGTCGAAATTTTTTATTGCAATATTTATGAAAATTTTCAGCGAGCACGTAGAAATGTGTATATGAGTTGGAGGGAAAAATAGCAGTTTAAATTAATAGCGCAATTATTAAATGATTTTACATAAAATTCTTTAATACATTATTTAACACTAATAATTAGTTTTTTGCATAAAAGCATTTTAATTCAGAGAGTAATCGATTTTTCTGAACAAAATTTGTATAGTTGCGTAAAATTCTTCTTCTTTTTCACGCAACAGTTTTTTTTTTTGTTTCAATATCCAATACCGTTTTGCTGTATCAGTCTTAATCTTTTTAACTGAAAGTCTTCGAGCGAGAACGTCTCGTTCTTATCTGGCACAAAGGCAACCAATTATGTCCGGAACATCTCTTCGAAGAAGAGATTCGCCAGGCAGGCAATTATTGGTGTGTCTGCCGAAAGAAGAGCTCTTCTTCTTCTGCCAAGTACTTTCGTGCACTTCATTGGCCAATGTTCGCTCCTATTCGCGCGAGACAATAAGTTATTTTCCAGGAGATGCAAATATAATATTGTCACCGTAGTATTGAACGAATCACAATCTAGTGTGTGTATGTGTGTGTGTGTGTGTGTGTGTGTGTGTGTGTGTGTGTGTGTATGTGTGCGCGCGCGCGCGATGAGACAAAATTTTTCGAAAGCAACTCCGCTTCCAAGAAATTTTCCTGCGATAGAGAGAAAATTGCAGAATATTTGCAGTTTCCAACAAATTTAAAACTTTCTTTAACACACAGTCTAAATGTGATTAATTCAAAGTAAGTTTTAAGCTCTTATCAAACGTACTAGATGTATTAATAAAATATATGTATATACTTAATGACATCGTTGGCAAAAGGATCTCTATTTGAGGAATTAATGTACTAACATATGCGACGTCCAACATCACTACTCGAACTCTGTCACTCTAATCCGTACGATCTGCGGGTTAATCTCGTTTAGAAACTCACCTCGACATTTTATACGATCCTTCCACCTAGCGAAGTATAACGAGATTACGATATCCAATTACTTCAGCAACGGCGACGGCAGGAGCTACAAAATTTCACGTCGTTCATCGCGGGTGTAAAAGGGGTGGACGGTATCCGTGAAATTGAAAAATTGCAAAGGCAACAATATGTTTCGTGCGAACAATGCTGGGCAAAACGTTGAAATATAATTGGACGCACACATACACATACACACATAGATTGTGTCAAATTTAAATTTATGTAAAACTTTAAAAAAAAAAAATTACAGTTTACTTGTGTAATTTGATTAATTAAAACAACATAATAATTAATTAAAACTACATAATAATTAACAACATTAAATTATAATAATTTACATTCTTATGTAATGCGTTTTATCCGGAGAAAAATAAATCCGATCTTGCAAATTTTGAGAAAAACAGAATAATATTAAATTATCAATATTAGTAAGACGATTAAATATCTCTCCGTGTTATCAAAATGGTGGTACATAAAAGTTTATGTTTGCTAGAGCAATATACTGTATTCTCTGTTTATAGCAAATTCAATGTTTATGTTTACACTTAATCTGCAACAAATTTAGCATAAAGTGATTATCGAATTATATACGAAATTATTTATTCAATCGCGTAATATAAACATTGATCGTTTCGCGATGTACTGCTTGTTGGTAAATAGTCTGTATGTGTGTGTGTCAGCAGCTTGTCGTGTTTTAATAAATTTAATATTTGCGTCGCGCGCGGATTACGGCAATTATTTCTCTACTTCACGTGACATTTTCCATTTCAATCTGTTTTTTTTTTTTGCGAAATCGTCGTTCGTCACGGCTTTCAATGTGATTGCGTTATTTTGTACGAGAACGATTAATCGATCGGCGACATTATACCGTAATAAGCAGTACATCGTCGCGCGTGCCACCTATTATGGAAACTCGCATTTGTGTCAGTCAGCGAGTTGTCTGAAACGCAAGAAGTGAATTTATATCGCTGTCACTTTGTGGAGAGATTCTAGGCGAGCGGCGACTTCCAAGAAAGTGTATGGTACGAGCGGACATCGCGTCGCTCGGAAAGAAGACGCCAAAGAGCAACACGTTATCGGGACATTATTTGTGTCAACGGTTTTCTCTCGATACGGCCGATGCACACGCGTCGTCGTCGTCGTCGTCGTCGTCGTCGTTGTCGTCGTCGTCGCGAGCAGTAAAGCGGAGATAAAATGGAGACGGGCGGCGGTAATGCGCGTGAAGCCGGACTAAAATGGGGGCTTGATGAGAGAACTTCGCTGAGAAGTCGCGAGCGGGGTCAACGAGGCGTACGGGTCACCCCGAAGTAAATTTAAGTTTAAAGCTGCGGAAGTTACGGCGCCTGATGAGGACATAAAGGTAAGGTGAGAGATCGAGAGTGGGAGATGGGAGGGTGGGTGGTGATGCTGGTGGTGTGATGAGGCTAAGGGTCAAGTTAGGCAGAAGTTAGGGGTGGATTTCATGCGAGTTCGACGATGGCAGACCACATTTTTCTAAGTTAATTATCGGAACGAGGGCGACGAGGGAAGGAGGTAAAGGATCCGGGAGGGAAGTTTGCCCCATCAACCGGCTGCTCCCGAAACTTTCGAATCAGTCCTCCGGTTTGTGCAGAGTCTCATCTTTGTGGAACCATGTCGAGTATTTCCCATCGCTTCTCCTCTCCATTAGACGCTCTCCTTTGAAATGGAGAAACGAGAGAAGTTTTCCCTTTGTCGAATTACACGGGAGCATCTCTTCTCTTAACGCGACTGCAAGGATCTCATTTTTTTTCTCTCTTCCTCTCTTCTTTGCACGTGCGCGTGTTATACAGTACGGTTTTATAAACCTCTATCTCGTAAAGAAAAATATACGTATAGAAAAATATGTGAAATTTCATCCGTTACATTTTTTAAATATTTTTCACGTATTTTTCATATTTATATTTTTTTGCGGAAATAAAATAAGCTACGCGATTTATTTGGAAACGTATTATCATTAACGCAAAATTATTTTATCAAAATTTATCAACTTATAATTTTATTTTTCTCTTTAGTAAAAGTATATAAATCTCTTATAAATGTTTTATTCTAAAAAAAAGCCATTTTGTTGAATTGATTTTAACAAATAAATCTTTTTACTTTTTTAAGAAGAGAGAGAGAGAGAGAGAGAGAGATGTGGAAAAGATGTTTTCACTAAGTTCTTTATGTGAGACACACATTGAAGGTGAGTTCTTTTCCATACGATCTCTTCTAATTTAATGCAACCAAAAAATCTCGACTCTATAAAAAAGTTTTTATAGCTGGAGTTTTGCAATCAAACTTTCACACAATCCGCGCCATTGTTTCCTAACATACTTTATTTTGTCATAAAACGTGTATCGAGAGAGTGATTATACGCTACGCTATTTTAACACACTCCGAGATCGTTTCGTGAATCTTTCTTCTCCTTCTGTGTGTGCCACGTCATTATTTCAACACACAGTCCGTGTATTATCATCACTCACTCTCTCGGTTCTCGGTGTCTCTTATGCATATTCCTTCGCAGTTCGACCATGTGCTCGCACACATATATATCTTTTTCCATTGAAACGTAGTTCGATGCACATCGAACTTCGAATCACCTCCGACAGAAAACATATCCGATAGACGTGACATTCTACAGGTAAACTCGACTGAGAGAGAGGGATTTTCGCGAAGCGGATTTCGGGATTGCTTTGTACTCGATAGCGTGCATCGTCTTGATAGGTTCGAGGGTCTCTATGGCGCGCAGGCAAGATACTCTTTGAATATATTCAGAAAGAAAGACACACACGGGATACATATCCCCGCGGATAGTAATGGACTATCTCTCTTTCTTCTGTGTCGTGGGAAATTTTGCCAGATGAATCCCGGAGCTCACCGTGACGATCGAACGTGTCTTCGATCTTGCTGTATTTGCACGCACCAGTCTTCTTAAATACGTTATTCGCGATATTGCGCGTCAATAAGTTCTACCGGTGAATGCTGGACGACGTGCCGGTGCGTTCAGTCATCTCGAGACTATCTCGCGCAATTATTCGCATAATTTACGTGATCTCGTAATTTTCATCAGTCTGGCCATTGTCTGTTTCGCAACGGAGAACATTATTGCGATGGATCTCTTTGCCTTCTGGTCGCGTGGACGATAGGTATACACCGACGCGATTATTTCTCTTTCTCTCTCTCTCTCTCTCGAATTTATTCCCGCCGAATTTTGGTGTCATAAAATTGGACAGAAACCACCGACACGTCCGTAAATAAAACGTCGGCGATCGTTGACGAGCTCTTCTTTGGCCGCTGTTACCGTGGCGGATCGTAAATACGGACATGAATAAATCCAGCGCAGCTCGAGATAACCCCGCGACGACGTTTTCCATTTTATTCGCGCGTTCTCACGATTTCTACTCACGAAGTGATAAAAACGCCGAAGGAATCATCTTCCGAGAAAGCAAAACGAACCGCGCGACGACGAGTGCGTGTCATTAAAATTCAAACGCAATCTGAGTTAAAACGACGAGTCACGCGTACATGCCTACATATCCGCGCGATCGAAGTCGCAAGATCGCGCCGACAAGATAGGCTTCAAACGTGGAATTGCTCGGGAAATTCGTCACGCGAATACCGACGGTTCTGCATGGTTTTCTCATTTTTCACGCATCTCTCACATCTACGAAGGAACACCATACGCGGAAAACGTCTACTCGACGGGATCGGCGTGCATTCAAAGTGCAGCTCTTTATCGCTTTTCCGCATAGAGTAATATCCCGGAGCAGGAGAAGCTGAGCTTCGGGAATAAAAATTTATTCGAAAATAGAAGGTTTCTATAAATAGGAAGATTTATTATGAAAATATTCGAAATTCGACTGTCACAGAAACGAGCTTCGAGGGTGGAATCGCTCGAGTGGAAGACATATATTTGAAGAAAATACTGTCGCGCGCGTTGTCTTCCGAATTAACGGACCCTTCCGAATCGCCCGCCACGCATTCTTTCGAGAACCCAGGCGTGAAGTCCAATCTCGCGCGGGTTATCCCACGGGAGCATCATACGCTGACGGTTGTACCGCGGGGTCGCGCGCACATCTCGGGAATCACTGTTGACTGATGCCTCTGGTGTGGAAAAAAAATCTTCAGGCCGAGAGAAAGTCAACTCTCTCCGGCGACGACACGAGCGGATCTCTCGTGACGGATTTTCCGCGTTTCGAACGCGTCGTCGGACAAAATCCAGTCGAGTTTTGTGGAATATACCGAAGTAGAAATGATGTCTCTCGATCCGGCAAAGGAACCGCGGAATCGATGCGTCGATTTATTGCGCGCGGTTCTGACGGACACGAACCGATCTGGCCGCGAGAGTTATCCGTCTTCCCCTCTCGTCGATCTCTCGAAGAAACTTTCTCTCTAAAGCGCGTACATATATCGACATTACAAAGCGCACACGCTTCTGCGCGTTTTCTTGCAGTTGACACTCACATCGTGTCTTTAATATTTTCTTTTTTTTTTTTTTTTGTATTTCGCAGAGACGATATTTTGTATCGTCGTTTGAGAAGCGCGTTTAAAGTGTTTAACGAAGATAAGTCACTTTGATAAAATTGCAAATGTACGTTTACATAAATCAGGTTATCGTAGCATACTTACGTATAGTTTTGTCAAAATTTCTACGAGGAATTGTGTGTTAATGACGTATTAATACGCAGCACACTTGAGAGAGTGACGTTAATTAGACCTGATTTACGAGGTTACTGCGAGATCCTTAACATGAACTGTCTAAATCACTTGCCGGAAATGTCGGGAATATAGTGTGTGTTAGTAGACGTCTGTGCTAAGTAGACTGCTTTGTCTGATGTATAACAAGAGTTTCGGTTGTGGAGATCGATGCAGACATAACTTGCGTTGCCCGGAAAAGTCAGCCTTTCATGTTTAAAGTCACGGTTTGTGTTGCGTGTTTCTCGTAATATTGATGAGTTACGGTATGTACTGCGACGCGTAATTACAAGCGCAGTTCGTATGGAATTGCGGAAAAACGTAACGCGTTACACCGCTTACGTTTCAGATTAAATAAGAAAATAAGTCGGTCTTTGACTTTTACTATGTGACGTATATTTTATGTATTTTATAAAAGTTTGTAATTTTATATATATTATATATATGATATATACACTTCATGTATACTATTATATAATATATATTATATAATATAATATAAGATAACATAAATATAATAAAAAAATTACATTATATAAAAAAGAGTAAAAAGATTATATAAAAAATGTAATAAAAACTTCATATTATATATTATGTAATATGTATATTATGTAATATGTAAAATGTGTAAAGATCATTGACCTCTCGCCAAAGTTCATTGATCTTTTGTCAAAGTTCAGTGACCTCTCGTCAGAATTCATTGACCCTTCGTCAAAGTTCATTGACCTCTCGTCAAAGGTCATTGACCTCTCGTTAAAGTTCATTGACCTCTCGTCAAAGGTCATTGACCTCTCGTCAAAGTTCATTGATCTTTTGTCAAAGTTCATTGACCTTTTGTCAGAGGTCATTGACCTTTCGTCAGAGGTCATTGACCTTTCGTCAGAGATCATTGACCTCTCGTTAAAATTCATTGACTCTTGGTAATAAGAAGTCGCCAGTCTCTGATTTTTATTGTGTGCTACACAGGTAACTATTTAAAATGTTAATCACACTTTGATCAAATTTAGAAAGTTATAAAAATATATGAATTCTGAAAAAATAGTTAATTAACGCGGGACAAAGTTATTTATGGAAGTTTCAAGCGAGAAAAACACTTGAAAAACAAACACGTAGCGTTCTGCGCAGACAACTTTTGTGATTGTGATATGATCGACAGCAACTTAATTCGCAATTATACAGAGCTCGGGCGAAGTTCCATCTTTATGAGAGTGCGATAAAGCTTTCGTTTCTTGTTTTCTTTTTGGGAGCGAACGAGGAAAAAAAAAGTAGATCCAAGCCGTTCCACGGATCTATCAGATATTGGAAACTCTTTAGGATTAGACTCGATCAAGAAGGCTGTTACCAAGTCGTCGGAGTGACTTAACTCGCGGACATGGAGGAGTCGTCTGATGCGTTTTCGATCGTTCGCCGACGCGCACGTGACGGCAATTCCATAATAATACGTCAAGCAGAGCTAATACCAGAGGATATAGAGCGACTTTTCGATTTTATGGGTGGGCTCCGTCGCGAGAACGATTAATTTTCCGGCCTAGGTCCGTGCTGTCGCAACCGTTGTCTCTCCTTAACGGGGCGCGTAGGCGAATGAAAATGAAAAGGAAAGACCTTGAAGAGAATCTGTGCAAAAAGACGCTCGTAGGCTTCGCATTTTTGCTATTGCTTTGTGTCATTTTTTTTTTTTTTTTTTTTTTTTGACCTCATTTTTGGCGAGAAAATATATGCGGCAACGTTGCCCGTTAATAACGAGGATACATTCTCTAACGAAAGCCCGAAAGTCTTTGGGATCCTCGTGCTCGAAGGGATATCCGTGAGGAAAAACGCGGCGAGAAGAAAATGCGTCGTTCTGTTCCCGCGCTGGATAAGTACGTCGGCAGTACAATGGTCGCCGGCAGCGAGGGCCTGATTCATGGCGACGAAACTTTTTCAACAAACAACGCATCCGGGATGTAATAAACAATGGGACCGGGAGGCACGTGGACACTAAACCGGCTCGGGAATATTTTAGCGCGCGAGGCACACTTCTCTCTCTCTCTCTCTCTACAAAAGTGCCGCCGCCGCTGTCGTCGTCGCCCCGCGTGTAACTTCGCGTCTCTCGTGTGTTACACACGTAGCGATGGAGGGCGCGCGCGCGCGCTCAGCAATTCTGGAGAAATGAAGCTGAAAATGTCGCGTAGACGGTGATTTACTACCGGCGTATCGCCAGACGAGTTTATATATATATACATACACACACACACACATGTACACATCGCGAAAACGCTTGGCGTTGTTAACAATAAATCACGACGGTAAAATAACGCGGGGTGCAACATAATCGCGCCAATGTCGAGATGGGAGAGAGAGTCTGACCGATTTATCGAAAATCCGTGTTAGCACGATAACTCGTATAACGTATCAAGCGATACGATCCTCCTCCTTCTCCCCTCGCGCCGAAAACACACGCAAAATTAAATGTAAAATGTGCGCGGAATTATCCCCGAGATTAAGCCCGCGCGCGGATTATAAATTCAAAACCGTTGTGCTCTGATAATTCATCGGCGAAAATGTATGATGCATCTCATCTATATGGAGCTTCGCCGATTTGAAAATGATTGATGTTTTAATGTCGAGTAGTACGTACTGTAAAAAAAAAACATGCGCACGCGCATATAGTGACTTTGCGATTGTACTCGGCAAGCGCGAAACACACTTATAAATTTTATAATATAGACCGAGATACATATTAATATCTCGAATGATGCAAAATTATATATAGTATGTCATAAAGTCGGTAGCGCTCTCTCGAAGCGTTAATAAAGCGACCTAACAAAACCGATAGTAATTCCGAGTTGAGAGCTCGGCAGACCGCGTTAACCGCTCGCTTTTAGGAGGGCCATAAGAGTCGGGCATAAATCGCGGCCTGACATCGCGCGTCGTTAGAATGGATATGTCACGTGCTCGATAATAGGACGTAAATCTAACGGGAATAGAAACCGATATTTACTCGAACGAGAGAGTGGAGGTGTGCGGCCCGCGGAAACCGCGACGCTGCATTGCAGCGCTCGCAGGAGTTCGGCAGCCGCGCGCGGGAGAGAGAGTTCGCGTGAGTAAGAGAAGCGTTTCGTTTTAAGCTTGTTCCGATTCCCGCGGTTACCATCGGTACACACGGTCCTTCCGGCAGAAATTTGATTTCGTCCGTGCCCACGGCTCACAATCTCACATAATCTCATTTGATGCTACGGCAAGGTGTTAGGTTCATTACTGACGTTTCGCGAAATTTACGGCGACTGCAGCGTGCGAACCGAAAGGGAAAATGTTAGAAATTTGGAATGACTAAAATATACCGCGATGTGTTCACCGCGATCGTCGCGAATTTGTCCAAACGGAGGAATCAAGTGTTTAGAGTAAAAAATCATACTACTCGACTTTTGATAGAAAAAAAAACAAAAAAATTTACGCGCGTTAACTTTCTGCCTTTGTTTTTGGTTTGATACGTACAAAAATCATTTTTAACGTTATAAAAAACTTCTCAATTAATACGAGTATCGATGTTCTGTAAATGTTTTCGCTCGCATTCACGCGTATAAGTTTGGAAAAATTTTATTGTATTTGATGTTACTTCGGCCGCATTACGAGCGCGCTGTCAGCTTGATTTAATAAAATCGGTTTTAATTAAAACCATCGGACGGGACGCGCGTCGTCGACGTCGTTCAACATTTGAAGCATTAATCTCCGCGAAAGTGAGGAAAACGCTGACACGAGTTAACTTTTGCCTACAACCTTGCGATGAAAATTTCCGCCAGCCAATTGTCCTTTTCGACGAGCGAACGACCGAAATTAGCGGCGCCGGAATAATAGGAAAACGGAAGACAGCGCGGGAGGTGAAAAGAAAAAAAAAAGACAGAAAGAGAACTACAAGTCTCGACATTCTTCTTCGGTATTTTGCGGTAAAAGCTTACACACGGATGTGAAACAGAAATGCCGGCCAATAGATTTTTATCTGCATTCTGAACGACGTACACGGAGAAAAGAGACGCGGCTCTTTCTTCATGACGAAATTGTTCCCGTGCGGATAAGGATGCGGACTCTTCTGCAAATTGCTCAAAGCGTTCTCGTACGTTTCTTCACGAGTCGAGTTAAAAGAAATAAAGAGCACATAAATATTATCGCGGAGAACACGAACACGCGAAATAGCGGTTTTACGTGTTTTTATGTTGCCTAGAAAAATTTGCATTTCGCTTGCATTCGCGCTTCTAATTATTTTCAAAGAAAATGTCTGCGGTTTGTAAACAACATAAATGGAACTATCGCAAATTTTCTCTCAAATAACGCGGTTTTGTTTTTAAGAATTTGCTCTAAATAATATTTCACTTTGCTCTCGAAGTATCAATTCTGAATTAACAAGGTCTTAAGCAGCACCTCTCTCAGAATTAGATGGCAGGGGAGTTGTGCAGACGACGACGACGACGACGACGGTGGATATATATATATGTATATATACGGCGGAGTGTTGCATGCTGCGGCCAACTGCACCACCACCACGCGCTTATGCCGAAAACTCACGCACTCGTGGTTTCCGTACATCGGCGAAGTTTCTGCAAAGTGTCTTCTACGGCTGCAAAACGGGAACCGGCAAGTTCAACCACCGGGGCCTGCGAGTGACGATAATTGGAAATTAACGCGGGTAAGAAGCAAATATAATTACCCTCCTACGTAGACGAGGACGAGGACGAGGGTATATCACACAATTTTCCGTAAAATTCATAAAAGACGTTATTACATTCTCGTACTTTAATCATTTTAACTCAACTTTGCAAATTAATGAAGTTATAACACACGCACCGATCTTTTTCTTTGAATAACGTTCGCGCTGTATAATCTACTTTATTTTTTCAGCAATGTGATAGCGCGTATTCTTTCTGTATCGCAAATCCAAATACGAAAATGTGCGATGTGTTGTGTGAACACTTCGAGAGCTTCAGCAAAGCTCTCGAAGGTCGCCGATGCGAAAGTTGAATTGCAGTGTTTTGCATGTTTATTGAGAAAACAGCAATTTGTTCGTATCTAGGGTTGCACAAATTGGAAAACGTTGGCACGGAAATCGAACAATGCTTAAAGCTGGGTTTTATCAATCGTCACATAAATAAATAATCCGCGTACGTGAAATTTGTTCGATCGATCGGGCCGTGCAATTTATTTTTTTATACGTTTTATTTATCTCAATTAGGCGATAAATGCTTGCATCTGTTTCGCTTATTTTGCCGAAGCAAATAAGCTGCTTCGATCGATAACAATATCACGTTTGACTAATTGACGACATGCGGGAGTAACATTGTGGAAAGAGTATATATAACAAATGTTTATATAACATTGATTTAGATTGAATATATAACTTGATAGTGGCCAGAATATAACACACATATTCAGCAATTGATGATAATTATTCCTATAACGTATAAATAGTTATTGTCATTCGCGAGCTCGATATCGTTTTAATCAAGAAAACGCATCTATTATAGGTTCGCGCTGAATTTATCAAGTCGTTCGTAGTGTAGATTCAAAATAAGCTCGTACACATTTGTCTTGTCTCGGTTTTCAAGCGCGCCTCCCGCTGATCGTTTCGCTAAATTAGAGCAAACGTGTGAACGGAAATTCTCGGTGAAGACAATGGAATGCAAGACAGTTACTGTGGGAATAGACGAGAGTACGCGGCGAGAGAGAGAGAGAGAGAGAGAGAGAGAGAGAGAGAGAGAGAGAGAGAGAGAGAGAGAGAGAGAGCGGTGCACTGTATATATACAAAATGTTTGCAAGTCGTTGAACTAATTCGAGAGGATATTAATTGGCGTAAAGTAATTATAAGTGCTGGGAGCAGTTGCTCCGGTAGTTTAAGTATATACCTTCGACAACGACGATAGTCTGTGAAAAGTAGCGGGGAAGAAGCAATTTCCGAAGCGAAGGTAAACTTCGTAACGGTGCGTAACATCGTTACGCAAGAAAATAAATCATTTAACAAAATAAATATAAAAACTTGAGTTTTTTTTTTAGATTATTTTTGAGTGTTTAATCGTAATATTATAACGGGAAACAAAAGCAGACGTGTACATTCTTTACCCGAGCTGGCGAAGTTTTTGCGAAAACTCTCTAACAATGCACTCATTTCTTTCGTCAAAATGAAACAACATACGCGAGCAGAAGAGATGCATCGTTTTGATCGCGTACAGTTTATAGTTACGTAATGCATTTATTGAAAGTATGTGCGCGAACGAACGAGTATGCGGATATCGCGCAACTTCAATAACAACACGCACTTGTAGTTTGAAAGCCTATCGTTGTTACCTTAAACGCATTTAACGTCAATCGAATTATCATCCGTTGTGAGTCCGGAAGTATATACATGAACCGGAACGGAATGTCGCGCTAATGAATCCGATAGCGAAACTTCTAAATACGCATAATGCAATTCGGCTGAAATGCACGGTGCATCCTTCCCTCCGTAATTGAAGCACGATATGACGACCACTCTCAAAGGCCGACACACATCGGAAGTTAATAACAAACATATATAACGACTTTCAATTATTCACGACCAGACGCGGCGCGCGCGCTCGTTTCTACATGTGTGTGGCACTCTGAAAAAAAAAAAAAGAGTCTCTCTCAGGAGAACGCAACGCGTTGATATCACTGCAACGGCAACGAGAGAGGGTGCGGGCGCGAGTCACTCTCTGTAACAAACATTAACACAATAAATTCTCAAAGGCCGGAATTTGCAACGTTGTCGGAGTTTTCTGCGATAAATCAAATATCATTCGTGAAAGAAACGAGGAAATAACGCGTTTTTCCCCCCGGTTGCAAACACACAGGGATGCTCATAGTTCGATGGAAGTACTCTTTCTCTCTCTCTCTCTCTCTCTCTCTCTGTACACAATTTATTAAATTCCCTTTTTTGCATGTGAAGAGAGAGAGAGAGAGAGAGAGAGAGAGAGAGAGAGAGAGAGAGGAGGGAAATATGTGAGCTATATACAAATTTATCCCGACGGGATTTTAAATACAAGCGATTGAAGATAAAAGCGCTCGAAATATAAACCAAACTGTGCAGAAGATATACACACGTGTGAAATAATTTTATTCTCGATTCTCAACATCGGTCGAATGTGTTATTCAAACCAGCGCCATGTTTTCTCGCTGAAGACAAAAATAAAGAATTGCACAAAAAACGAGAGGCGGCAAGGTTTGTTCGAAACGCTAAAACAAATGACGAGACTTCAAATTCATTGAGGAATCCGCGGAGCGAACACATCCGCGCTTATCTCGTGTATCATATTTCTTGTGTGCGGCGCGCTTTCGGTGCCCCCGACAAGACTTGTCGGAATTTATTATCCGGCACTTTGAATTATTTGCGTACCGTGTAATCCCTTAAGTCACTGAGTCCGTTGCGCATAGTCCCGGGCATAGAGAGAAAGGGGGAGGCTTGCCGGCGATTGCGGACAACGGCGGCAGCCGCATAGACTTTTCGCGCTTAGCACACATACGACGCGCACGAGCGATCGCGCGGAATTTATATTCCGACAGCTGCTGCTATTGGAGAAGAAAGAGGAAGAGAGAGAGAGAGAGAGACGGTGTGGGTTTTCGTCACTGGAAATTTCATCACGGACGCACCTGTCGCGCTCGCCGATTTCGCTCGTGGCAAATTAAATGAGTTAAACGATTTTACTTGCTTCTTTTCGACATTCTACGCGGAGGCGTATTAACGACCGGAAATATGCTGAAAGCTGCATTTGTTTTCCGAATTACTCCTTCGAGATGACTTATCGATCTGACTCGCGTAATCTCTTCCCGATGCGAATATTTTATTGAAAGATGTGTGCTTTTTTTGGAAAATGTTTTGTTTGCTTGAGACAACGGAGATCTCTTGTTCAATGATTTTTTCATCTTGCGCGTCTCGTCATTTTACTTCCTGATATTTTGTCGCGGATTGTATCTACGTACTGCGCCAATCCAAAGCCCGGGCAAATTAAATGAAACAGATCAGTTTATTTTCCAATATTCAGCGCGATCTGATGAAAATAGGGAGCGCGAGTATCCCGTTTCAACTGGCGTTTTTCTTTTTTTAATTTTGGATTCGTTTGTTTTGTATCCTTTCTTCTTGTTACAATAACATGTGAGAGAAATTTATAGACGCGAATAGGTCAATTCACGATGTGAGCGCCTTGATAAATATACAAATAAATAAATATAGAACATTATCGTTTTTTAAAACAATTTTATAAAACTTTAAATGTATAATTTCGAGAATATAATTTAACTTACATATTCAAGTTTAGATTTTTGAAAGATAGCTCGCGCAGCGCATACAGAACCGCGCGGAACGCGGACGTCACGACTTAGTGCACCGACAATAACCTCCACGAAGAGTCTCTCATGCGATTGCTCTCAATGGTGCGTAAGAGGAAGAAGAAGAGATAGATAGATAGACAGAGAGAGAGAGAGAGAGAGAGAGAGAAAGAGAGGAGAGAGATAAAAAAGGAAGAGTGCAGCACACAAACTTTATACTGCAGACGCGTTGGGCCGCGCGCGGCTCGTCCCGGGCGCGCAGGATTCGCTGCATCCCTTTTGTGGCGCTCCGGCAGCGTTCTTTTATTATGTAAATCTATGCCGTCGGTGGAGCGCGGAACGTTCACCGAGAACATATAAGGGGTTTTAATATTAAGCGTCGGGCGTGCGCGAGAAGGACGAATAACCGGAGCGCGTTTGCCTCTCGCCGTTTTCGCGAGGAATCCTCTTCGTATCCTTCCCGACGACGAGGACACGGAGATGACGACAGTACGGTAGGATGGGAACCGCACCGGTGTGGTCCACGATACGAGTTACCAGCTCGTTGGTATGCCACCCTCCCGCCGCCGTACCTCCCGCGGCGTCGTCTTCTCTCGTTCGCTCTGTGCCGAACATGACGAGACTACCTAGTAGGCCCCGCTCGGCGATACAGGATTCATACCGATCGCTCGAGTCCTTCGCGAGACTCTCGATCCTCTTTTCCGTTCCCGAGTGTTCTCTCCCGTTCTTCTGCTCCCTCTGCATTCGTATCTTACGTTTGCGCGATGCACGCGCCCGCGGGTTTTCTCATCGTCGAACTCAGCCACGACGGCCTCCACTTTGGGGTAGAAGAATATACGTAATATTCGTAACACACTCGAGAGAACACAGGTATGTGCTATTGATTTTTCCATCTCGACGCGTGTGCGTCGGCCGCGATTGTGTTACGTTATCTCGAAAGCACGTTACATTGATGTAAAATTACATTGCGGTTTTTACGGCGGCTTGTTATTTTTATTTTTGTATCCGTGTGCGAGTGCGTGTGCGGACGAGCACTCGTGCGATAAGCAACGAACTTTTCTCGCGAGCAAGCGTTTTGTGGAAACGTTCTTCCATTTATGATAACGATCCCTTCTGTGCGCGCGTGTGTGTGTGTTGCTGCGCGCATCGCCGTCGAGGGATACAAAAGCTTCCGCAAAATCGTCGGTGGAGGCGGAGTTTTTACTCCGGGACAATGTACGTTCCTCCCGTGTGACGACATTCCCGGGAGAGAGAGCGCGCGCGGTATCGAGGGCGGTGATTTTTTTCGACCGCAGGAATCGCTCTCCGACATTTCGACGCAAGTCGAAATATACACACGTGTATGTTTCGCGCGGGCGCGCGAAAGAGAGCTCATAAATTTCACTGGGTTAATCCCCCGCGGTATATACGCTCTTGATGTGTTTGTCGGGCCCGCAGCCCCCGGCATCATCGGCGTTGCTCACCCGCCGCGCGCGTTTCCCGTCTACACATCCCGCTCCGTATAACTTCGTTATTGTTGTCCGTAGGAAGCGGCAGACGGGAGCTCTGGCGCGCGTTTTTCTTGCACGTGCATCGAAAAATACGCGCGATCGCAACGTGATCACAAATCAACCCGCCATTTCCATGCTAATGCGCGATGGAACTGGCAACCGGCCATTTCGGTCGTGAGCGTCGATGGCTCGTTCCTTATTCTCCTTATATTCTCTGTGTGTTGTACTTTGTCTTCTCTCTCTCTCTCTCTGTCTGTCTGTCTCTCTTGGTGTTTCTCTTTTGCCAGACGTGAACGTCACACTTCGCACGCGCGCTTCACACGGCGATAGCGAAAGCGGAAGTCGAAGTTGTAAACACTTCTCCACGCCGCGTACGTCGAGAGTAAACTTCACCCACACGTTCGGCTCTTTAGACAGACTTCTCTCCTATCACGCCTAATGTCTCACGTGGCTTGTGATGTCAGTTTATTCCTGGTTTCGCGAACTTGAGGAGAAAATAGTAGCGCGAACCTCTTGATTGCAGAGTGCGCGAGAAAACGGTCTTTTAACGCGAAATAATTAATTAGTGTCCAAATATTATTATTTTAATTAAATATTTATTATTGCTCTCAAATTATTATTCACCTTCAGTCAAGTATACTGCCTGGCTAAACTAGTCTGCTAAGAAGAAAATTTACACAGACCCGTCTTTCCGATACACTTACCGCTTCGAGAGCGCATTTCTTAATAATATTTCACTCTACATTCGGTGCAGTAGACGTAAACGAGAGAGTCCGGATTTATTGGGTCTGTTTCGACTATATATCCACGATTCCGCGCGCGTAGAAAAAGATGCTGAGTCGATAAGCAATTTAACGAAATCCATGGAAAAGTTCGTTTCCACTTAGTCGCGCACGCGTCTCTCCATGCGGGCAAAACGCGAAGATCCAGAAAGCTTCGGGTTTCGTATATACACACGAACCAAATTGATTAGGAGCATCGACATTTACGGCCGTCCGACCGCGAGACATGTAAGAAGTTTGAACGACTCGATTTTCGACGGAAGAGGGTGGAACGCCGCGCGATACAACGGAAGGTTAGACTCGTCGGCTCTATTTTCTCGTCCTCCCTCCCCGCCCGATCATCGTTTCCCCCCAGCTACATAAGCATATTTCCCTCGAGTTTCGAGATATCGCTGAACTTCTTACCCCCGCGGATTTCGAGGGGATTGCGCGGGTAATGCAAACGGCCCACCGGCTTTCCCTCCCTCGCAATTGTTTGCCGGGCTACAACGAAGCCGAGTAGGTTGCGGCTTGTGTGTTTGCCTTTAACCCGGAAACTTTTTCACGAGCGCGCGCGCAACCCTCCGCGTTTTCTTTCGCGCGTCGGTCGTTCCGGGACAAACACCGGCCAAATGTGCACATGCCCCGCCTTGGCCTCGTCTCAATGAGAGACGGCGCGAATTATTGAATCGTTTATAGTCATCTCTTAAATCTTATTTATTTATTAAACTTTTCCGACAGAAAAGACAAATACAAAACTGGTTTGTATTCAAACTGCTCTCTGATATAAATCTGTTTATAAAATACATCTTCTCTCTGATTTAGAATTCAATGTGTGAGACAAGTTTTTATTTCAACTTCAAACATTGACCATAAACGTATTTCCATTTCCGAAAGTATAAAAAAAACTTTTAAAAAATTTCTGTACTGATATTCCAATGAATATTTGCGACGAGAAACAAGTCGATCGCTTCTTTCGTCACGAAGATATTATTGTTCGATCGTGGGCACAGTTTCGCATCCGTTATAAATGCATGCGCGCGCGATATCGATATTTCGCGCCGTGTAAATATTTGCTCACCAAACGATATGGTTTCCATCGAAAATACGAACTGCAGTCGGTCGCGCGAGCCCACGTTATTTCATGATTCTTAATCGGTGACGTGTCAACGCGCAGTTTGCGATACACGCATTCAAAACTCGCACGATCATCTCGCTTCGCACGACGCGGCTCCCCGATACTTGACAAGCGACAGCTTTTGATTTGCATTTGTGTGGATTTTTTTCTTTATTTTTTTTTTTTTTTTTAGACGACCATTTTACAACGGAACGACCCGCAAAGAAACGGTGCATTTTCACGACGCATTTATTTGCAGACTAACAAGCCGTATTGCCGGTGGTCGCTCTTTTATAATCGATCAATTTTGCAAGGAGAACCGCTTATCTCTTCGTCTTCCGATACAGCAATTTCCGAGAGGCAAAACTCTGCGGAGAGCTTCCGCTCTCTGTCTCTCTCTCTTTCGCTCTGTGCCTCGAGATACAAATTGAATTTTACTGCTATTTTATTTCTCGTGTGTTTACACAACGTACACAACACACGGGTGCGCGGGTCGTCGCAAAAAAAGAGCCGCGCAATTTCAACGCGAACTTACTTCTAATTCTCGGCTGATGGATGCGCGCGTTGTTTATTCAGTTTAGAGATGCGCACACATGGGGCGTGTGTGCCGTCACGATATGCCGTTTATGGCCGTGTCCCGGTGGCCATGGACCATTCGAAGGCACCGTAACGACTGTCCGGGATTAATTTATGACGGCGTTACACGATACCGCTGGACTATTAGCGCTGAACCCGGCGAAATGAGTCCTGCCGGGATTAATACCGGACTGTCGAGCGCGCCTTGTGGCAAATTTTGAGTCTATCAATCGAGTTAATTAATTAATTGCTTGTGCGCGCGCGAAAGAAACAGCAAATAACAAACTGTCAACGGGTGTCGTACAGTTCATTAAATAACCGACAACCAAATATTTATGGTACAGCCGGTTAAAAGGACAGGGGATTCGAGCAAGGACGATCGATCGCAAACACCGAAGGATTGTTTAATCGCAGTAATGAGAGTGTTTTAGAATTATCTAACGTATTGAAATACAATGGAGAGAAAGAGAGAGAGAGAGTGTGTGTGTGTGTGTGTGTGTGTTTTGACGCGGTTTGCGTGTCATTATTCCTCGTGTGACAAAGTAACATGTTGCTTTGTAAAATTTGCTGTATTTAGTTTAGTATGTACGCGTGATGTGCGAGGTATGTAAATTACATCTGTTTAGCATAATATGACATGCATCACGTTTCATATTTACGATAGAATTACCCTACCTGCGGCGAGAGATGTATGTAACGCGTTGCGTTTAATCAAGTGCAACCTTGCGATCGATAATAATCTTTACGTATAGGAAGAATGTACAATTTCAGACGCGCGTAATGGGAAATATTGTACGCGCGTGTGTGCAACATATTTTCCGCGGCTAAATACGTATTTGCAACTACTGAGAGAGAAAGAACGAATCGCTCGCGAGACTCGCCGTGTTTTGTCAAGATGGGGAATCCGCTCTTAAAACGTTTCAGTATCTCACGTAGAATACGTAAGCCGAGGACCGATTTGCATACTTTTCTTGCGACCCGGATCTCCAAACAATTTTGTATGTCCTTTTGCGAATCTCCAGCAGCGATTCGTGAGCGTGCTCGTCGTTTAAACTTTTACTACCGACGTTTGGATAATACATCGATACACAATGGCTTCCAGAAGAGAAGAAAAATCCCGTGCCTTCTCTCGCGCAAACCTGACTCGTACAATTTTAGCGATAGGGTTTTGGATTTTGATGCGATAAGTTTTAGGGACACATTGTGAAACTTTGTTAACGACAACTTGTTGTTTGCAATCTCTTTTGTGTACGCGATACTTCACGTAACTTTGATTTCATTAACTCTTTCTCTTTGCGAACGCGCTTAAAGCAGACCGTGTGAAATTAGTGCCAATGTGAAACGGTCTCTCTTTCCTATTTCTCAATCTTCGTCGCGAGCATTTATCTACATTACGTCGTGTCATTTGCAATATAACGTGTTTTTATTTTTATCGTGCTTTGTTGCAAGAGACGAGGTTTTTCTTTTTCTTTTTTTCTTTTTTACGGCGCCGCGCGGGAATCAATGTACTTTTTTCAAGTATTCGTTTCACAAGAAGTCTGCCCTGACGATCCTCGAGTATAAACTCGTGAACGGAGAAACGCGGAAAATAAAAGAGTCTTATTTCCTTTGCCGCTACCAGACGCGCAAGGGCGACTCTCGTTCTCTCTCTCTCTCTCTCGTTACGTGCACCCGGCAACATTATTGCCTCGCTAAAATTATGGGGGAGGAAGGGAAGGTGAAAAGGCCAGACGGGGGAGAGCGCGCTCTTAATCAAGCTGGCAAAGAAGAGTAACTCGTGAAGAAAGAAAGGTCAAGATATGCAAATTAAGAAAGCTCGTGGTAACAAAGGTATGCAACACATCCGCAGAGAATTCCCCTTCCTACCTCCCATATCAAATGCGTTCAACTAACTTGACGAGTGCGCGAACGCGGAGTTATTACGGTACGAAAATGTTTTACGATTCGTATTGTGTTATAAAAAAGGATTCGTGTGTGCGCGCGCTGTGTTCCTGTGTTTTTACGAAGAAAAATAATAAAATATAATAACAAAATGTTTGCAAAGGCAATAGCAATTCTTGCTTCTTTGTGTTTTATAGATGAATTAGAGATTTTTTTCACGCGATAAGGTTTTTCGTATTATTATAGATTTGTGATTGCATATATAAATTAACAACGCAATATGCATATCTGATTTTCGCCTGAACGTAAGCGGCGACGGCGATGAGAATTTTCGTAGAAATTTACGGCGTCTCACTTTATTATTCTGTACCGAAACGGATAATGTGTTCTAGTGAATTTTAATACACCAGATAAGTCGTGAAATGTGATAAGCCTGCGAGTTGACGTCTCGCAAATTTATAGATCATTACCCAGAAATATGGCAGTGCACTGGCGGACTCCTATCTCTTATCTTTCTGTTTTATTATCCTCTCAATTCTCTCCAATCAGCATCTCCAACTTGCTTGCACGAGAAATTTTACTTTGTATAATTATACCGACAGAAAGCGACGATACAGTTTTCTTTGCCGATGAAAAAAAGTTTCAAATTAATTTTTCAATTTATAAAAAAAATTATTTAGTTTTCTCTCTCTTTTTTCTTTCTGATTGTTGATGTCAGAATATATACGTACTAGAGAGACGGTTTCTTTCTCTCTTCTCTCTCTCTCGTTCTGTAATATCAATTGAATACAAATGCAGTTGCTTATACAAATACATCAGCAGTTTCATAAAGTTTTTGGAGTTGTTTCTCGTAACGCGGTTTATCGGCTTAATTTCTCGTTATTCTCCGTGAGTCGATTATCCAGTCATTCGTCGTTTCGCGTATTCTCTTTTCGAGGACAAAGTTGCCGAAGTGGAAACACAAATCGGGAAAGCGCGCGCCTTCGCACATATTCGCCACTCTCGCGTTCGAGCAATCAGACTTGCGTGGTGCGTCATTTCGAACGGCAAAAAGTAGCTTGAAAAATTAAAGTGCCTTACACTATCGACCGCGGTGTTATCAATTGATTACGCGGAACGATTGCTAAATTGCTTGTCGATTGTTTCGTAATTGACGGTCCGACAAATTGGCTCCACCGAATAAACGATCGGTGATATATTAATTCACGTGGCCTCGATACACGATCGATGTTTCGTAACAATCTTTGTAGCAGCAGTTGACAATCTTTTAATTGTTACATGTCCAACATTCATATTCAGTTAAGAATACGCTGTTTTCTTTTTACTTCGAAAAGCTGTGTGCTGCGCGCGCGTTTTTTCATTAATTTCCCCTGTTTTTCTCTTGAATAAAACAGAGTTCAGAGTTTGCCGTACACGCAAGTCACGAAGTTAATATTGTTGTGATTAAGTAGCGTAAATACAATTGTTTATTTTTTATTTGCGCAATTTAGATTTTAATTCTTACTTGGGAATAAAACTTATTTTCAGTTATGAAAGTGAGTTTAATTTTGTACATAAAAAATTTCTGGATTTTTCAACGTTGTAAGAGTTCGGAATACGATCTCTCCCCAGGGGCTACGATTGCCGGGAACTACGATTGGCAGCTCGTAGTACGGGTTTGGCGCACCCGGGATACCTGAGCCACTTTAGTTCTTTATGGATGTACCGTCAACGGTGACATAAAAACTCGTCGGCGGCACACGGTCAGACGTTTCGTCTGGTGCGTCATCCGTTGGCTTTTCATCTCGCGTTTTTGCTGCTATTTCATTAAAAAAGTACGTTTGAACGCGGTAGATACTACATACAGAAGTACGTATAATGCTAGTAGTAGTCCATTCACATGCTTTTCTCTTTTTCCCGACATCATTATCCTCGCTAAAAGTAGGAAAAAAAACTCTATTACATTCTCGGTGTTACACTTTATGGAGATACACGTGCGCTTTGTGCAAAAAAAAAAAAAATTAGCAGCGGATTTAATGTTTAGTAGACGCGCGCGCGTCACAGCATTTTATCTCCCTGATTGTCTCTTCTTCTATACGCGCAACATAAAGGTATTTTTTTCGCACAAGTAATATAAACATGAATTTTATTTACGATATCTCGTGATTCAAATTAATGATTATTCTCCGTCGGTCAGCTCGCAATGTCAACTTTTATCCCTTTGCCACGACACTTTCGTTAGCGCGCGTTGTGATATTTTATAGTTCGTTTAACTATATTAAAGTGATTACACAACCTTCGCAAGAAAGGAATTCGAGTATATCATTGATCGCGAATTAACAATTCTGATGCGAGAAAAGTTGCGAGACGACGACAGGTAGCGACGTTGCGAGAAAGGGGTGTGTTCCGGTAGATACTCCGACGGATTAAAGGAGAAAAAGAAATTATCCAAATGCCGTTTCGCCGACGGACGTGAACAAATGAGAGAACTGTGGATCTGAAAGTTCTCACTCGCGGTAAGAATTTTCTAAGTGTGACGCGCGTTGGGGACGGGATGCGAGAAAAAGGTAAGCCTCGCGACAGAAAGAGTGGGGGTTGTGAGATCGAACCCTTCGGGAGACGAGAAGACGAATGGAGGCGGGCGTTGTAAGAAATTGTGTAAAAAGCGCGACCTTCCTCCTCACTTCCTTCCCTTCGTTCTCTCGCTCCATGACGCGAGAACTCGGCAACCCTTCGATCGTTGTTGTCTGTTCGTGCGAGGTCGCGACGTCTACATCACGAAGACAGTCGGAATCGCGGAGCGAGAGATCGACGGGCTTTAAATGTCGACTGCGGGGTATCTGGAAAAAGGAAAATCTCTCTGCCTCGCAGAATAGGTGCGCTCGTTTCTCCTGCTCACGAGAAAGTCTCGCAGTAATCTGCATTGAGAGAGATACAACAAAAACATTTTCCCCCGGCTGCAATTTGTTTCCATTTTATATGTATATAAATATATCCTACCAGAAAAAGTGTGTAAATAATCACAATCGATTCTCCCGATATTGATTGTTGCCACTTTTGTCTCAACGCTGATTGGACGTCTCTTGGATGTGTTACTCGATTCATGTCATACGAATCACGAAACACGGTAGTGCATCGCGCCGTTCGAGCACGACTTTGTTGCGCATGTCCTTAAAACCGTAACTAAAATAAAGTCACGTGACTGTACTTTTAGTAACGTGTCTTTAAAACCGTGACTAAAGTAAAGTCACGTGACAGAGAGGAGAAAAAACAACATGTGACTAAAGTCATGACTTAACTTTAGTCACTTGTCTTTGAAAATCTGATTAAAATATCAAAGTACTCATCAACACATAGAGAAACGGAACAAAGCATGACCGTCTTACAAGCCATATAATATATATATGAGAGGTGTCAGGAATAACGCATGAAAATTAAATTTGAAAAATAGATTAAGTGTTAAAGGTCATTGACCTTTTCTTAAAGGTTAATAACCTTTAACGAAAGGTTAATGACTTTTAACGAAAAGTTAATGACCTTTTACGAGAGGTCAATGACCTTTTACGAGAGGTCAATGACCTTTCACGAGAGATCAATGACCTTTCCCTTTTAAAGTAAAGTCACATGACTTTAATCACGTGGTGTTTTTTCATTCCTCGTTCTCGTTATTTTTTGAGTTTGATTTTTATGCGTTATTTCTGACATCTCTCATATGTGTAGTATGTGGTGTGTAAGACGTATATATTAGCTGTCATCGCGGTGACAAGTTGTGTTCACTGACACAACACGTTAAAATAAAAACAATAGCGTGCGCGTAGCGCGACTGTGTTGTGCTAGTATATATAAAACAAGAAAAGAAACTAATGCGCAATAGAAGTTGATAATATATATATATAGTATGTGGATTTAATTAGTATCGCTTATTATATTTGCTTAATTATGATAGTTTACGCGTGATCAGAGAATATAATGCACTATTCGTATGTACAATGTAATGCAATTTCGGAATGTGTAAATCTTGTGCAATTGTACAATAGTTAATGTGTATTTATAATATAGTTTAATAGTTTAATTTATTAAACATTAATACATGAGAGAGCTACGTGTTAGAATTATCATAATTGTGACGTGCATTGCTCTGACTCTCGCGCGGATCCGAAATTCGATTGGCGTGCGCGTCGAGCTGAAATAAATTTTATTTTTTGTTTTTGTTTTTTTACAATTTCAGTTTCTCACAAAAGCATACAACGCGTATTACCTGAAAATAGCATATGGCGCAATTGATTTATTGCTCGACCTCAATTATTTCTATCGACGTGATATCTTCTCGCAATCTCTCGATATTCAATGCGTGTGCCATGATATTTTACACCAATTACATTTTTATAAAAAATGTATCATTCAAACGCACTTATATATATTTATTATTTTTACGTAGTTTTTATTTTTTTTATCAAACCAATTTCACATTTTTCGCGTGTTCTATCTCACATCGACTGGACTGTACGACATTACTCTTGGCATTAACGGAACCCGCTCCAATTTCTTCCGTCTTAAATTGGGGCACAGTTTAATCAAGGAATTGTTTCTTTCGCGTTTCCGTGTTTCTTAATACATTTCTTTCGTTGCAAAAAGACGCTGAAAATATCTTTTCCATCGATCGCCGTTTTTTTTTTTTTTTTTTTTTTCGATTGCCGTCGGTGGACATTACTTGTTACCCGAGGCGGAAAATTAAAAGTCACGCGGGACACATACACGCGCACTATTTGGACGCGCAACTAGTTATATTTTATTTGAATTTGTTCACCGAGCGACGCTACTGTTTTTATGTTACCGACTACTGCCAACTTTTACTTGGCAAAAAGAAAGGAAACAAAAAATATATATGCTTACATATTTTTATAAAGTATTAGCGCGCAGCAGAATCGAAAGTTTCGTAAGTTTTTAAATGCATCTTCTTCATCGTCGTTTCTTTTCTACCGTTCGATTTCGTAAATTTCACCGATCACGTGGCGATTGAGTGAATTGTTCCACGGCGCGATGTTTTTTGTTTTGTTCTCCTCGCGCTCTATTTTCGTTCGATCGTTTGAAACTAAACACGTCGCTCGTGTGTGCACATTTTTGGATTTGCGCGTTTTCAATGCTGGCCATTTATCAGTTTCCGCGCCGCGTGTCGCGTCTTGCTTCGCGCGCGTGAGTATTTCCGAATTCGCGGCGCAACAACAAACGCTACGACTGGGAAACGTTTGCACATTCGTCGGAATGTACCGCGTCGTTAGTCAGATCGCGCCGCCCGGCAATCCTGACTGTTTCTGCGGTGGCGTAAAGAATTAAAAGCGCTTTACAACGTGTCGCGGACCATTAACCCCATCCCGTTTAATTTAGTATTCTCGCGCTTGCTCGCCGCGCGAAGCGAATAAAAAACGGCGAACGATATCCCCGAAGAATCGCGATGAGTTTTATCGCGAGATTATTTTCGCGGTGGTATGCTAACAGTGCCAGCAAGCAAACAGCGCCCGAGTCACAGCAACAAGTGCACAATAAGGTAATCGACTGTAGTAAGGAGAAATTACGGTCCATTACACGCCCGCATCTCAAACGTTGCAAGAATTTTTAAGTTCGCTTCTCGGTGCGCGTCGCTTCTCGATTTAACCACGGGCGGTATAGCGCGTTATTCAGTACAATTGTAAGTCGCGAGCAATTCTCTTTGAAGGCTATTGTAAATGTGTGGGAAAGATATTTGCGATATATTATATGTTTATTATATACAATTAGTTTTTTTGTTGTATTCGTATAATTCGTTATTTTTGTAGTTATTGTGAAAACCGTTTTTGTTTTCTAGAATTAACACGATGTAGATCAAACGGCAAATTTTTATTTAAATTTTTGTTCTTTGTATCTAAAATTAGTTGACTCTTTCTCTCTCTCTTTCTCTTTTTCTTCTCGATTCATGGAACGAAAAATCTTGGCGCGTTTAAACTTTTACGGAACTTTTAGAATGCAGAAGTCACAAGTTGTTCAGATTCTCTCTCCCATCCGTTTCGTAATTATCCGTCTAATTTTTTACCGTTCCGTAGAGATCGAATTTTTGTCAGCGACTTAAATTATTCGCGAATGTACAAAGCTCGTGTAATCATTGTAGGAAGCAATCGTCACTGTTCGGAAGTCCATATCGAATTCCTTTGACGGCGTCGTTAACGGTCGCGTCGTTCCTGAAAGGACGCCGTACTACAATGGTTCGCGTAACGAAGTACTTTCTTTTCTAAACAACTCCTTTTCTATACGACGAATCGGGTGGCGCGAGGTCCTACGCGAACAGCTTTTATCGTCGCACTAACCTCACGAGATAAAGACGTCATTCTTGAAAAGGCGTAAAAAGAAACGTCCCCGTGAGCTTAATGAGATGGCTCGGGGCTCATCTTTCATCGCGGTTGGGTATAAAATCGTAGAAATAGCGCGTTGACTCGGCCCGAGTGTCCTTTTTCCGGTTCACAAAAGCTGGCCGGGCCTCTGTCAGAACTCTTCCATGTTTATCCACGACGTACCGAATACTTCAATCGTATACTTTTTCGTTTAGAAAACGAGTGCGCTTTGTTGAAGCGATAAAAAAAAAAAAAATTTTTTGGAAATAGAAATGTAACGAAAGAAGAAATATCAATAAGTAATAAACTTGAAAAAATCGCAATTTTTCTATTTAATATATTACATTCGCAGTTTTAACATAACATGTTTTTATTTCGGTCAAATCGCGTGAACCGAAATAAAAATTTTGTTTATGCGCTCGGTCGTATCTCTTTAAAGACACGAAGAATGAAGATGCTGCACTGTAATGCGGACGCTGCGCATCCACAACACGCTCCAATTGTTGTAGAAACCAGACATGCCACGGTTTGATTGATTCTTGCGGCCGAACTTCGCAACGGTAGATCAATTTTGCTTTTTCCACTACACGTGCTATCTAGACACGTCTGTTTGTTGCATCAATCAAAGAATCACTATTCACCGAGCGTTTGCGATGAATAACACATTTATTAAAAATAGTAGATAACATCTATGTTTGCGCATCAACTTGCGATCGCGTATTCAAATGTGGCGGGGATGCATTGTTCGCGAAATTTTCGAGTCATTTTTACATTCATGTTAAAGTTTAAAAACGTAAAGTTGGATTTAAACAATACTCAGCGTTTGATTAGAAAGTTACATTTGTTTTTTTTTTGTTTTTTTTTTTTATGTACATATCCGGTTCCATGTTTTAAGATGTACCGATTTCCAAGGATATGATATGAAACTCCCAGAACGATGATAAAAGCTCGCCTAGGATATTGGAATTCGCAACAAAAGACGTAACAATTCTCTTTTTCCTTCTTTCTCTTTTTCTTTTCCTCTCTCCCTCTCTCTCTCTCTCTCTCTCTCTCTTTCTCTCTCCCGGTTCTTGCAGTACACGCCTTGGTAGCACGCGCTACTGGCATGAAAATCTCTCTTGGATCTTGCGGCGGGATCAGAGTATACCCGGAGAGGCACTTTGGTCCGAGCAATTATGCGACGTCCAGAGGCGCTTCTATTTGGTGCCGCTGGAAATCTCAATATTATCCGCTTCGCGATTATTAATTTCGCCGTACAATGCCGAAACGATCTCACGAACGCTTGTGACCCGAAGTACAAGCTCTCTCGCATATCGTAGAAACCGGAACTCGGGCTTTCTGTCTGGGTCTTAATAGCGCCGTGGGGTAGTTTGCAACCGGTAACGTCGACCCTTAGCGCTATAAGATCTGCGTATCGGCTGGATACGATGAAATGCCACGACGATATGCCGGTGTTTCTCCTTGAGTCGTGACGTTTCAGATTAGATAAGCAAATCCTTAGCGGGAAACGCGAGATTTAACGGAAGAACTTCTAATTTCTCATCTGTCGGAATAAAGACTGATTGTATCGCTGTGTCAGAAAAGTGGAAAGTTGTATCCGGAAAAATTCAGAAGTCACTGAATACAATTTTGAATATCAGCCGGAGAATTATTTATATTTCTAGACCGGTCTCTCTCTCTCTCTTGTTGCATTTACACACACATTTATATAATTACAGCAGTGTGAAAACTAATAATCTAGTCAAGATACATCGCGTGTGTATAGATATTGACGCGGAGACGTGGTCGTTTTTAATCCCCACCGGAGAAGACCAAAGTTTCCGCACGTTTTCTCATTTCCGACATCGCCGTATTTCTGACCCGATCTCTTCTGTAAGATATTTATTTGCAACTCATGCGAGCGAGCGCGCGCCCTGAGAAGGCCATATCTCGGAGAAAATTACTTGTCTCCCGCAGACTAAACGCCGCCGTTGAAGCGGCAAACTTTAACCGCATTAAGAAATTCACTTAAAACTTTCAATAAGTTTCCCCCAATTGATACCCAACCTGAATGTCCGCGGAATCGATATAAAATGTCCGTCTTTTCCCCCGTGGTCTGCGATGAGGAGAGGGGAAATAAATACAGCCGCGATGGCCGTTATTGATCGGCAACATAAAGTTCACTGTAGATCATTATCTCGCCGGCGCATCCATTTCTCCATCGTAGATTATAGATTCCCCGGGTCCGTGTTCAATTTTCTCCAACGGCCGTCATAAATCTCTCGCTTGAAAATTGAAGGCTCCCTCCTTTCGCCTTCCGACCGGCCCGCGAAAGGGGTAGGTATTCGCAGATTCTCGCAGTCGGTTTTTTGCCGCTCGTCAGCGATTCCTGATCCTTTTTTTTTTTTTTTTTNTTTTNTTTCTGCTCGGTCCAACCGCTCGCCCGCGCGCCGCGCCGCCGCGGAGAGTTTCCCGTCCGAATAATTACTTTGCATGCCAAATCTCCATCGCGACTGCTACCCTCTCCTGTCTGGCGTGACGAATAGCACCCCGTAAATTAAAGCATCAACCACACGCCGCGTTTTCGCGCGCGCGAACCCTCGCGAAACGGAAATACCGATAGCCTCGGCTTCAGCTCCGCGACGAGAACGTGCGATTCACGGGCGGGCATTTTTCGGTTTTCTTCGTTGTGAAAAAAAAACAAAAAAAAAAAAAAAACATCAAGAAGTTGTTTCGCGGAATCTACACTCGCTGCCACCGGCAGAATTCAAGCACCCTTCTTTCTCCGTGTGGGGCCCGAAGAACCTTCGGGGTTCGAATAGCTTCGAAACTGTCGATTCAGGACGGCTTATCGAGGCAATTAAACTTTCTCCGCTGCTGCAATACGACGGGAAAAGCTTCGCGTGAATACGTATATACACACAGACACATATGCGCGCGCGCTCACACACAAGCACACACACTTGTGTACTCGTATGCGAGCCATTTATTCTTGTACGACGTGTTGTAAGTGACTTTCTCTTGACCAATATTCGCTAATTCGAAAGCTCAAGCGATTGAATAAAATTCATTGGAACTAATGAAGTAAAAAACTACAGAGAGTACTTTTTTGTAATTAATTTTTTAATTACTACCAGCTGTGGATTAGGAGATTTTACTTAGCATCTCGAAAATAATTTCTGGATTAAAATGTAATTAGATTAAAACGCGTACGTGTAATTTACACCCTGGTAATACACACACGTTCGTGCTTGATTCTCGTATTAGTCGAGTTGTATCGCAATTGTGTAATTTAATTGGAACGTCTTTCGCGTGACCTTTTCACCGTTTCGTGACGTGCGTTCTTAGCGCGGTAGACACGTAATAATGAACGAGCGTCGCGGCGACGGTGGATAATGCCATAAGGTCGGAGACGTATTTTCCTTGTCGACTGCCTCGAACGATTGGTGGTCGTGTTGATTACGAATCGATAATCGCGCGCGCGTGTTGAATCAATTATAAGGCCGCGCGCGGCCGATCATTGGACGAAGCGGCGGCCGCGGGTTCATACAAAGCTGCACATGTCACACGTGCATCACGCGCACGTCCCGGCAGCGCCGACTCCGAGCGGTTACGTCCTCTCGACCGTCATCCTCCACTCGACCGGAGGTCAAGTCGTGTTTGACAGCGACACGTTTCGAGGGTCATTACACGCCGGACGTGCGTGTTAAGCGCGCGCCCGCTCGGGGCGCACTATCAAAATTCTGACGTACGATCGGAATATCTAAATTCGTTAATCGCGTGCAGCGGCGACTGTACGCCCGCTGTGATCGCACAGATTCACGTTTGCCATAAACTAACGCACACATTCAGACGAAAGTACTGTATTAGTGGTTGTATTAATTTTCTTTGATATCTAGCTCGTCTCACATATGGTTTTTTTAATTTGTTTTTAAAGATATAAATCCTAAAACATTAAGTTACTTTTGATGAAAACAACAATATTGAAAAATAAGGTCGTGCGGAACCGAAAGTCGGTTGCTGATACGCCAAACACTTTGGTTGCATAAAATTCTTTTATTAAAGTAAATTTGCGTTTCTTTTTAACGAGAAGAAATATTTTCTCTCCAAATTTTACACGCGCGCAAAAGTACACCAACAAGTCGAGTATTATCCGCAGCTCCTTTTATGTCGGCGCGCGAGCCATTTGTCCCGAATGAGGATAATTGTAGTTCGATCGCGAGATGCAAGCGACGCAAAACTCAATTTAGCTCAGGCAGACACAAAGGCGCGACAGAGAGTGGATTTATAACCGTGCGCGCGAAAGCTCCGAAAGCTCGTGCGCGCGGCCTGTACAAATTAACATTTATAATAAGCCAGCGTAAATTCGTTTCGATAAACGCGACAAGATAATCGAGAGAGCGTGCGTTCAATCGGTATACATTTCGTATATAGCGCGTCGAGTGATAGTGGGTCACAGCACGTTTAAGTACATTTGTTTGTTCGACGAACGAGCTGCTGCGCTTTGTGATACGATGCGGCGGTGGCGTTCTACGCGCTTCTCTCGTTTGGAAAATTGCCTATGCAGTCGATAAATTTAATGCGCGGTAATCGCGACAACGACTGCACACCGTTTGTGATTTATGGAAAAATTACGCGTAGTTAACGTGCGACGGGAGAGGGAGATATTTAAAGTGTAATAAAACGTTGCGCGAAGTGTGTTACAGCGACATTTTTATAAAAATATTCTCTACAAGAGAGAGCGTTGATATATTTTTCTCGTAAAACATTTTTTTCACGTTTGTTTGCGGTATTATTTCACTTTAAAATTTTTTAATACACACGCGGAGAACAAGAGAGAGAGAGAGAGAGAGAGAGTGCGAGTATGTGTCTAAAATTGGGAGCGGTGTGTGTGCGCATCGCGTAGGTATTACAAATGATATGGAAATAGGACGGCTGCCACAATCGCCCCGTAACGATACGGCTCGAAAACGTGTACGCGATACATAATCTACGTGCTTTATATTTCGGAGTCGTAGAATGCATCCGCGACACACCGGAATGAGAGTTATGTCTAAGTCGATACGCAGAAAGAGGACTCGGGAATACAATCTAAATCATCTTGGTGACGTATTGTGTAACGAAAATTCTCGAGTGTGTTCACTTTTGTTTTCAAACCAACAACAAGCAAGCAGCGCAGTGAAAATATTTAAATAGCAATTCTATAGAATAATTTAACGACCATTTTTCCGCCCGGCATCATCTCGTGAAATTGACGTTTTCTATGCGGAATTGTTAGCGAAGGCAATTAGCGTGTCTCCTCACGGAGAACACGACATATCGACCGAGTCGCAATTATCCGAGCGACTCCCGAGTTCATTTTGCGACTAAGGACGAAGAACGCTGCGGCGCGCCGATAACAATGGATTTGACTCCGACGACTTCCGTGCGACTACGTTCAAAAAAAATGTGATAAGTCGCGAGGGAGAGAATTATGCGGGAGCACGACGAGACGAGGAGAAAATTATCGAGAGTGCGTTCCGAAGAAAGAAAAACGGGGGGCTGAAAACACGTTACACACAAAAATGGAGTGGCCGATCCGTCAATTTGAAATCGCGCGAACCGACAAAAGACGAATTCGCTTTGACCACGACTGAATATATGACTCTTCTCGCTTCTTTTTATCTTATCGCTCAGCTCGCGGCATCGCCGTCGGGATGGAAGGGAAAAGGGCATCGTCGCCTCATGTATTTTCCTATCTCGTCTTCATCTTTCTTTTATCAAGTCTCGCCGCCGCCGCCGCCGCCGCTGCTGCTGCTGCTGCTGCCTTTTCCCTGATCTCTTCTTCCGAATGACATCAACTTAAAAGTCAAAAATTGTGCACAGTCAGTGCAAATAAACGTAACCTCCAACAAATTCCGCTCTACCACGGTAACAATTTGCGACGCGAAATGCGCACGAACATTTGCATAACGTTTTCAAGCTCGCCGAGCCTATTGGTTTTTCGAATCGTTTTTCCGGAGCTAGTCCCGTTCTAAAAATACAGCTGAAATCACAGATCTTAAGGTTGTCGTAATTAGCGTTCCGCGAAAATATTTATGGAAGAATTCTATTCTGTTCGAGCTTATTACTCGCGGGTCACAGATAATTATATTCTTTTCTCGTCAATTAGTATTAAAAAGATATCGGTGTGAATTAATTGCGCACTTTGCGAGCTCGCTAATTACGCATTGTTAAAAACGCGAGATTCAATCAGTCAAACGCGCGCTCTTTCATTCGCGCGATTCGATCAGTAGTTTATGCGTATGCAAATATGTTTCATTGATTTTATCGCTTTTTTTTTTCTCGTCGCGCGCAGCGACGGACTCCGAGCGGGGAGAGGGGAGAGAGTGTATTTCTATCGCGTTTTTCTTTCTTACGCGTTTGTTTCTTTTGATATAAAGTTTCCTCGATTTGTTCAGGCCGGATTCAAATGCCCAAAGTTCATGAATATTGAAGTTACTCGTTACTTCACACATTCAGCGCGAATCCACGGGGATCTTTAAATATGCATCGAAAGGATTTTCTTCCTCATCACGGAGCCCGCGTGTAATATTCATGTCGAAGGAAAATCTCGAACATGATATTATTACCGAAACACCAGACAGAGAAAGATCTTTCCGACAATATTTCTACTTCTCGGCAATTATTATTTCCCCTTCTTCCCCCCTCCTTTCCTCGATTCATATTTTAAGCCGCGAAATGTACGGGCGGAGCACCTTTTACATACGCGAAACTGCTGTAACTTCGCGTATCATCCGCGTGCAGATACGTACGTACGTATATAAAACCTCGCGAGAGACTCCTATCTAAAGTCCGGAGCGCGTTACATCTCGTATCGCTTGCGCGCGCGCGTGCTGAATTCGCGCCACGAACACCACATAAACCAACCGTCTACTCGTCTTTTTCACATTGCCAGACACTCTCACCCAGAATTATCGCCCTGTCGTCATCTATCCTATCTGCCGCAAATTGATCGCGCTCAAAAACTGGTAAAAATACAGACCGCGTGTCATACGGGGGGAGGGGGGGGAGGGAGCAAAGCCACTGTGACACGCAGTCATTTCCTCGCGGTCGTTTCCCTTGTACAAGGAAGGTTAAGAATGAGAATTCAAGAGTCTCTTTCTCGGCGAAAACGCCGCGGGAAATTAGAACTCACTCGCGCGGTTACACTGAGAAATTTTACTGGATGTCATAAAACACAGAAATTTCGTGCCGACCTTATAAAGGTCTTTCGCTAGGTTCGCGACCGACGCGAGGATGAATAATAATTTGTGATTTCGTAACGCTCGCGGAACCGGGGAAAACTGCAAGTGGCAGTGACGAGTTTGAAATCCCTGGCACGAATGAGAATTTTTAATATGACGTGGGTTCGAAGAGCGCGGGACGCGTGGCTTTTGAATAATGCGGTTGTAATTTTCCCCGGGATCATGTCTTTGACAAGTACATGTCGAGAAAATAACTCATGCATTTGTAATTCTCGTTATATAATTTACGATTTGCTAAAGAAGTGCGCGATTCACAAAAAGAATTGTAAAATGTTTGCGTGTGTGAGATATGTGTGCAGCGCCATTGTTTTTATTCGAAGCAAATCGCGACGTTGTTAGATATAATTCAGAAGAAATTTTCTTCTTGCGTGTATCGCGCGCGATTATTGCGATTTGCGTTTGTAAGTATTTGTAAATAATCCACAACGCTCAGAAAGCATTCAACAAATCGTTGTTGAAGTATATCAGGAGTTCCCACACTTAAATGATAATCTATATTAAATACCTATTTGCGGACTAACGTATTAATCGATAAAAACAACCGCCATTATCGGCGCAAACGACCGTTCTATTTTTCCTCGAACCATCTTAACCGCGCGCCGGCCGTCGACATCTCCCCTTAATCCCAATACACCCGTCGTCTCTCCGTTGGAACGAAATCCGGACGCGTTGAAGCATACTTCGTTTATCGCCCGGGGGAACGAGATCTTCGCTTCCTCGTCCTCCGGTTTTCTCGCTCGTAACGGCGGCCGTAGCGAACGTTAATCTCCCCGCTAATGTCCGCAGCTCGTACGAGCAGTGCCCGCGGAAGGATCTTAATCGCAATTGTTAACTGGAGCGGTGCCGAATTTTCGCGTAGCCAACCAGCAACCGGCAATGAAGACGACGAAGACGAAGACGACGACGACGACGAAAGAAGACGGTGGATATTCTCAGAGTATAGCCCGGGCTTTTCTTCCCGTCCCGCAAAAACCACCACAACCGACTACTTCTGGTCGAAAGTTTCCGGATAGGATAGCGTTCCTCGCTGTCCCTCGCTTCTCGCATTATCCCCGCCTGCTCTTCGTCGCTACATACCTTCCTCTTCATCGTACTGGCTTCGTCGGCCGCGGCGCACATCAACGAGATAGACGACGGGACGAAGTTTGCAGTAGCGACGTGGTGAACGAAGAGGAGAGGTACGAGCTATGCCAACGGGACTCACCCTTCCGAAAACTGCGCGCAAGCTAAAACCCAGAGGCTTGGAAGTAATAGTAACGACTTTGCCAGACAGAGAGAGAGAGAGAGAAGAGAGTGAGAGAGGAAAGTCCGGCAGAGCCGTCTCGTTTAACCTTTATATCCGTGACTTATATCGTTCCTATTTTCTATCCAGAATCCAGCGTAAATTTCGTCCCAGGGGTAACTTTATTCCCTCTCTTTCTTCTCTCTCTCTCTCTTTCTCGTCGTAGCTTTTATTGTCTCGCGCATAACTCGGTCAGGGCGCGCGGTGTCTTGAACCGCTGCTCGGTCGGAGATATTTGTGACCAACGCGACGGACGTTTGCATAAAAGTTGAATGCTCGACGCGGGAACCGACCTCTTCCAACCGGGATGGTAACGGATAACGATGGCGGTCATTGCGTGTCCACTTTAATGCACCTTTGTCATGAAATGTGTTATACACACAAACGACCGACGGAAAATTTAACGCGTTACATGTTCGCGCGTGTGACACAGATCGCGTTTTGTACAGGTAGATTGCGCGCGTAAAATTGTAAACTTTATCGGAAAAAAATTCTGTTCCTGAATTATCAAAAGGATCTTCTTCGCGTCTGTTTAATTTTAGCAATTTTGTTGTTTATTTTGGCGAACATCGATATTTCCACGCATCTGTTGTTTCTATGTTCAAACTTTGTGTTTTGTTTCTCTCATTCCGAATTAGTCGGGGAGGAATCCTCGGAGTTTCGAGATAAATTCATTCATATATATCCGCGAAGCAATCTACGAAGTGAGACAACCCGGTCGGGACGACCGACGACAATTCGTCGTCATATTGCTGGATTGGCATGAAATCCTCGACGATTCGTCACGGTCAGACACGACGACGTATCGTTCTCTTCGTTTTCATTGTACAACCATCGATTCATCTCTACCCTGTACATAGAGGTATAGTAGTTGTAAAAAAAAAAATCTAGCAGCGCGGAAGAATCGAGACGCGGAAGTACGAGACCATTGTGCCACTGGGTTCGTGAGTTCTTCAACCATGCATTGCCAATGTTTCTCTATTCTGGCGCGTGTACAAAGAGGCGGATGTATCGTCGAAAGATAGAAAAATTCAACAACAAAAAAAAAGCAACAAAAACAGAAAGGCACTATTCCGAACGCGCTTTTTTACCGTTTGAATCGCGAATTGAATTCAGATCTGATAACTATGGTTGTGAAAAGTCGTAGCTTGTTACCCGAATCGCCTCAGCGACAGGCCTCTTCGATTCGGGCGAGACAAGAGAGAAAGAGAGAGAGAGAGAGTGTGTGTGTGTGTAAAGATCCTATCGCGAGAAAATAGATTTTCCGAAGAGGAGTATGGAAGAAATGAAAGGGAGTCATTTCGAGAAGTCGCTGACAAGCCCGGTAGAGAAAGCTCTCGTCGGCTAAGTGCACTTTACAAAATTCAAGTGTACCATCCAACCCTCTCCGGCGGAGAGGGTTGATGGTGACATCGTCGCGGTTTGCCAACGCAGGTCGGGCGCTACGCAGTTGATAAATATTTTTACACCGGCTGACCCCCCGTCGGAAGGATCTCTGCGGTCGGCGAAGTCGAAGTGAAGTGCCCCGACGGATGACAAGACGGCGACGAGAGTGGCTTGGCGCGCGGGACGGAGGTCGTAGAATTTTCTCGGCGCGGACACACGTTTTCCAATGGAGATCCCAGCTGTGTGATAAACTTCATTTCGCTCGCTCGACCGATCGGCTGGTATCTTACTTTTTTCTCACCTTGCGAGAGATAGCGCAGACATCCAATCTCGTAACAGCGCGCCCAACGAAAAGAGAAAACGATTATCGCGCGGGTGGCCATGTGAAAATTGAACCGTCGCTGATGATCCAAGTGGACTTCACGGGAAGGTTGTTTCGAAGATTGCGCGACATAGATAATAGATGATTTCAATAGTTGAATAAAAAAAAAAAAAAAACTACAAAAAGCCTCGAAGAAGAAGTTACGCGCTAATAAGATTTTAACGAGGAATTTTTTTTTTTTTTTTTTTTTTTTTTTTTTTTTTTTTTTTAGAAACTTTTTNTTTTTAATTAGAGATCCAAAAAGAGAAAGAGATTGAAGAAAACAATTTAAATCATCTGCTGTTTTTCGACACCGTAAAAGTGTATATTTTGGAATACTTTTCGCAAACGCCATTCGTCACCTCCGATTTCACGTACAAACAATCCGGGCGTAATTGGCGATACAAACTCGGGGAATTATTTTCGACCCAATTCCCGCGTATATAGCGCGCGATGGTTAAGCGATATTTCCCGATATTATTCCGACAGATCGCCGTGTACGGGTGCCATCTGCACGCGCGCGCACATCGAAATATGATGCGGATCCGTAAAAACCGGGGCGCTGCACTTTCGAATTACATGGCATGCATACACGGTCTGGGATACAACGTGCCGGGGCGATATCTTCCGGCGAGCGATCGCGCGCATGAAGGGGGGCGGGTTGCCGCTTCACCGCTTGCCATCACACACAGACGCGTGTGAGATAAGAACGCGGAAATCCGACGAGACGTGAAAATAGCGCGCGGCGAAGTATCGTAAATTCGCAAAGGTATTTTCGGGACGCGCGCACCTGATCCGTCTATACGCTCTTTTCGTAACGCTCGACGACACCTTTTGCCCGCGCGAAACTTAAACTGCCGGCGTTTCCGTTGCGACGACGCCGCCGCTTCCTTCGCCTGCACACGACTTCCTCGTAAAGTAGCACGGCGCTTCCGCAAGTGCTCGCGGCGACTCCTCCTCCACCTCGTCGTCATTTTCTCGCGCATCGTCGGGACGATCCGCCAAATCGAACCTCGTAAACGCGGTAAGCGTGTCTGTGAGCGCGCGATAGCTTTGTCCGCAATTTTTCTCCTATCAGAACCCTCGTCGATTGATGAGCGCCCGTGACCTACCGCAGTAATTTTTTTCTTTTTTTTTTCGCAGAGAAGATTGAACGTCGATGTTTCTCGGCTCATTGATTCCGTACTGACTGTGTTTCATGATCCGGACGTCGAATCTCTTTTTTTCTATTTGCGCAGAAAATTCCCGAGAATTGTTTTTTCACATGTGGAATATTGGGAGGAATTCGAGATATTGAATTCTACGTTTTTTTTTTGTTTTTTTTTTTTTTTGTTTTGTTGAAGCCGAAAGAAATGGAAGAAATTCGCGTTAATTCTTTATTCGATTTCAGAAAAGTGCACGTTTTTTGAATAAATGCAGCGAGCCTTGCATATTCAAGCGTCTTTGAAATTTTCTTTGAAACAGACACCGAAAAATCATGCTCGTCGACTGCAACAAGACGATATCACGCCAACTCGAGCAGTCCGCAAGACGTGCTCCGTGACGGTGACTGCTTCGTTTACGGACCGTCGTATGGCTGTTAAAAAATTGAAATACAGCTTCAGAGGGGTTTAAGAACGATGCCGCGCTATTCCCAGTTTGCGCGACCTACACTATCATCTATTCCGAAAGAAGAAACGTGAGATTCTCGGGACCATTGTTTCCGGGATTCTATCCGCAGCGCCTCATTATTTTTCTTTTCCGTGACGACGAGCACTCTTGGGTAGAAAATGACGAAAGATCTCGAGAGATCGCGAAGATCACACAGAACGTCACGATAAATGCGTGATGTTCGAGCGATCGGCTATTCTCGATGGTGCACTCGATAAAGAAAAACTACATAAATTGTCGATTGACAATATGAGAATTTTTCCCGGTAAAGATCATGTCGGCTTATGAAGACATTTTTCACGAAACGAACGTGTGCATGTGAAAAACTAGATGAGGGAAAGTATCGAATATAGAGAGGCGAAAATACAATAAGTAAATCAATTGTACGCGAATAGAAAAAAGGACAGATGTCATCTTGAACACTTAGACGGACCGTGTGTGTGAGAGTATATTTAAAAAATTTTCTGTTAAACAGTCAACTTCAATTTTTATGCGTCAAAGTGAGTGATTTTATTATTCCGCTGTCGCTCGCCGTATTTCTTTAAACTCTCATTTTTTACAAGTCAATAGCCATCGTCGCCCCCGATGTTGAAGCGGCCATTCGTCTTGTCTCGCATCCGCGGTATCTGCGACTGAGAGAGAGAAGTGGCAATATTTTCGCGTGCCGTATATAAAAGTCGGATGATAAAACGCAGCGAAGTATAAATAGAACAGATCAAGACTATACACACGTCGCCGCGCATTACAAACGCTTTGGAGGAACACGATCGCAAACGTGTGTGAAAGCGTGAGATTTTTGCACGTAAGCACGTGTATGAGATAAATCAAAGTTAAAACGAAAGAAAATGAGATTAAGACAAGAAACGAGAGAATGTTACGAAAAAAAAGTTCGAGGGAAAGGGTAACGTTGCCGAGGCGAAAAGCCGGACGAAGGTCGCGCAAAAATGACTCCCCCTCTCTCTCCTCCGCCTCTTCTCTCACTTATTTACGGTAGTAAAGCGAGCGACTCCCATAATTTTCACGGTAATTATTATTAAGTGCCCTACCTCTTGCCCTTTTAAGTGATTGTAATTCATACGCGACCTCGCATTTAGCGCGAAATAAAGCCGAATTAGGTTGAAATGCATATTAATCGCCACGTGTACAGCAAAGTGGAGAACGCTAAATCTCATTTACGATTTACACAGCGACTTCTCTCGTCGGATGGCTTCACTCGGGATAGTGATTTATCATCACCGGCGTCGCACTTCAGCACCCGGGGGTTCTTTCTATTACATCACCGACACTTTTTCGAAAAACGCACACCTGAAAATGACGATAATAATGAAAAAGTGAGTTTTGTTCGCGCCGATTGCATTCTGTCGAATCACCCGCTCTTCAGAAAATCCCCAATCGGATTCAGCGCGTTCGACTATCGTAAATCCGCTTGTGTCATGTCGGGCAGAAACGTGCCGAGCGCGCGCATAGTCGGCGGCGCAGCTGTGTCTCTTTCTCACTCTCTCTCTCTCTCTCTTCAAACGAAGGGTGATACCATAAAATCTTGACACGTACTCTCATAATTATTTCCTCGTTAGGTCGCGCCGCGAGGGGGCTGCTCATCCCCGCGGGTGGCGTAAGTCAGTTAACGTCGGCGCCAGCTAACTGGCGAGAGCATCGTAACCCTCCTCGTACGTAGCCACGTACCTGCGCCAACGCCCCTCAGTGGACCACCCGCGCTCACTCGGCCCTTCTGCCAACAACCTCCCCTCTTCCTCACATCATCCCGTCTTCTTACTTTCGCTCGTTTAACTCTCTCTGTGAAAGCACGACGGAGTGGAGCACGCCTCGGGCTTGAAGCTCCTCTGGCATTCCCTCCCTCCCCTCCTGTTCGGCCGAGTGCAACGCTTTATGAAGCATTTGCAGACGTGCTCGGCGTGCAAGCAACCGGGACTAACCACTAATTGTAGACGCCAAAAGAGTTATTACGAAGAAACCGGCGAGAGTCAACTTCTCGACTTTACGCGGTATTCAGAGCGAGCGTATAGCTGCGGGGACGCCATCCTTTGCCCTTCTTCTCGTTGCGATTTTCCTGTCTGATAGGTTTTCGTAAAGTAGAGACCGACTGACTTTGTGCGCTGAGTCTCCGCATTAAATGGAAAATGGGAAAATCTTTTTAGATGTACATTGAATCAATTAAATACTAATTGAGAGTAATTCGCCTTTGATATTTCCTGTAGAATGTCTTTCGCGAAATTAAATCCATAAACGAGAAGCGAGATCATTTAATATATCTTCACAATAAATAAATTACATGAATACAATTGCGAGTAATAAAAAGATTAATATAACTCGCACTTGCAATATTTTATTTTGCGATATATTTTGATTTGTATTTGTTGGATGTGTGCAATACGATTATTTATTGTTTTTTTTTTTTTTTTTTTTTTATTTATCAAATCTGTGAAAGTTTTATGTTCACGCCTCTTTTACAAACTAATAGTGAGGACCACTAATTTTGCTTTTCTACAAATAGAACAAAAAGTTCTAGTTGCGGGATGCGCGTGTGCACCGTCGCGAAACTTTTATCATAAATCTCTTCACACCAGACAGAAAAAAAAAACAAAAAAACAAAAAACTACAAATAATCGTCGGCGCGCTGTGTGTTTCAGCGAATCTACCAACGTTTTCCTTTTATTACTTCTCTCGCAAACAAATTTATATTGACTATTAATGTAACAGGGATAATGAGAGTTTTGCGCAAATAGTTTGCGCATTGGCAAACAATAAGGGAATTTTAATTACTTACTTACTCGTGGTATCGTATAAATATCCCTCGATTAATTCCCTTAATTGTTTAACTAGACTTTCGAAAATGTACAGTCAGTGTTTCACCTTATCGTTACGGCGCGGCGCACGTAACAATAGAAAGCCTCTATTACACGCGTAATCAGGATCCCGGAATACGTGTACAAGCAGCGCGAGTTACGCCAGTAAAAAGCCAGTAAAACGCGAAATGCGCCGTGAATGCTTCGATTAACTTATCAAACTGAGCTCAGTAACAACGCGCTCGTAAAAAGCCACGGTTGCTACTCGAATTGCTCCTTCCCTTCGTTTTACAACCCTTCGTCATCATTCACTCACGGAATCTCCTACTGGTTTCCGCGGCCGTTCTCCTGTCCGCGCCGCTCCGTCGGGATAACGGCGTTGATTTCACGCCGCTATATACATATAACGAACGAGGCACGAACGATCGGGCCTCGCGAAACGGAAGCGCGTAATCGCGACAGAACAGAGAAGCCACCGGAACCGCGTCGGCCGTGCACGCGCGCGCGCGCGCGCGTGGAGGGATCGAAACTCGCGTTTACAAAGCGGTCGTTTGTCCCAAGCGAGCACGCATGAGCGAAGGTCGAGTCCAGATATATATGTGTACAAACGAATGTGACGCGAAGCTTCGTGCAGTTCGCACGCTATCCCGGCAATCGAACCGAAGCCGATCCGAAACGACGCGCATCCGCAACTTCGTAACACGCAAACGGAATCGCAAAATCGCCCGGGGAGACGCGCGATCACCCGCTCGTAACAATACACCATGGGATATACAATGCAGAGAATGGAAGGTTTCAATTAACGCACGTCGATGAGTCTTTCGATGTATGCATTACCGATCCGCGATAGAGTTTGACTCTATTTTTGTTTTTTCTACATGAAACGACGCTGAATTACAATGAATTGTTTGTTGTTAATGTTCTTGTAAAAAAATGTTATCGAGACAGTCCCTGCGAACTTCGAAGTCGTTAGCGTCGGCGATGCGAACACGCGTAATCACGTGATACGCATGAATAGATTCACAATGGGACGTCATATGATTCGGTTTAATCTCGACCGAATTCGACCGCCGCCGAACACATTATTTGCGAACGCGTATCGCGCGATGCTGTCGCGAACGAAGGGAGAGATCGCGCGACAAGAGGCTAAAAGGGAGATGGCTTTGCGCATTATGCATCATTGCCTTCAGATATTGTGCTTGATTCACCGCAAGTAATCATGTGATTTTCATCTTCCGATGAGAACCTGTCTGAGCGCGCCGGTTTGCGCATATATACACGCTTTTGACAATAAATCGTACACACACACACACACACACACATTGACGCGACGCGCAAGCAAGCCTCCGCGCGCGACTCCAGCGTACGTATATGTTATTATTTATAGAAACGCGAGTGTTAAAAATATTTTGCATAAATGTCGCGAGATATTTGTATCGCTTTTAATTTATCACTTTGAAGAGCGCGTTTCTCCGCGTCGCGCGCAGAAAAAAAAAACAAACAAAATACAAAATTCCACGGTAATAAATTCGAGCAAATGTAAAATATATAAAAAAATCATTGCTCGATGTTTTTCCCACAACCAGTCTCGACGCGAACTAGTTCAGGCTTCCGCCGGTCGAAAGTATATTTCCTGACGGAATTGTGGTGTTTTTTTCTCCGTTTATAAACTCTCCTCCGACTCTCTTTTTCTCTCTCTCTCTCTCTCTCTCTCTCTTGGAATATCTCTACCTTCTGGAAACGCCACTTAGCCGATATTCATCCACCCTCGCAAACACGACCGCATCCGTGGCGCGCGTCCCGCTCGCAATTCGCGGGAAACTCGGATGCGCGCTCCCGCACACGGTCGGAAACTTGACTTCGCAACGAGGGGGTGTAGATAGGACGAGGGGAACGGAGGAGCGAAAAGCGACGTAGTCGTAGGCGCTTCCCGGGAAATTTCGAACAGCGGTTGCAGTCCGCGCCACGATAAGCCGCCCTTCGGGCGAGACGTCGGCCCGTTTAAGTAAAGGAACTTAGCAGACGAGGAGTCGGTGCGCGCTATATCTACCACACGATCCGACGTAATATTACGCCGGTGCTTTCGGCTGCTTATTATTCGACATTACACTATGAGTGTGTGTGTACATATATATGTGTATATATATATATATGAAAGCGAAGAAGGCGTGGAAGCCGAGTTGGAGGATAAGAGGCTGCAGCGCGCCGCGTGGTTGTTTCACTCCTCGCTCTGTGTGGGATGAAGTCTGAAACTACATATCTGGAAGCGTAAGACGGAAGGATTAAGCCGTGATCCCCTTTAAAAAAAATGTACAAAACTCCGAAACAAGCGTGTTGTGCTACTAAAAAAAAAGGAGAATTCTTGTTCTTTTTGTTTTTTTTTTGTAGTCTCTACTCTCTTATATCCAGCTGCAAAGTCGACGCAAAAGATGGGCGCGTAAAAATGCAAAAGTATGTACCAAAAATGGAGAAGATCTCTCTGAATATAACACACAGTCCTTGAAACTTTTACTCTCGCTCCTCCCGGTTATTGGACTCCATATACGGAGCAACTTTGTTGCAGGAACACAATGCGAGCGAGAGGCTTTCGAAGTGCCACCCGGTACCTCTTAAGAAATACCACTCCAGGGTGATCCGGTCGAGCAATGAGAAGTATCTTACACGACGTGATAAAGGATATGTGAGACGGCAAAGCGTCGAAGTCAACGACAGGAGGAATGTAAAGAGGACGACTTGCTTGAAGCGAACAGTTTCGCGCATCATTCGCCTCGCGTGTGTTACGACGTAACGCGCAAGTATTCGATAGAATGACGACGGGTGCATTAGCAACAAATTCTTCACGGAGCTTTTGACCCGCCCGAGATACAGTACCGCGTCGTCGTAATGCCGCGCGAAACGACCGAAGGATCATTCTGGGCGCGGTCCTGATGCGCAACCCCCGCCTCCGTTACACGCGGCAATAACCCACGTTTATTATCTCATCTACTAAGTTTCTTCCATTTCGTTTTGTATCCCGCAACGTACCGCCGCCCGAGCTGATTCCTTGACGAATAAAAAAAAAAACGCCTTTCACGCGAATGCATTAAAATGTAACGATGCCGTTACTTCGGAAGCGAGGCGTCGTTACCCCGCCTCGTACTTTCGAGCTTTATACGCAATTGTATTCATCATTGGACGGGAAAACGAACTTCTGGCGCTAACGGCGCGCAATATAAGTGAATTATGTCCCGGGGATCGGCATAATCTCTTTAAAAATGCAATTTCAGTTTCATCAAAGGCGATATGAAAAATAAGGCTGAAATAAGTATCATTAGCGTTTCCTGCCTTTATTACACAATTAGCGGATATTTATTAATTTAGATTGAGGTTAAACGAAATATTAGCATATGTGTCACGAAATTTTTTTAAGCGTACGAATGCGATTTTATATTACACTAACACAACACAGGCGCGAGCTACGCGCACGCTATTGTTATTTTTATTTTAACGTGTTGGGTCAGTGAACAGAATCTGTCACCGCGATGACAGCTAGTATATACGTCTTACAAACCATATAATACACATATGAAAGTAAAAAATAACGCATGAAAATGAAACTCGAAAAATAGAAAGAGAAGAGAGTAGAAAAACAATACGTGACTAAAGTAAAGTGACGTGACAAAGAAAAGAGTAAAAAAGAGAATATTATATATATTATATATAATATTCTATATATATAATATGTACATAATATTATATACGAGTATATATATATACCGTAGTCACGCAACTAGGTCAATGATCTTAGCGTAGTTACGTGATCAAGGTCAGTGACCCCGCTGCAGTCACGCGACCGAGGTCATTGACCTCCCCCACCAAGGCCGCGCGGTCAGTGACCGCCCCCCTCCCCCAAGGCTGCGCGGCCGAGGTCAGTGACCGCGCCCCCCCAAAGTTGCGCGGCCGAGGTCAGTAACCCCGCCAATGTCGCGTGACTGAGGTCAGTGACCCCGCCAAGATCGCGCGACCGAAGTCAGTGACCTTACTGTAGAATGTATATAATACATATAATACAATATAAAGTATATTATTATAAATATATAATAAATTATATGTATAATATATATTATTTAATGTTATATATAATATAAATTACAGTCACGTTTACTTTAGTCACGTGTGTTGTTTTTCTACTCTTTTTTGTCACGTTACTTTACTTTAGTCACGTTTTTAATTTTCTCCACGTATACGGCGAACTGTCAAAATCGCTTTTCTGTTATTATTTACTCTCTCAATCTTACCGATTCGATTCGACTCGACCTACCATCAACTAATCAATCGGCAACGCGGAAAAGAGGCAACAATAGTGCGATATAGGATAAATCTATCAAACATCCGCTTTTTCTCTTTCTGTATTTCTAGTTAATTTGACAATTATTCAATTTAGAATAGGATTAATTGTGTGTTACATCAGCAAAATCAACTCTCCGTAATTGATAGGTTGGACACGGTAAGCCGGCACGTTCTTTTGCCGTGACGTTCCATTCGATTTCCACACAGGATAGATGACATCAATATTTATGGCGGAGCGGCTTGCGCGACGAGGCGCGGGAGCGCGAGAACAGACAGAGGGTAGGAAAACGGGGAGGGAGTTGAAGAGAGACCGGCGCAATTTCATTCGGTCTAATTTCGGTGAACGATGAAATACATTCATGAAGTGCCTTGCGAAAATATTAAGCGAGTTAATATTCTCGCTTTGTAGCCGTCGTACGCACCGCGATTTCGAATACTCGGACGGCCACGAACTGGGAAGCAAACAATCGCCGCTCTTTCCTCGCACGTTCGCAACGTTTACAATGGCTCGTAATTATCAACCCACGTGTCTCCCAATACACCAAGCCGATACGGACGCGGCGATATGTAGGAAAATCTGCGCACGTCAACTGCGCCGAAAACATACGTGGTTAAGTTACGACTGTGTCGCGTCGCTTGCATAAAGAAACGTTCTTCGAATAATCGATCGCAGTTTAACAATCGCTCGTATGAAGAGAGAAAGATAAAAAAAAAAAAAAAATAGAAAAAAAGAAAAAAAGAGAGCAATGATATAACTTTTATCCTCGGTACGTCTGAAATTGAATTTAGCGCTTAGCGTCAATATTTCTTTTACACGTTCACGTTTTTCTTTGACTAATGAGTAACACGTTTCGCCACTTTTCTTCCTTCGACGACGGTGCGCGTGAATATTTCGAGCGCGCTGTCTGTTCCGACCTCTTATATATGTTGTATATAATATATATTTTTGCCGCCGCAAAATTATCTCTTTTCATTGCTCTTGTTTTCCGAGAATTGACATTACACACGAGGGATGAGGAAAAATGAAGAAAAAAAGAGCGAACGAGCGTTGTCCGGCCGCCGAACAATGCAGCACGCGTCGGTCGTTCGTGTGGAAATGCTCGTGAACGCAAAAAGAAGGACGCGCGAGCGAAACGAATGTGGAAAACGATCGGGCCGGGCGCTATCGCGTTCGTTTCTCCGTCGTTCCGTCGTTTTTTAATGCACTCTCTCGGCCGAGCCACCGCCATCACCGTCGCCGCACTCGGCCACCACCGACCGACACCACCACCACCGCCGCCGCCGCCGCCGCCGACGCCGCCGCGAACGTCGACGCGCCCATCGTTTTCCTCGCTCGAGAATTGTCACGCCGCGCACTCGGATTTATAGATACGTTTAATATATGTTCCTCGTTCATTGTTATTCATCGCGCCGACGTAAATAACAACTGCGAACCACCCGTGATATCCGGTCAAACAAAGCGAGAAGGGGAAAATATGCAAGAGTGCTGGCCACCGCGTGCACCACGGATATGCACAACCTCCTGTGTGCGCGCATTCTCCCTTTCTTTCTCTCTCTTTCTCTCGCGCGCTGTCCGTCTCTCTTCCGCTGTTTTCTCGTTCCCTCTTTTCGGACCTTACAATCCTTCCCCTCGACCCTACAGCACCCGGTATTCCGCGACGATTCCGCGCATCGCGTCTCCATTCTTCCCCCGTACGGTTGCCGTACGTTCGCCAACGGTGCGCAATCGTATTTCACCCGATGTCCGGTGCTTCCGGCCGAATGAGTCCGTAGCCCGGGCTCCCGGCGTAAGTTTTTGCGTGCACGTGACACGTACGCGCGCGCGGCGACACGAAGAGAAAGAGAGAGAGAGAGATAGAAAAAAAAGTCAGGGTCGCTTAATACCGCGAGATAAGCGCGTAACGCCCCCGGCGACGGATGTTTGCTTTTGTAACTTTCGAACGTCTCTTCGCCGCGCGCAACGCTGGTAATTTTCCTGATTGAGTCAAGCGATGTAATATTTTTACGCGGCTTTTGTTACGTCGTTTTTCAACCGTGGTTGGATAAAATATAAAAGAGCGTTTTGCAAGGAAAATAAAAGAGCAACATTCTCTCTTTTTTTTTTTTTTTTGTTGGCGTTAAGAGCTATAAATGAACGAATAAAGAAATGAGCGAACGTTGCAGCGACAAAAAACCGTTATTTTATTCTACCGCAGAAAAAAATGCATAAAGACCTGGTTGATTGAAGAGAGAGATTCGGATCCGTAATATAATATTTTAAAAACACACAGGGACATGAATGTTTTAATTCTTAAAATCCTTTGTTTGTGTTACGGAAAAAAATGTCGCTGGAATAACAAGATTAACTACAACACGGTCGAATAGATTTTTTAGGCTCATAGAATTATTTTTTTGTTTATTTTGTCATTAAAACATTTTGTTGGTGAAAGAAAAAACTTTAGTTTGGCAAAGTTTTCTTTTGTCATACAATAGCAAAACTGTTTTTTTTTTTTCCGCGCGTGTGTCATTACAGACGCAAGTTATTGACAGGTTCGAGTAGAAACGTGTTTATGTTTTCTTGACTGACAAAAAACCGCGGGTCTTGTATTAACGCGACAGTACGCGTGATCCATACACGTTAAAATCTTTAAGCGCTCCGCGCAATAGAAATTTCCTTTCTGGCGTTAAAGATGTTGTGAGTCGAAAGAGAGTACGGAAATTGGCCGCCGACCTAATCTCAGCCAAGCTTTTCAGTCGACCCGCGTTTCACGGAAAATTCGTGCCGGGGAGAACTCGCCGAGGTTCTTGTCTTTGATAGTTCACAGCGCGCATTTCCACGTCGGCAGGCTGCGACGGAGAAAGGCCTTATGTATGTGTACACGTATATATGTTTCCGTACACGCCAGAAAGTGTCTGCCTCGCAGTGCTTCCTAAAAGCTTCCACCTCATTCGTCCCGATGTGAGCAAACCCTTGTGTGTATCGGGAAAGGGTGAGCGCGCCCGGTAGCCAAAAATTTCTCGAGGAGCAGGGAGAAGAGGGTCGGCCGCATGTCGGATTTTTCTATCGGTTGCGCTGCTGCGGTTGAAGAGCGAAGGGAACACCTCGAAAACGTCCGGAACATTTTTGGAATAATAACGCCGCGACGCAAGCGGAATACAGAGAGGACGCGTCTCGGAGCGAGCGCGCGTCCGCGTAATAAAGAACAAGATATGTCGAATTCAAACGCGAGATATTGCGTAAAAGTCGGGAAAAGTCAAAAACCAATGTCAAATTACAGACGCGACAAAAGACATATGATTTATTTTTCTTATTAGACGCTTTAACATATGTGAGACGTTTAAGTCGAATTTCACTTCGGAATAATCTACCTTTCTAATTAACACTTTTAATTCCGTTTGTCTTTTTCCGGTATTAGAGTTAACAGAGTTAAAGCGAGTGGCAGTATAATGAACTCAAAAAAAAAAAAAAGAAAAAAAACAAAACGTAATAGTCTCGAAAAAGAGAGCCAGACGGAAAAATTTTCGAACGTAAAAAGTTTCGCGATTAGGTTCATTCGGATTAAAATCTGAACAAAGTTGTTTCCGAAACGTTCAAAATTTCGATTGTCATTACACCGCAACGGTGATTATTAGCGGAATGAGAATTTATAAAGCCACATCTGACAGGAATATTTGCAAACGAATCTGCTTCAAATAAAGTTTCACCTCCCGAAAATGCGGCAACAATTAACTGCATTTACGTTTCTGCCGTGTAAATGACCACGCTCGAAAAGTTGAAATTAACGTTTGCAACTAATAGTTCGCTATCCTGACAATCAATAAAGCTGAATTTAATCAAAATGCTTACTCATGCAATGAAACTGAATTCAATCGCACACATTGATGATAATTATTATACCTTGCGTTGTATTAGCAGCTAAAAGCGTATAGATGCAAATAATAAAAAATAAAATGTTGCACTTAATTACTCCAGAATTGAAACGATGTAAATAAATGTTCCGAAATTTAGATTCCGGATTCTAGTCTCGAGAAAATTTCTTCAAAGATTCCAAAAAAAAGAGACGACATCGTTTTACTTCTTTTTTTTTTTTTTAACGTTTCACTTAGTTAGAACTTGCAGTTTGTGTGTCAGTAATTATTTTTCTCGCAGCACAGCGCGATATGTTGTTACACTTCGCCTTCTCAGACTGAACTTATAAGTTTTCTGAAAGCTTTCTCGTAATATCGTCCATCCCTGTTGGCCCACTTTGAACTACCCCCATGAGCCAAGCCAAGTTGGCGTATTGAGTGGAAAACTCAATCTGCGATATCGAATTTTATGAAATATTACACATAAGTCGTTTCATGATTGCACATTGATCGTTTCTATGAACTGCGAAAATAAACCTCGGGTCGGGAGAATAAGCCCCGCGTAAGGCATCCGAAGTTTTCTGCTTTCCTTATTTTATTCACACACACACACACACACACATATGTGTTTTGACCTAAACATCTGTTTTTCTTTTCCTATTTTTTTTGTCCTTTTAACGCTTTAACTTCCGAGACACACGAAAGTTATGTCAGACATCCTGTGACTGTGAAATTTTGATGTAAACAATACAAACTATCGATTATCGATAACAGGAATAACATATATATATGTAATACGTATGCTGATAATCGATTTCTTGTTTATCGTAGGGGTGGTTCTTGAAGCATTCACAAACTTCAAAGTCCGCCATGCTGTTTAACAGCTGTTGGAAGCTGTATTGCATTTACAGACCGAATAGAAGTCAAATATAACACAACCGCATAATATTGCATATGCGCTCTATAATTTGCACATTACACCAATGAAAAGAATTAATATAAATGTGCAGAGAAAGTGATATATTTGTTGATGGTAACAAATTCGGTTTATTATAATTTGTGATAAAATTTGCAATTAGCGTAGAAAAACATATAATTTCTCTCCCGTAAAAAACCTGTTTCTGTTCGGTTATTAGTTCGTGTCTCTTTGACTGATGTGAAAACTCGCAAGACCCTTCTATTGTTACAAAGTCTCACCCTCACCTCGCACGCCTGGACAAATCGTAAACCTCAGCGGGTCTCCGATGACTTATTTTATCGTAACATGTGCGTTGCAACCCGGACGTTCATCAGATTCTTTGTAATTCTACGACGTTCGCTCGCATTCATACAATAGAGCAGATGACCATTTATTTCTGCTATCCGATACACTATATCTCGAATGAAGCTTTTTCTACTTTAATAAAAAAAACTTCAGGGAGATTCGATACGTTTCTTTTATATCAAACAATTCTTTTATGTCAAACAATTCAAAAGTTTATGAAAAATATGTGTGTAATAATGAAAACTTATGTTTAAAAAATATAATTTTTTGATGTTTGTGTGTTTTTAATAAAATTATTTGTTTTCATACGTAACGAAATTATTACAGAATATATATCTGCGCGATACGCTATTTTTTAAAATATATTTTGGTCTCATTGTAAGTCAGTGCGGTAATTAAAAGTACGAGATGTATTTCGTGTTGAAAAAACGAATTATATTAATCTATACGTGCATATGTGACAGAGAGAAATACGAAAATAATCATAACCGTCGTGGTCATCCACCGGTTATTTACTTGTGCGCTTATTCGGAGTCCCAGCTCCGAGGATAATACCCTTAATACTGAAACGTCCAGAGATAGGACAATTTGTCCACTCACGATTTTGAAGCATCCGCGATAGTTACGCGTGCTACCGTTGCAGGAATGCGGCTCACGACGTTTGCGTCATTTCCATGAAAATTTTGCTACACAACAGTATAGTTGGATAAAATGCGGGACAACGTTCGGAAGCGGATAAAGATGTGTGTAAAAGCTTTTATACATATATTATGCGAACTGAACGCGAAGCCTCTTATCCTTCGAAGTTTATTAAAAATTCATGTCCAAGAAAACACTGGAAAACATGAAACAATATCATTTCTATAAATATAACATGCGCAATTTGTTTTTTTTTTTTTTGACTAAAAAGCTTCGCATACATCGCAACTGTAAGATAAATCATGTAAACAGTAAAACGTTATTGTCCACGAATTAATTGATTCTTTGTTAAAACTGTTTTTTTTTTTTTCTATTGATTTTTAAGATTAAACGCCCGTACATACATGTCGTAAGTTCGATGAGAAGATACGCAATATTCAATGCGAAAAATTCGTCGCTGCTCTTGATGAAAACTCGCTTCCATCCAGAGTTTTACGCGACTTAACCAAAAGACGAGCGCGCGCTTGTTTGAGAAAATATCTTCCGGCGATAATCGCGACGTTTCTTGACGCGAACAATCTTTTCGGGCTCACGCGGCGGCGCGGTCTGTGCGCGCCCGAGCGTGTCGCTTTGCTGAAGAAGCGCGTAAAGCAAGAAAGATGGACCGGGAGAGACTCCGTCGAGGATTCCTTCGCGATGAGATCGCGAAATGTGTCTAAAGAGCGAGTTGGCGAAGAAAAAAATGGCGCGTGTAAGGTGCAGGAAGCGGAGGGTGCAAAACTGTCAGATGCGAGGGAAAAGAATGAAACGCAAGGGCAAGCGCGCGAGAACGAAAGAACGCGCGCACGAAAGAAAGAGGAGCGAAAAGAGAAGAGAAGTCGAAGCCGGAGAAGGACATCGCATTCTCTCGTCAGCTCTGTCATCTCCTTGTTCTCTCTTGTCGTTCTCTTCCTCGCTCCTGCTTCCGTTCTTCTTTTTTTCTCCTTGTCGCCCAGGTGCTTCGAGCGTTCGCGTTTTCCTCGTCACCATCCGCGTCCTTTTGCGATCGTTCTTTCCTCGTTTTCGCGTCTTCTTTGTCCTACCGTACTCGACGCTTTTCGCTTCATCTCTGTCTGGTCCATTTTCCCACCAACCGCATCCGTCTCTGTTCTCTCGCATCGTCGTACTTCCTCTCTCTTCCCTTCTCTCTCTCTTTCTCTATCTCTATCTCTCTTTCTCTCTTCCTCGTTCCGTATCTCGCTTTCCTTCTTGTACTCACAATCAGCTCTCTCGCTCTCCCTTACTCTTCCGATGAGCGCAGTACCATATCTCCCCCTCGATCCTCCGTCTCCCACGCTTCCACCACTCCCATCTCCCGACACGGTACGAGCTCGCAGTCCGCCGGCGACTCTTGAATGGGAGCGACGGGTTCACAGCTCCCGAGCGTGCAGCGGGTGTCACGTTTCCGTCGACGGAAATAAACGTACAAACAACGCGCGTGACGGCAGTGTCACAGCGCGCCGATCGTGCGTGCGTGCGTGCATGCGTGCGTGCGTGCGTACGTGCGTGTTACGACAAAAATTTCAACGGCGGACGTCGTCTGCACGATCCGCACCGATTCGTCAGGATGGAGCGCGTCTCGTCGGAGCGCGCGGTTCCGGCGGGATAAATTTCTGTGTGAGTTTCTGAATGAGAATTAATCCGCGCACACACAGTGCAGGAGCGCGCGCGCTAACAACAAAGCAACGGGGCGGAATTTCACTCGCGGCGAAACCGATCGCCGTTTTCATCGGCGCGAAATCGAACGGGGAAGAGGGGAAAAAAAGCTAAAGAGAGAGATAGCGTCGAGTTTGCTCCAATTGCTCGATTAAATGCACGATTTTTTTTTTTCTTCGCGGCGGATGTTTGCGTATCTTTCACGACAGTGATCTTCGTGTATTTTCGCAGAAAGTTTCGAAAAAAAAAAAAAAAGATCAACACGGATCGCGGATATATACAGGGTGTTTCAGAACTATGGGATCAAACTTCTAGGGGTTATTCAGTGCAACAGTAGAAAACATTTGAGTATAGGGACCCATGTCCGGAAAAGTGTCACTACCGCACTACGGCCCTAAGACGCGTTAAAATTTAGAAAGACGATNCTAAAAAACGCGTCTTAGGGCCGTAGTGCGGTAGTGACACTTTTCCGGACATGGGTCCCTATACTCAAATGTTTTCTACTGTTGCACTGAATAACCCCTAGAAGTTTGATCCCATAGTTCTGAAACACCCTGTATATTTCGTATGTAAACGAGGTGTGCTTCCTGCGCGTTGTACGCGTCATTAAAGTTTGTGCGGAAGCGCGAGATTTCTCAATTTCTTTTACCGCAAGTTTTAATGGAATTGAATACAACCGCATCGAGTCGCGCGTAGAGTTCGCCACGAGAAGCAGACGAAGTATTAGATGGGACTGGAATTTCGTCGAATAAAAACCTCTGCTCGCGGTATAAAATTCACATTTTCCACCGAAATACCAACGTGTTGTAGTGAAAAAAAAAATACTCATGCCGTTTTTTCTATGCCTGACGTTTAATTTCGTATTTATATACTACGTGCACGTGTATTCGCGCGAAAACGTGCATTTGACAGCAACACCCTGTTTCTGACGAGTCAAAAGATTGACGGGATCGCGCAAGATTATTGACAAGCAAGCGCATTTAGACGCGTCATAAAATTCCGTTTCCCAGCTGAAGTAGCTTAAATAAAATCGCGCGCGATATATGAAGAATTCAGAGTTCCATGAATAAAGCTTCGCGCGAGACTTTCGCGTTCGCGGCACGTCGTGTCGGCAACCCACACAATTTTGCGAGGATTGCGAGTTAACTTGAACAACGCCGGGATTTCGGAGGTATTACGCGTTTCGACGCAATCGCAAATATACGCTGCGTGTGTGTGTGTGTGTGTGTCGGCGTGTATCGCGTTAATCGCGCCGACGACAACGTGAAAAATTAAAGGGCGGTCACGCGATAAAGACGGTCTCGTACATATCGGCGACTCGCGTGGAACGATAATAAACCAAGCGACAGATTTCCGTCGTCTGACGGGAAGAAGTTGTGTGGTGGATTTTTGGAACGCGCGTCGTAAAAACTTCAATCAGTCCGTTACGTTTGTAAAATCCGGCCGAGCGTGCTGGTTAAACACAGCGTTGGTCTATTTTTTCTGTTTCGCCTGTTCTCATCATAACGGCGAGTTTTATCGGCACGATATCTATACGCGATGCCGTATAAATATGTATACGCATTGTTTGCATAGTAACATCGGACTGTACGCACGGTTGACGGTCTTCGCATCGTTATATTAAAAAAAAAAAAAAAAAAGAAAAAAAATGCACACAAAAAGCTGACTTATATGTCGACGCGTCGAAAATTTTGGCCGATGCTACATTTTAAACGAGGCATCGAAATGCGTACCCGATTTTGCTGGAAATATCGTTTTTGCCGTATTAAATTTTGACGTATTCCATCTGACATTTGTCTGCTTTTTTTTTTTTTTTTTTAATGATACGTCACGGTTGTGTGGATGCGCGCATATAGGTGGGTGAATACGGTTGAGGAAAATGTCAAAAGAGTTTTTTTCGAATTTTGTATTAGGAAGTGATTTATCCGTCGGACAAAAGAACGTAGTTCTGCACGGCGTGGTGTTTCATCAAAAAGTAAAAGTCATTACTGATGTTTTCTTTTAAACGGCGATAGAATATCCCGGAAATGGCGCAGCGCAGTTTTCCCGATTCAGTCGTCCTCCCGAATGTCGCGCTGCGCACACGCGAGCATCAATATTTTGATATGTTTCACCCTCATTACCGCCAAGTCCTCGTCGTTATTATTAAATTCACGTGCTCATACCATAAACATTTATGCACATTGTTTACATTGTAAACGTACTGACGTTTACCTTTCTCGAGTGAGGCATCGCGCGCCGCGGCGACGTAGTTGAACTTGAACCCAGACTACTATACGGCGATTACGGACACACACACCGCCGTTACGTAACCTTAATCGTCTTAAACGAGGCATTGATGGGACAAAATTTGCGCGAAACTCGTACCCCGTAAGTCGGATCGACTATCTCTCTCTCTCTCTCGCCGGACATCGCGCGCAAAAAAAATTTATCATTATAACAAAACAAATACGCAATCACCGGCTTGGAAATTACGAAAATTCACAGTTCGCGATTTATTTTCCTCGGGTTGCAAAAATACGTTCAATAATACGTACACAGAAATGAAACGCATCGGCTCGCTAATTAAAGTTTCGCCGGATATATAATTATCTCGCTGTGTTAATTATATTTGTTTGTACGGAAAACCAAACAAATATTCACATCGTATGCTCTAATAACGCATTGAAAACACATACATATTGAATTTTTTTTTTCAATGAGAAGCTTTTTCGAAAAACTTACGTGCAATACGTCGCGCGAAAAGCTTGTGTGTTCAATGTTGCATAAAAAAAAAAAAAACAAAATTGTTATTACGATCCGGTACGGCAAACATGACATCAGCAGTGAAGAACGCCGTGTATACATCGTAGGATATCGTATCGTTCCCGGCTGATTCTACTCGAGTAACGAGCTTCGTTGAAACTCGCGTTTCACCTTGATATCGAATTCCGACACATCGCGTTCTCCGCGACAAAGGTAACATGTCTTGATCACGCGAATCGGTTTCTCGTCGACGTTATCGACCTCATCTCGATTCGACAAGAAATTATTAGTAACGGCCGCGAAATGTTCATAAATCGACGCGGTTTATCGCGAGGGTGGACGGGCGGCTGTATAAGCGCGCACTTTGTTCGCCCGGTGGTATCTAGCTCGTAACGGCACCTTAATGAAGTCGTAAAAGTGCGGCGAAGTATGCAGGCTCCGCGCTCCTCTCGAGCGCAGTTTTATAGTTTCGATCGGATCGTCGATCGCACCGGAAGTACATTATTTTTGTTCCTACATTAATGCCCGGACACGTAACCGAGTGCTTATAGATTTTATGGGGCATCGGTCGCGATGTACAAAATAATCGCGCGAGGATACAACTGTAAACGTAAACACGTAATGCGCATCGACACACACACACACACACACACGCACGCACACAGATTGTATTCGCCTGTTATTATTGTCGATTTATTTCGTATATATACTTGCAAAATAAAGTAAACAAGGATAAAATAAACGTCGTGGGCGATGATTTGAGATGTTAAGACGATAATAAGACACTTTTTACGAAAAAAAATGTGTTTTTATTTTATTTTATTCTGAAGAATCTTGGCGCATTTTTTGGATTCCTTTTTTCCTCAAAAGTTTTTATCTCATCGATTATTTTTACAGTACCTTGACGTGTAAAGCGCAAACCGTTTTGCACAACAAGTTTTATCAAGGAAACGATGTGTCGATAAACGCGATAGTTTGGTTCGTTCGAGCAAGTGTCCAGATCGGCTAAGACTTTGAAATTAAAGCAGATAGGTTTCATAACGCACCATTGCTACGATTCCGTAGACCGGCGTGTGAATAGAGACCGGCGTTGTGCGAGCAACCACACACTTACTCCATACCGTAAGTTTGTACAACCACGCCATTCAGGCATGTGCCGTTGGAGAAAGGGAACACGTACACACACACACTCACACATCGACGGGATTTCCTTCCTCCTGCTATTATACACATGAATTTGATATAATTCACCGTAATGCAAATGCGTGCCGTGATCGCAAATATCCCGGGCTCTCTTAAGCTTTGCCGTGATCGCTTTGCGATGGTTTTAGCCAGCTTAATCAAATTCAAATCGAACAGATCTCTGTAACGTGAAATCTATTGCGCGTAGTAAGAGCGGATTAAATGTTTTATCTGTTTCTCGCACATATATATATATATATATTAATTAATGCCGATAAAAATAGGTCAGTGAAGAAATCTATTTATGTGTTTCTGTGTCTTCCAAGAAGTTTTTTTAAAACACTATGTGTAAAAAATCGGATACATTACAAAGTGATTTTAAGTCCGGTTTAAAAAAAAATTTGTTTAAATAAATTTTTCGACTGCTACAAAATTTGCTAAATTTCTCTTTGTAAGATATGATAGCAATGAGCCGAAACAGTTCACTCTCGTCAGTTGTGAAAATTCTATTCCATCCAGTAATCTCGAAAAACGATCTGTAAAAAAAAAAATTGTTATTAATATTCAGCCGTAAATCGGTAACGACATCTGAGAACATTTTTGCGCGATCGAAAAATGAATTAAACATGCGTGCGCATTTGTGTCGAAGCGCGTGTGTGTACAGTTAACTCGACCACATTGTGTTACGAGCGAATCGAAATCTCGCGGACATTGATGAGAATAACTTCTCTCAAAGCTCTTGAAACGCGGAACGCACAACACGGGGTTTGCACAATCGCAACAAGGGGAGCGAGAGGGAAGAGAGCCCCACTGACGAGTTTCCACGCTCGCGCTTTGTCGGGACCACGCGCGTCTGCAAATGCAACGCTGGCGTATAATTCGCGGCGATGTAAATGCGCGCGCGGTTTGCCGCAGACGGCAATCGCGTAACGAAGTAAGCTACGTCCGTTCTTTACGCTGCGGCCGGCCGGACGGTGCACCATATCGTATACGATAACGCCGACTGCTTCCGACGCAGTGCGGCGGTGGATTTCACGTAGAGAAACGCGAGTTCGCGATCGAAGAGTCCGGCCGGGAGTCCGGTCGTGCACGCGCTCGCCGTACCGAGCATCGCACGAACTTCAATTAGCGGACCAGTGGCAATTAACACAGTACACGGGACTCGCTCTCTCTTTCTCTCGCTTACCGCTTCGAAAATTCTCTCTCGCGGCGTGGCAGATGCGATTGTAAGGCACCCTATGCAAATTAATGGGTTTTGGTCGGTTCCTCTCCTTTTTCTTTCTCGCTCTCTCGCACTTTCTTTCTCTCTCTTTCTTTCTCGAGAGCTTCTCGTTTTCTCGCTGAATCGCTGCGTTTTTTCGTCGCTGTGTTCCGATGAACACAATCCTTCCGAAACGTAAAAAAGAAAGGGAAGAGCAAAAGCGGTTCTCTCGCGCGGCTAATATTGTGTGTCAAGGCAAGAGCGGAACGCGTGTTGTCACTGCCGAGAGCTTAACTTTTTTGATAAAACAGAAGCTTTGTTTTTTATTTTTTGAAAAGTTTAGAGCGCGCGAAAAATTTTGTTGTAAAAGAATTACATTGAAAAATTGTTTGCTGCATGTATCTAGAAGTATCGTAAAAAAAAACCCCCAATTTCAATTTTCTGTTCACACACAATTCGTTATATATTCACGTATATAACAATCGCAACAATCGTCGCCTCATTCATTGATCGATAAAAAAAACACGAGCGCACCGATTCATTAATATATTCTCGCAGGGATGATTGCCGTCTCCTCCCCTCTCCCGCCCTGGAACAAAATTTCAATTAGCACCCGATGGCAATTATAGTAACATGTACACAGCTCTCGTTTGGTGGCCGCGCGCGCCCCGGCCATTTGCGCGAGAAGCATTTCGAATTAATAAAGTCTTTATTCTCGTTACTCTTCGTTAATGCGCGTCGCGTCATTCGGCTCGTCGTAACAATAAACCAACGCGGCGTTTTTCCCATATTCGAGCCCATTTCGGGTCTCGCGCCCCGCAACAAACGCGATCGATCGAACACACTCTCCGATACACGTCGATTCCGCAAAACTTCACCAGTAGGTGAGGACGCGGCTGAAAGATACACTCTTTGCGAGGGATCGTTTGTCGCGCCGAGTCTTCTATCTCTTAACAACAGATGTATCCCTCCCGCAGTGGATACATCTCTACCTTACTCTGTGCTCTTGTCATAGCGGGCGTCACTACGACCGTTACAATGACAACCCGGAGCGACAACACACCGACGTTCCTTAATCCCCGCTGACGGAAATGCACACATTCGAGGCGGCACCGTAAACCGAAAGCGTAAACCGAGGTCTGACAGTTCCGTCCGGCGAGAGAGCGTTCTTGTTCCTCGAGTGCCGTCGTCGAGGACGCGGCGGACGACGACGACGACTCGTTAAATATCGCCTCTCGTCTCTGTGCGCGGTTTCGCTCTCTGTGTACGTTTCGAGAGACGCCTCTCGTCGGGTACGTTAACCGACACGGGGGGGTCGTTCTTGATGCGAGTCGTCGATGCGACGTTAACGTGTAACGGCATGAACGTTAAGATAATCTGACGTGATCGCGCCAACCGAATAGGGTAATCGTCGACGGAGGGAGAGAACTGAGTGATGGCACGTCGAGGTACGATCCATCTCGGCGTGCGTGTGCGCGTGTGACTTGCAAGCCAGTGTCCGAAGTGAGGGAAGATTGTGGGCAGAGCGCACACACACACACACGTTCACGGCGAATTCATCGGTGACCCGATTCGACGGACGAACTTCGTGTCTTATGCAGAGGTAAGCTAGCGCTTCCGGAACCAGGCGAAATAGTTCTGTGTTTGTGAGAACAAGGATCTGTTTTTCTCTCGGCCATTTAAATTAGTTTGCAAAGTGGTGAAAAAACAAAGTAACAAAATTTACGCACGAGATATAGAACGAAAAAAAAAAATTTCATCTCGTCGCACATAAGAGAGGAAACTTGCTTTATAGGATTGTGCGTAACTCATGCTTGCGCTATAGTAATCCACTTACAAAGAAACTGCGCAGATGTGTCGCTTGCAACTTGGAACTTTCAGCCTTGGATCTTCGAGTTGCCGCGCGCGAAGTTGATGACATTTTTGGCATAAGACTCGCAAACTTTGTAATATGTATATTCTAAGCGCAAAGTTTAAAATCACTGAAATGTAAAGCACGAACTCCAAAAGAGGTGCAGAAATTCTTATATATATTCAATATATATGTACATGCTAATAGCTGTGTCAGTTATTTTATTTCTTGTGTAGCTTCTGGTAGTAAAGTTTTTCTCCTTCAAGAGGTAGAGAAAGTACGCGGAAAGAATACACAAGAAATTTTTAATTAAAATGTTTGTGACCGAAGAAAAGTTTATGTATAGCTCCCATCTAACTTTTTTTATAAGCCTCCATGTGGCCTCTCATAATCATCACGCAGCTTAAAAATTGACCGAGTGTACGACTCGTCGTAACTTTTATAATCCGTACTGCGACAGTTCTTGACATAAGACCACTTAAAACTTGAATTTTTTACGACCAAGAACTCAAAGAATGTTTATGAATATTTTTTCTGTTTAAAAAAAAATTATTATAGTGCGTGTGTGTTTGTGTTATTTATTTAAACAAATACGTACACACACACGACGCTTCGTAAAAGTATTAACAAGAGCAAATACGTCGTTCACATCTCTTTTGCTCAAACACTATAAAACTACACTGAAGATGTGCATCTCTTTCTCTTTCTTTCGTAGCAGAAAATCTGCATTTTTTATGACTTTCGCACGTGGAAGTACTCGTGTTTAACACAACTGGATCTTTAATGAAGATGTGTCAGCTCTCGTTAACGCAGCGAACTCGGACACCTTCCGTGCAATAAAAATGTCGACCGTTCCAATTTTCCGCATTTTTAACGGGCATCACAACGTGATACGCGAACCAATAAAACAATTCCATCCTTCAATCTGACAATTAACTTTATTCGCAGTATGTTCGCGCACGAGTGCTACACGAATATCCAATCGATTTTGAGCTCAATTTTGAAGAGATAGCGAACGCGCTGTGTTTTCGTATGAGAGAGAGAGAGAGAGAGAGAGAGAGAGAGAACGAGAGAGAATCAGATTTAATAGCAGCGTTTAATCATCCCTTTTTTTTCTGAACAAAAAAAATTGCTTTACAAACTTCGTCTGAAAGGTATCGCGCGTTCTGTGCACACGGCGGAATATCACATTTGCGCAAATTATCCGAATTATAACACTGTTATGTTGAATAAATATAATCTCATAAAAATAACTTGCTTCATGAAAAATATAGTGCAAAATCCCGGGCTCGTGAGATTGCGGATGTGGATTCACATTGTGTGTGTGTGTGAAAAAATTTTTACGATTTACGTATCCAATGCAACATCCAGTCTTCGGTATTGCCTCTCTATTCAAAGTAAAATTATCCGGAAATATTAAACATGCGCGCGAAATAAATTATGTTATTATACATATATACAAACCGTGACGCAATGGTCATTTATACTTTAGTTATAATTCGCACTCAGCGACAAAACTGCGGCACACGAGAGAGAGAGAGAGAGAGAGAGAGATGCAATTTGAGTGCAATTAAAATCTCGCAGAGGGAATTTTTACGATACACACGTAAATGCGATATTATCTCCTGCTTTCACGCGTAATTCACGACTTTAATTAATGCGACAACTCCGAATGTAATTACTTTAAAATTATATTTTTAGTATATTTGTATAAGCATTATACATATACACATATACATTAATATTTCGTGACATATATCTCAAACGTATCTAAATAGTTTGTTTAATCAGATGCGTTGTTCAATTAATTAATAGTACTTCAGACTAAATCTACAAGAGTCTATTTTTATAATATATAAAACTATAAAAATGCCAAATACCAAACACGTTTTGTTAATTACTTTTCAATCAAATTGCAATTTTAATTACTCTGTAACAAAGTATAGTTTGTAAAGCTCTTGTAAAAAAAAATAATTGTTCAATTCAAATGCCAATTCAAACTGTTTTAATATCTCAAATTGCAGAAATATTTTAGTGTTTAAATTAACATTTCAAATATTGTAAAATTGTTATGTTAAATTACACGTACGCGCAAATTTACGCCGTCAGTTTCGGCGCGTGTATCTATTTTCTGGCGTATAATTAATTTCGAAAGGTCGCGACTACGGACAACAAGTGCGATATTACAGTTACGGAATGCGCAGAATGTCTGCTTTGCGGTGTTCGCGCGGACCGAGTCGACACGAGAGCTGCGATCTGACGAGCAAATCCCGGCCACAAATTCGACTTGCACTTTCACGAGGACAGATCTGCCAGTTGGACCGTAATATTTGTGGTTACCGTAGAATGCTTCAACAAACCCTTTAAAGCCATTACATTCCCCTTCTTCCCTCTCTCTCTCTCTCTCTCTCTCTCTCTGTCTCTGTCTCTGTCTCTGTCTCTCTTTCTTTTTCTCTTCCTCTCTCTCCCTTCTTTTCTTACTTCGCGATTAACGATGCGTCGTTAGTCGTTTGTTTCCTTTTCGGAATCGGATCTAGTCCGATTTGTGTCCCCTCAGCAATTCTCGCGAGCAGTTATCCACGCCAAAGAATGTCATTAGAGCAATACCGGAAGCTCGCTTGCTGAATACCGCAGTTCAGATTGTTAGGAAATTGCGTGGAAGTGATTTTCTCGAAACTCCGTACGCGGAAGATAATGAGAACGACTGTGTTCATTTGTTAAGCGGAGTAACCAACTAGATTATTAGAATTCTGCGCAACGTAATAGCGATGAGAGGCGACAGTGCCTCTCTTCTCGCGCGAGTGACTCAAATCTCAAAGTAATTGCAAAATGGTACGTTTTATTCTACAATTTGGATTTTTTACGTCATCAGTTTTATACGCGTTAATCTGTTACATTATAATTTATATTCATTATATACCATGTGAGATAAAATTCAAACAAAAATTTTTAACAAAGCCCGCGCGTTGATGATTTTACCGACCATGTAATCTCGTGAGCAAACAAATATTTTTATCTTAAATATCGATATAATAATAATAGTAACAATAATGCGATTAAATTATTTCCATATAAAAAGCAAATTGTCAAAAAATCACGAATATTAATTAATTTTATTCCGATATTTTCTCTTCTTTGGCTTATCTTTTCATAATAATAACGTGTCAAAGAAAGCGCGCATTTTTAGCATCGTGTATACTATTTATATTATACATATAATATAATCTCTTATAATATAATCTCTTATAATCTTTTATAATATAATCTCTTATAATATAATATAATCTCTTATACGCAGCGTAAAAAACGTAAGATATATTTTTTTTTGTAGAGAAATATGTGTATATAAAATCCAACAAAATACACGTGTGTGTCTTGCAATTATTTCGCCGATCGCATCGCGACGTTTTCGCAATGGGAACAAATTCACGTGACAAAAGAATCCGAGAAATAACCGAGACGAATGGTAGATCGAGTCAAAACGGCGACAGCGACCGATCTGTGGTCTTGACACCTGCAAGGCAAATTAATTCGCGACAGCTGACTCAGTTGTCAGTTTCGATTAAGTGCTGGATGGAGCTGAGTGGTCGTGTAACAAATTAGGTCTGACTGTGTGCGGACTAGTTTATAGATTATATACGTGCTTGAGACTATGCAATATTGCATATACACACATGCGCGCGCGGGCGCGCAATGAGATTCTGAGCCATAAACTATTATCGCAGCAACCAACGTTCTAATATTGATATACCGAATAACTGAGATATTCATTACTTAATATAGCTTCGCTATGTGTAATAAAATGCAGTAATTGCGCGACTGATACGCCGGGTAAAGAAAATTAATATCTGTCGGATTATATGTTTGCGAAAGCCTCTGTATTAATTAAATTTATGTGGCACTCTATATTTCACTTTTACGACATGTGTGTGTGTGCGTACGTATGTGTGTGTGTACGTTACGTCATATACCTCATTTCCCAGATAATTTACTTATTTTAAATAATCGGTGAAATCCATTTTCCACAATTATCGGCGCTATTTAAAATCAATTCTATTCTTCTTTGATGTCATCCAGCCTTGCGATGAAATATGTCATTAGCTCATTATAGGCGTTCTCTGATCCAGTTAATGATGAGCGGTGGATGTGCCTATATTTGCATTAAACGCGATTATATTCGGCGGCTCCGACAAATATTTCCCGCTTGACAGAGAGATACAACGACGTGTATGACTTGATTTCTCTCCCCGTAGAAATTCGATAAAATTATAATTTTTCATTATTGTCTGTCACACACATGACGTGTAATCGGATTGATTGTGATGACGTATAAAACTAATTTTATTAATATCGGTGCATCCTATATATTTAAATTGTTTTCCACGCATCTCACGCGTATAAACATGTTATTAATATTATGCGCATGCAGTCGTGTTTTATTTGTGAGCGATGAGCCCGAGGAAATAAACACGCACGACTCGACTCTTTGATCGACTAGGATCAAAACACTCTTTTCAAAGCATTTCGTAGTCAATTCGAGATTTAAGAATCTTAAAGGTTTTAACGATTTCGCGTCCATCATCGTCAGTCGAGATATTTACTTCACACTTGCGAGATGCCAAGGGGAAGGGAGGGATGAATGGGGGGAGGAGGTGGGAAGGAAGAGTGGCGAAGGAAGGAAGAAACCTGGAGTAGAACGTCGCGAGAAAAGGGCGATCCATCAAAATCAAAAGAGCGCTACCGCAAGCGCCAAGGGTCGTTTACTTTCTCTACTTCTCGTCAGGTACTTCGTTATTTTTCGAGAGACGCCTCTTATCTTTTTTTCCCTTTGTCCTCTCGGTTTGTGTCATTATTCCCTCCCCCCTTCTCTATGCTCTCCCACCGACATGTGATATTGGCGAAGTGGCCAGATAAATGATATAACAAATACTTAGAGAGAGGGAAAGAGTGAAAGAAAGAGACAAAGGGACTGTCTTGATCTCATACGCAAGTAAACTAATGGAAAAACAGAGTGATGTATTTTCGCGACATTTAATCTACATTTCATTAAATCTTGTCTTTGCCTCTCTCTCTCTCTCTCTCTCTCGGATAGGTCAGTTGTAGATCAATAAATTGACAATATATATTGCATACATATATGCAAAATTAGTCTACACTAATTAATATCATATTCAAGTAAATCCATTAACCTCGTGAGGAGAACTTGATGTGTGTACACACACACACCAAGAGATTATATCGATCTGTTTACTTGGCATTTTACTAAATAAGTTTCACTCGGAAAACAATTTTGCTGATTACACCGCGGAAGTACATACAGTCAAGTTTTTTTTCCGAGAGAGTTAGACACGACTAACTATATTAGAAACTACCATCGCGCGCGAAGTTTAATAAGCCATTGTGGCGGAAATTCGCGCGCACCCGACCGCACACGTTTCAAGCCGGCGAATCGCTTAAACAACACAGAGTGCGTACAACATATCTGTATATCGCGCGCGAGTTTTCGCGCTCCATCCGAGTGTCGGAATAATTGGAAATTCAATAACTCGGCGTTTCTCGACTTCTCTCCGCGCGCTGTTGTATAAAGCAGCATGCTAAGTAACACTATCGCCGCTCCGCCGACTTGATGATGATTTACTAGCGCGGAAGAGGAAATATATACCGGGAAAGTGAGAAAGAGAGAAAGAAAGATTGCGCGCGGGCGCGTGAATCTATTTAAGCGCGACACTGAGAGAATCACGAAGTGAAGGGCGAAGAGAGGAGAGAATAATGGATGGTATACTCGTAATGTCACGTGCAGCATGCCGAAACCACGCCGTCCGCACTCCCGGCCGTGTTAATCAAACGGCGCGCGAGCCCCGGGATCTGCGGAAAAGGCGACCGCGAAACGCCGGGCGGTCCTGTAAAGGATGGACAAGTCCGCGAGCCCGTCATTTACGCACGGATATATGGAAACACGTTAGAAATCACGATGCGTTTGTCGATCGCCCCCTCGCTCCTCCCTTCTTCCTCCTGTCTCGGACTGCCGTGCGACGTAATTGAACGACCAGTCTGTTATAATCCGTGATTGATATATATATACATGTATATATATACATATATATATATATATATATATCTGTATATATTCCAAAGATCGATTCGCAGCGCGAATTATCGCGGGTGCGCCAGATCACGCCTGGGAAATCGCTCCGATGAATTCACATTAAAATTTAGTCCCAATTAGATTTGCATTAATTACGAGGAGAGTGACTGTGCGCGCGCGGCCAAGTGATAGGTGTTTCGCATCGCTCCGCGATTCATCTCCCGCGCACTGAAAAAAAATAGACGTGCGGATAATTGCGTGTTTTTAACTCCGCGCGAATTTTTCAAAGCGCGCGCCCGGGAGTTTTTTTTTTTTTTATTTAAAAATTAACGAGGGTTTCGAAACATTGAAATCCAAAAGCGCTCTCTCCGCATATGTGTTTGTGTGTGTGTTACACCGTTGAATAATTATACCATCTCTCCGCGCGCGTTTTGGCTCTGATTAATCGCGCAGGACGCAATGTTTCAAGTGGCCGCAGCCCCCCCGTTGAATACATCGGGAGGCTACCGTGTGTTTTGCAGGCTATCAGCCGGGTCGATTGGCCGAAGAAGCTTTGGAAAAGTGCCAGACGAGTACCCGAAGTCGTAAGCTTTGGCTGACCTCGGCTCGACTGTCCCGGAGAGATGGATTTTTTCTCTCTCTCTCTCTCTCTCCCCAGACCTTTGTATTCTTGGGAAGTAACTTCGCGATTGTATGTGTGTATGTATACGTACACTCGTGTTACGTACGTAGGCACATACAAGAGCACGCGCGCTCATGAGCTTGCATTTTACGAGCCGGAAACTCCTCCTACCCTTTCTCGGGTGCGTGCGGCGGCATCGTCAGCAGTTCCATCTTGACCACTGATTCCGTTGCTGAAACGCGTTAGGTATAGTAGATAGTTCTCTACATTGTTGAATCAAAAAAAAAAAAAAAAACAATCGGAAATCGAATTTCGTGATAACTCTGCGCGAAACTCGTGACTCCCGCGCGTTTGCATCGACATTTATTTGACGTGGCAAAACACGACACGTAAATGTAATGTTTAATGGGATAATTGCTCTACGTGTAGTGCACTGTTGTGCAATTTTATTATATTATTTGTCGTGCAAAACTGTTCGACAAGCTGTTCGTTAAATCTTCCACTTCCCACGATGATTGAATCGATCGATTGAGAGAGGAAGAGAGAAAGAGAGAGAGAGAGAGAGAGAGCGACTTGATGATTGCGAAAATCGTTGCAGAGATGGCCGAATGGAAATGTGTAACAGTTTCTCTCTGAGATCACGTAAGCCCCTCTCCTTTTCTTTGTGTTGCTTTTCTGGAAATTACATTCCATTCATAACAGCTTCCACAACGCTTATCGTGAACGGCATTTAAATAAATTTACACTGTCTGTGTTTTCATGAACTGAGAAACGACAGAGAGTCCGCTCCGGTGGTTCTGAAGAGTATCTACGAGGATGCTTCGGATAACTTTTAATTGGGATGAACATAAATTTCCCCGCGCCAGAAACGCGAGCTTTATTGTTAAGGCTGAAACGTTGCTTACGATGATTATTCATCGTCTGAAATAATACAAAGTACGCTCTTGCGCAGACAATAACTTATTGTTTTGGGGGGATGCGTTATTATGTTATATGTGTGTGATAACAGTGTGAAAAACGCGTCCTCCACGGATTTTATTTCGCGCGCGAGAACAACGAGATTCGCGGCTCGTCTAAACGCGTGCGGGTCGTTTACACAATTGACAATAAAAAAATGGAAAATTGACGTAGTCCTCCATAACACCGTCAATCCTGTCACCTCCTCTCGTAATATGAATGTTGCACACGATGCGCATCGCCGTGGGTTCAATAGCTTCGAATTTCTGCGCGTGCCCGGCTCGCACTTGAATGACTTTGCGATTATTTGTTACATCACAATGAATATTTCAGTATTGACGTCGAGCAATTTCTATTTATTAGCGCGGTCAATGTTTGAAATTGCGAGCGTCTGAACTTTTTTGTCCGGACGCGACGCGTTATTGACCCGATTTGCGCGTTTGACCGATGTGTGTGCACTCAGTTTTTTTTTTTTGTTGTTTTAGAAATGCCGGCGTTTCTCGATGTCAGAAAAGATTTGGAATGTTGTTTTTTGCCTACCGGGTTGTTGTCGCAGCTGCGGAAAATGCATGTCGAATGAGAAAACAAAGAAATCAACGAGTGGCGGAGTGAGGGGGGAAGAGGAGGAAGGCAAAAACCTAAACGGAACACCGTTATTTTGTTGCAAAACGACAAATTAATACAAGTCCGTAACGAAGCGCGGTCGATAACTGCGAATTAATATCCGACAATCCACGTGAAATAACAAAAATATACAAATAATGCAAATCGCAGCGATCGTGCGTCGGAGAAAGAGGGAAATACAATTGCGCGCTGTGTCGCGATTTCTTCGGAAAATGCAATGCAAATTTTGCGAGTGTCACTACATTATTGTCCGATATTATTTAATGTCCGGGCGTTCTCTCATCACGCGTGTGCGCGCATACAAAATTTATATTACTTTTTCATAGAAAATATAATAAAATTTCTACGTATAAAAGAGAATTTTTCATCAACATACGTTGTATTGTGAAATTTGTTAAACCTCTTTTATATACGTACAATACATTTTCTATAAAGTCAAACTTTATATAACGCGATAAAAATTAAATACACAGTTTGTCCGGAAAGTTCCCGGACTGATTTTTTCTAGCGCGGGTAAGCGGCGCTATCGAGCGGTCAACGCTGGAACTACTTAGT